>NC_044284.2:622272-933409 GCF_004027225.2 Strigops habroptila
GCAGGTTGCTCAGAACCACATCCAGCCTGGCCTTGAATGTCTCCAGGGATGGTGCATCCACCACCTCTCTGGGCAACCTGTGCCAGCGTTTTACCACCCCCATTACAAAGAATTTCTTCCTCACATCTGGCCTGAATCTCCCTCTGTCAGTTTAAACCCATCACCCCTTGTCCTATCGCAACAGGCCCTGCTGAAAAGCCTCTCTCCATCTTTCCTATAGGCCCCTTTTAAGAACTGAAAGGCTGCAACAAGGTGTCCCTGAAGCCTTCTCTTCTGCAGGCTGAACAACCCCAGCTCTCTCAGCCTTTCCTCATAGCAGAGGTGCTCCATCCCTCTGATAATTTTTATGGCCCTAAATCATTGACCATTTCTGGATACTTTCATTCTATTTCACTGGGATTATGTCAAGCAGAAATTCAAAGACTGTATTAAATGCACTCAATAAAGAGCGAGAACAGACACTTCAAAACCTTGAAAGAAATACGCCCACATTTAATCTTCATGAGTTTAGTATGCAGCTTCTATAAAGGTCTATGTTTAAATACAATAATACTTTGATGGGACTGCTTTCTCTGCTTGAGAGCTGGAATGCTGTTTTGGACATTTTAAGTATCTAAATGCTAATAAAAATATCTTTGGGAAAGAAAATTCCCACTAGAATTTGCATATTAAGTTAAGCCTTTCTATCGAGATTATTATTAAATCCCACTACATCCTATTTCCATTCAGTCAGCAGCAGCTCTGTGCACACATAGGTAGAAAGAATGCTGTAAGGGATTATGTTTGTGAAAGAACTATGAGCTATCATTCTTGGCTCATTCTTTAGTAACAAAATAATGATGATTCTTTAAAAATCACTTTTCATCTCCCTAAATCAAGAGGTTACTGACAATAATATTTCAAATCACGTAAGTACCTTTAAGATCCTTAGCAAGATCAGAACATTAGAAAAACTCCTGGAGATGAGTACTTTCATTACTGTAACTTGTTATGTTAACAGCATAATGGTCAGGAATACAAAATGAGGGATTACATCAAATTTGCCCCAAAATACTCTTAACATTGGTGGAAAATTAACAATGTCAATAAACATTTAGAAAGATGTATGAGAAGAACTTGTGGGGTTTGGTTTTATTTTGTTAGATAGTATGAACCCAATAGGCAGAGAGATTTCTTCTGAAACTTTTTTTTTTTTTTTGAGAGGAGAAGAAAGCAGATATAAGATGTAAAATATTTCAATAGCTTTAAAACAAACCCAAGTCAAACATAAAAAGATAGTTTCACCCCATACATTCTTGCACACAGAGATTTAACTTGTAAATGATATAATACTTCTGAATAATATCTTGCTTCTGCCATTATGAAGGAAAGGGAGTTAAGAAGAATGTCATTAATCCAACAATCGCATTGGTTGGCAGAAATTAGATGCAACACAAACAACATATTGGGAATTCCGCAGGAACTGGTAGACACATGCTGATAAACAGCAGGGAAGCTACCTTTCCAACTGCAAAAGTCACTGACTTAAGTATCCACAGGGATTCTTCCATCAAGGTAAGTGGAAGAGTCTTAAAATTATCTTCCCATAGGTCCTGCTTCTGAGCCTACACATCCTACTTTAATACTTTAACTCTAATTACTATTTCCATAGCTTCCCTCAAAGGCCAAAGGGAAGAGTGTGCCAGGATTGTGTCTCTTTGCCCTTCTCTGTCTAGCCAGTCAACCCTGTGCTTGCTCAGAATAGTTCCTGAACCAGCAAAATACTCCCTGTTGGCTAAAGAAGAAAGAGAACAGATGATTGAGATTCACTCATCACCTCTCAGAATGACAGGGAGCAGACTCAATATTTAGATGTCATTAAATTTATATGTATTTTAAAATATTGCATTTGCTTCACTAAAGTATGAGAGCCTTAAGATACTTTAATGACAACTGCCCATCAGAAAATTCTCAGAGGAAGTTAATTTGCTTCACCTAGAGCAATTTTTTTCTGATTTAGCCATTTTCCAATCTGATACAGGCTTCAGAACTTGTGCTGCTAACTGCATGCTACACATTGATGACTTCAGGGCTTTTCAGGCAAAGAAAATATCAGGGTTTGTGCTATTCTTCCTTCTCCCTAAGGATATTTGCTCACCTCAGTGGCCTATAGAAAATATTCAATTCAGTACAAATACTAAAAGAGTATTTTGTTTCCAATAATGCAGTGATGGTGGCTGCACAAGCAGTCTGTCTTTGCTGCATGAATAAAGACAAACATTTAGAGCCAAGTAAGCTTCTTGTTCACAGAGACTTGCAGGTTAAAAAAACCTCTGTTGATGTACATGTAACAACCTAGCGCAAGTTCTTTCTGAGGAATTTCCTTATGGCATTTTATATGTTGACTTTTCCATAGTTAAAAGCTTTATATTTTGTATTTGTTTTAAGCTACCTTTGCCGTTTCATTTTGATAGCTGACTTAGCCTTTTCCTACATACTACAGCAATGACAAATGCTCTGTCTTTATATACAGCTATATTTAGGTTCAAACTTTCCTAGTTTCTTCACATTTGCTACCAACAAGTATTTTCAATTCATGTTTGGGGAATTTTTAGTTTGTTTTTAAGACAGTATTGATAAGACAGAAATGGTGGGGTTTTGTGCTTTTATGGAACTCAGATTACACATGACTGAAAATTACTGTGAAAGGTGGCACATCATACCACACAGGAACACCACGTACAGTAATAAATCAGATTATTTAAGCAGCACGAAAGCATCATAGTTGAATTTAAACCTACACTGTTTATTTAGCGTAGAAAACGTAATTCAATAATATGTGCTGTTGGAGCTAAAACCCTGAAGTAAATGGAGGCTTAATCTCTACAATATGAAGTGAGAAATGAAACAGAGATATGCCAGTGTATGTATTTCAAGAGCAACTTTCTCCTTCCTGAGTTTGCCTTACACTGTTCTAGATAGACCTGCTTTTAGACCATTTCCTTCAACAGTTTCCAAATCCATAAAACTACTAAAAAAAAAGTGCAGCAGCTGATAAGATGTTCAGGTGTTAAGATACAGAAAATGGCGCAGTTCACTATTTCAAAGCAAATTCATGAACATTAGCATGCAGGGAAGAACAGCATTTGCCTCTGTGAAGTCCAATGTAAGCTGTACTTCCTAACCCCACGCCAGTACGTAGTTCATAACAAGCCAAAAAGTTATGTTGCCCTCAACAGGAAAACTGCAGGGAATTAATACCTTCCAATTACCGGGCATCATATGTGTTGCAAAATGGCACCAAAAACACCTTCGATTTAGACCTGAAGGGAGCCCATGTTGGCTGTGGATAAGTTATTTTCTTGCTATACCAAACAGTCAGAAGTAACACAACATAGAACTCAATCATGTGGGGAATCTGAACATCCACAGAGCAACTGTTTCTATCCTTCTACCTATTCTAGTTCTTGCCAGGAAGTAATGTGGAATCTTACAATTATCAGATAAATGTTGGATATGTAGGATATACATATTCTTTTTCAAGTATTAAAGAAGCAGAGAAGTATGTCTGATAGCAACAGGAAGCATCATAGTATAGACAGAGATACGAGAACCTGAAGTTCCATACCTTGGACAACATTGATCATCGGAACAAATAAGACAAATAGATTAAATGTGCACTGTAATGCCAATTATATTCATAAAATGAGAAATCCAGTGAAGGTTAACTACTATGAAGTCCATTCATTCACTTCAGTGCTATCATTACTTTATGCATTCCATTAATATAGGTAATTTGCTCTACAAGATGTCTGGTTAAATTCAATTACTTTATCAAAAGATACAGTTAAACTCTAATTGACAGTATCTTCAACTGTGACAAGAGTAAATCTAGATTTCACCAGTATTTAGGCTCAGATAAATGTTTATAATCCTCCCCTCAAAGCTGTGACACTTTTCTATACTGACCTTTATACAGCATTATGATGGATAGACATTGCATTGACAGTGCAACCATATATAAACTGTCACAGCATGAAGAAAAAATGATGTATTAAGGGCACTCAGAAAAAACTGCTCCTTACTGTGTCTATACTTTTCCCTTCTTGCTTTCTTTTTCCCTTCTTTGAACTACAAGAGTCAGTAGCTGTATGCACTTAAAATAGCTGGCTTTCTTTAGAAGATTATAAGCAAATGATTTTGAAAAGCCAAAGTATCACAATAATGTTTCCTCTATGGAAAAACAAAGGAAAAATATACAACTCTGTATGAGTAGATAAAGACACAAGCTGTATTCTACACTTTTCGCTCCATGAAATACGAAAACTGATAGAAATGTGTTATTTTTTGCTATGTAATATCTGGTGATAGACAATAAAATTATTGTATCGATCAAACTGCAACAAGAAATACTTAGCAGTGTTTCCTTTGATTCCTTTTAATCTAGCTAGTAGTGTTGTGTGTCAAGCAAAAAAACAGAATAAATCCAGTCTCAATCAATGTTTTTCTCTAACAAAATCCATTTCTAATTAACCAAACTTCCCTGCACTCTAGACTGCCAGCACTAATTGGGATTTCTGCACCTACATAGTGTCTTTCCTGCATTTCTGTGCTTTGATATAGGCTGCAGAACAGAGACCTAGGCAGTGTAAAGTTCACTTCTGCAAAGTAACAAAAAGGAGGATGAGCATCTGCCTTAGCAATGGAATAAGGGGTGCTTTGTGATCATGTCTTCATGCAGAAAACTGAAGACATCAAGCGGGTTACCCTCTGTTCTCTCTTCCTTCATGAGCTCCAGTTTACTCTGAGTCCTGTTGTTTTTCCCTGAGCCACAGTTAGCCTTTCCAGGGCAGGTGCCCTTACATACAGTAAGTAGCAGTACACAGGCCTGCTAAATATTGCAACCTGAAATTCCCGTGTCATTGTGGAGAATTAAGGAATAAGAGGATGGAAGAGAAAAAAATAAATGCTTCCTTCACTTTAATTCTTGTTTATATGTAGAACCCGAGTGTTACAAAAGGCAAAACAGATCAGATAAAGTAATGAAAGCCCTACTTCCTCCCAGAGACACTGGCTCCTGCTCCTCCTGTTCCATGAAGACAGTTGACAATACACAGCTCTGTATCTGTATCTCTTCACTCATATTTTAGTGGATCAACAGAGACTCTAAAAGACTCTTTGTTCCCTACTTCCCTACAGCTAAACATTGACTTACAGTCACTAGAGTAAGTCTGCCAGTCTCTCCGCACATCTCTGCTTCTACATGATAAAGGCACTATTTGGAGATGGTGAAAGATTTTGTTATGACTCATCTAATGGTGTGGAAATGTTGGAAGTCTCTGAAACATAGCCTGTTGTTAAGCATGGACTACAAATAAATATGTGGCAAACTTCAAAAACGCCCTCCTGTTTTCTGGGAATCGAAACTGTATTTACATTTCATAGCTGTGGCTGTACAGCATGTGTACACTTGCTAACTTTTGGGACATACTACACAGATTATCTTTTGTGTACAGAAACAGACCTGTGGAAATAGTTATAGGTTATTGGAATTATATACTCTTACAGATGTTTCCTTGCTGCAGATGGGAATTTAAAGTTATATCCCATCATAATTCAATGGAAATACTTCCCCTGAGTGAACTGTGGGAAGAACATTCCACTGTTAGTTTTCTAATACAAGAAATAATGACACTGATGTTCTGATTGAGAAAGGAGAATAAACTTCATTCTTGCTGGCAATTTAAGTGTTACATTCACTTTTTCAATTCACAAAATTCATTTACTAAATTACAACATCCAAAATGTAAACTGAAAATGTTCATACATGTACTTATTAAGATATAGACTGAAAATAAAACCCAGGTTTTCCAAATAAACAAAGTAATTAACTGAGCATTACAGAAGCTCAATACTCATCATGTTTGAAAGAAAACAGAAAAGCAGTCCACGCAAAAATGAACAAGTTTCTATTCTGCTCCCTTGCCATCATTTAGAAGGAAAGGGAGAGATTGAAATATTGTTTGGATAGGTAATCTTGACTGATGCCTATTGTCTATTTCCACAGGCATATGAAGTGTGTTAAAAATACAAAGCCATTAAGAATAACACTTCTAAGTCTGTTGATGCACTCAAAAGCCAGATATTCTATAAAAGATCCTTCTGCATATGGCTGCATCACAGCAAGTCCTTGAGGACTTTTGCTTTTTCCTTAGCACACTACATACATGTTGCAATATCTGCATATAAGTTAAAGCATAATTTCAAGAGAAGCATGTCTTTCATTATGCAACTGCAACAGACCATGGGTTTTTCCTATTACACTACAAAGTTTATGTTCAGATGTACGCTTAAGCTACAGCATTACAGGAGTGGCTCACAGATACACTCATCAAAAGCTACAGCACACAGAAGAGCAGAGACGTCTAAAGGGAATTATTCCATGTGAAATCTCTTCAATCCCTCACTCTGTCCATATAGGAATACAGAGGGGTATTTTCAGCTGGCAAACCTTATTTCTGGAAGTCAAATACTGTATATTGGATTTTTTTTTCCCCACAAAGTCACAGTTACATATTATTTCATAATATAATTTTCATAATATTATCATACTATAATATTATCATAATATGTCATAATATTATCATAATAAATGATACATACAGAATCAATATAGAACTGACGCCTTAAGCTGGCATTGTTTTCCTGCAAAGGAATCAGATCCATAATAAACAGCTATATAAAAAGCACTGCTTTGGGACCTCTGGAAAAGCTCCTCTGTTACTGCACATCTCTGTGCATACTTGTGCTATTTTTCTAACTGTTCAAATCTAGGAGCACGCATCATTAATATTCTTCCAAGAGATGTATGAATTTTCTTAAAGTACCATATGTAAATACTCACTTTTGAATGACAATGAGAAACATTACAACCATTTTGGAACTAGTTTGAATGTGTTCTGGCTGTCCTCCCATGGCTGAACACAGGAATGGGAGCAGAGATGTGATAAATTCTGGATTTTACTATTCACTTAATTACTGAATCTAGCATTTATCCTAATGCCTGCCTAGGCAGTATTGAATCCTTTACTGGTGAAAAAGAAATTGCACCTCAGCAGCAGCTAAACCTCAGCACATCAAACTGTGTTTCTGTTATTGAAATTTTCAAATCTCACTTCTGGAAATTGCATCTAGTATTAAATCTAATTTTCGGTGATGGGCCTTAACTCCATGGAACACATTATGTCAAATGCTTGTCCTGGTTGAACCCCAGTCAACAACTAAGTACCACACAGCCACTCACTCACTGCCCCCACCCCCTGGGAAAAGGTAAAACCCATGGGTTGAGATAAGAATAGTTCAATAATTTAAAAAAAGTATAATATTATTACTATATTTATTATTATTATTGTAATGAAAAGGGAGATAACAAAAAGAGAGAGAGGAATAAAACCCAAGAAAAACACAAGTGTTGCCCAATGCAATTGCTCACCATCCACTGACCAATACCCAGCCCGACCTGAGCAGCAATCGGTCCCTTCCAGGTAACTCCCCCCAGTTTCTGTACTGGGCATGATGTGCTGTGGTATGGAATACCCCTTTGGCTAGTTTGGATGAGGTGTCCTGTCTCTGCTCCCTCTCAGCTTCCCGTGTCCCTCCTCACTGGCAGAGCACAAGAGACTGGAAAGTCTTTGATCAGGGTAAGTGCTGCTGAGCAATAACTAAACCATCGGTGTGTTACCAGCATTGTTCTCAGACTAATGCCCAAACACAGCACTGCACCAGCTACTAAGAAGAGGATTAGCTCTATTGCAACAAAAAAAATGGACAATGCTTAATTGGTGGGAATTAGCACTTGTCTATAGCTGTCGAAGGAGCAAAGGAGCACTTCACCTCCCCCAAGTTCCTAAGCCTTTAATTCACAGTGTATAATCATAAAAAGAAAAATTGCTAAATATCTGCTTCCAAAATGCAAATACTAATTTAAAAATACTACCCACTGAATGCACTATGACTTTGTAAAGTTTATGAGTGCAAAAATTGGTCTGCTAATCATTTTTCATTAGAATATTTTCAACTTAAGACAGAAACATTCACATTTATATGGAAAACCCTTCAGTTTCATCCCTCAGCATATGA
The DNA here is from genome assembly GCF_004027225.2 of Strigops habroptila. Taxonomy (NCBI): domain Eukaryota; kingdom Metazoa; phylum Chordata; class Aves; order Psittaciformes; family Psittacidae; genus Strigops; species Strigops habroptila. The sequence continues at coordinate 630,391 of NC_044284.2, forward strand.
AGAGTATTCAGCTGGTTCACCAACTACACAACAGTTCAGTGTGTGCAGAATAATTATTAAGGATTCCAGTTCTCTTAGTTTAACCATGCCAAAGTAGTTTACAAGCTTTCAAGAATATCTAACAAATAATTCAACAGGGTGCATACAAGACTCCAAGGAAAGAGCTAAGGTATAAGAATAACATACCTATGTGAAGAAATGAAACATCCTAATGGTTTTATTAAAGTTATTAAAAAAAAATCATTTAGCATTAAGAGTATAAAGAATATTTTTAAGGGTGAGAGAGACATTTGCAACCACACTGTTAGCAAACAGTTGAAACCTCTAGTTATGGCTTTCTCAACATTTCCCATTTGTGCCTCAAATATGCATGTATGCCAACAGTAATTATTTCAGCAACATACAGTGTCTCCTGTGTGCCTGATGTAACACAAAATACCCATCTCAGTCAATATTTATTCATTTCCTCCCAGTTTGCACAGTTGAATGAAATATTAGTTCCAAGCATAACAAGAATTGTTCCACACCTCTGGACAAATGTTTATTTAAGTAAAAAGTAAAGGAGAATCTTTAACAAGATATTTCAGAGACAGTTCATCCCCAGTGTGCTGTCCATGAAACTACTCTGCTTCTTAATCTGCTCATTTACCACATACGCAGGCATTATACATTTCATTGTTCATGTTCTTTTTTCATCACACAGGCTTTAAGAGGCCAAACTGGTTCTGAGCTTTTAAGGGCAGTCCCACTGATTAGACCACAAGCGTACAAGCATAGGCTGCTTCAGGATGCAGGAGTGTAGAGAAGCACATTACTGCTGAAAATTCTTCCTACATATGTAAGGCACCTATGACTGACTTTCTGACTTTAAGTCAAGCATAATGGGTAATGTAAAAATAACCCTCACCCTAGACTCCATGCATATATATTAATTCAAAGAGGTAAAACCACTAAACATTGCCAAACCCGAATGCAGCCTGATAGTACCTCATTGAAGTGATTTCAGCCAGTTCTGCCTAGACTCATTCCACCTCTTTAAGCACCCAATCAAAAAGGTTAACCCAGAAATGTGATCTTAAACTGTGTATACATATCAACTCATTTAACCCCTCAGGATAACAACTTCCAGGAGTTCTAACCTTGACTTTTGTGCCACAGTGACCTGCCTAGGGATAAGTGGACTTCACTCATCTCCCATCTGCAACAGTACGAGATTCAGGGCATGCATGTATATTCAGGCAAGGTGTCTGCTGGTGACCATGTTACGCGACTACCCCCCTTGGAAGGAATTGTGGAATTACCACCAATAACAGTGATAGTGAGAACTGTTCACGTTCAACTTGGGACACTGGATATTTTGCTACTCATTAAAACAATAATATTATCAAAGAATAAAGGGAAAATTTACCCATAACTTTTGGCTCAGGAGAAGACATAAATATATATTACGTCATTATGCAATCTGTCTTATTGCTACATAAAAATGCATACACAGGAACTATTCAACAGTTGCCTGACATTATCAATTACTAAGAGCCACTAAACTTTGCTCCACTGCTTTCCAAGCACCCAGTCTTAGAACCAGATTGGGCACACAGCACCCACACCTATCATGCCTGAGGAACAAAACATTTCTAACGAAGAGATGGCCATTTAGATGCTTCAGCCCCTATCTTCATTATGAAATGCTGCTTCTATTCTGCTTTCATTTCTGTTTTGGTAGGCACCAGGAATTTATACTGCACCTCTAGAAGGATCCATTAATTTACTTAATTCCCTATTTGCAGCCCCTTTAGATGCCAAACAGTCCTTGAACTGGCAAACATAGCAGCTGTGTATCTGTGTTGCATAGCAGTATTATTTCTTCTTCTATCATCTCAGGTACTGAATGCACAGTGCCATGGGGAATCGGTAGCTTCTCTCAATAAGCTAATGTAGTCATCAGCTAATTTAACCGTTCCTTGACGGTCTCCTAGCAGGTGCTGTACAGTTTCCTACCACTGGCCTTATTATTTAGCCAGGATGAACTTGAAAATTAAATGAAGTTTTCTTCCATGCTCCATTTTGAGTGTTTCCATTTGTTTGGCAGATTTTCTGTGCAGCTCAAAAGAAAAATTCAGCTAGAATCAATGCTACCTTCTCAATGTCAAGTCAACTTTTATTTTGCCTAGAGCCACAAACTAAAGACTCGCTAGATTTTGTACTATTGTTGATAGTACAAAATCCACTAGCACTCCAGATCCAATAAAAAGTTGGTGTACTGGTGGAAATCTCTTCTGATGAAGCTTTTTCTGATTGAATAGTATGAAAAGTCTTGGAAAAAAAAAAAACCAACCCAAATAAATACATGCAATAGTGCAACAAGTGAGAGTGAAAAGTGCTGTTTTCAGACTACTATAAAAATACACAATGATTAATGATGACAGTTGTTCTAGAGGGGAAAAGAAAAAAAAAAAAAAAGGGTTATTCTTGACCTCCAGCTGAAAGCAGGTGATTATAAAAGATTGCTGTGAAGAAAACAGAAAAAACTGTGCTCCATGGTCATTCAACAAGCTAAATTGCAGAAAGAGGTTTAAGTTATGCAAAATATTCTCACTAAATAGATAAGCTGTTCAAACTGCTATCTCAACCCTAATCTATTTTTCTGTTAGTTGAAATATATTTAATATGGGGTCAACCCTTACGTATTGTGAAGTCAATGAGTTTATAAAAACAAGAAAAGAAAAAATACCAGACATGAAAAAGGTGCCTAGATCACTAAAGACAGCAGCAAAAAATCCCACTGACTTTCGCAGGTTCAGGATTTTGTCCCATAAGAAGATGAAATGCTATTATGGCTTTATTTGCATTTGCTTTCCTAGTTGGGTACGTGTAAAAGAGATAGATAGAAATATTTTACTGAGTGCATAATCTCTGCAGCAGAAATTACTGTCACTAGCACTAGCTGCAGAACTGATTTATTTGCATAGCTAGTGGTACCTCAAGACAGATTCTGTAGCACTTGGAACAACAAAAGTAATTAGAACCACAGCTGTATTTTGAAATACGTAAAAGACAATGACTATGCTGTTTAATAGCTTTCATGTGGATTGCACTACTCTTTTCAGACACCTTTGTTTCCTGATACCAAAAAAGATAGTATTAGAACATTCAAGAAACACCAAGTGTTAAATTGACAATTTATGATTTTTAAGGCCAATAAATATGTGCTGGTGGTTGTGGGGTTTTTCTTCCTTTATGGTTCACTTTGCATAAAATCCAATCTTACTAAGTTTTCTTAAGTGTCCAAAAAGCAATATCCTTGGAAGAACATTGTTGAAACCAGTAATTGAGTGAATCAGCTAGGAATCCTAGCTCTGTGCTCGTCTAGCAAATATATGGCTTTACAGAATAATTGTCTTCGCAGTTACACCAAGAGCAGTATTTTACAGATAAAGGCAAAAATACAGGGTGAGAAACCACCTTTATTTTTCAGCATTACTTGGACAAGAGCTCAAACCATGCTCTGCAAGCTTTTAACAACTTCACCCCCAATTTTGTACATTTACTATCAGGCAATTTCAAATTAAATCAGGCTGAAAGTTTGTACCTGGGCTATCAGTTCAAAACTGATGTGATTTTTGTTACTAAAGGGTTTCAATTACTTGTCTTTCTGAATTTATAAGGAGAAAAAATGCCTCTACTTTTGGAGCACAATAAGATGCCCATCACCGACTATTGTTTATTTTGAAAGTACAAAGAATTTTTAGATAACAGATTGACTGACTTCAGGGTGGGAGGCTTTAAAAAAAAAAAACAAACAAAACAATAACAAAGGATATTTAAATATGACCACGAGCAATTTAGTGGAGAATATTTCACAGCTAAATATTTCATCAAGACCCCAAAAAATTAGCAACATGCTGAAACTTAGTGACAGCAGAACGAACCTTGACCAGTGAAGCAAAGGCTTCCCTTCACACCTACTCTATTGTTACCTGATGGGTTTCAGCCAACATGGCTTCACTAAGGACAAACCAAGCCTGACAAGTTTGGTGGCCTTCTACAACAAGGAGGCCGCACTGGCAGATAAGGGAAAAAAGCAGCTGACATCATCTACCTGGACTTGTGCAAAATATTTGACACTGTCCCACGCAACTTATTATAAGAGCAAGTAATGATAAGACAAGGGGTAATGGCTTTAAACTAGAAGAGGGTACATTTAGATTAGATACCAGGAAGAAATTCTTTACTATCAGGGTGGTAAAATACTGGAACAGATTTCCCAGGGAAGCTGTGGCCCCATCCCTGGCAGTGTTCAAGGTCAGGCTGGACAGGGCTTGGAGCAACCTGCTCTAGTGGGAGGTGTCCCTGCCCATGGCAGGGGGCTGGAACTGGATGAACTTTAAGGTCCCTTCCCACCTAAACCATTCTGCCATGTTGGTTTGAATTAAAATAGGTTGAATGGATTGTATTTCTGTATTTAATCTGCTGTAGCTATTCACAAAGCAGACATCCCAGAAAAAACCAAGACAGAATTAGATTTCACTCATCCATTCCTCCAGAATATTCCTAAGACAATGATGGTGTGGTGGCTGTTGAGACAGCCTGTTCTGAAGCTGGGCCTGCATGGAGGTGATATCCAAGGGTGCCTGCAGGTCTACTGCCCTGCAGCAGCTGGCAACAAGTAATTCTTTACGTTTTCTAACTAGTCAGGTTATCTGACTCTTCTCACTCTCACAACATGTGCTCATCTATATCAATCGCTGTGAGAAGAGACACTGTGCTGGAGATTTGGCATTGTATTGAGGCTACCTAGCCATAACTCTACACAGACCTTATACACACTGAACTTACTCTGAAAGTACAACTTTTAGAGTGATGAGCAGATTCTACAGTTCAAACAAAGCTAAAGATTAGAAGCTGCTGTAAGAATGTCTGAACTGCAGAAGTAACATGGATAAATTCCAAGATGTTAAAGCTGTATTTGTTCTCTTTTCTATTTTTCCTATTGTTCTAGGAAAATATTTAGTAAGTTAGTATTACACTGGCACTATGTTCTGCTTATTTACCTCCAAGGACTAAGAGTTCTCTGTAATAGAGAAAGATTGTCTATTTCTAAGATAACAATGCTTTTCCTTTGCGATGATGTGACCTGACAGCAGAGAAAAAGGTCTGTACCAGACCTGTGTACAGACCAGCTAGTAGGAGGCAATTGGCAGAAGCTGGATACAGGATGAGATACCTTGGAGCCATCAGCTGTGCTACTACTTACATACTCCGTTGCAGGCAGGATAAGAATGGGAGGATAACTAGTGAGAGGGCACAATGCTATAAGTCTACCTCTTTATTTTAATTCTGTTCAAGCTGAAAGGAAGAAAATATGAAGGAAACTCAAAACTTCCACTGCAGTCTACAGGGTATATTTAAGTTCACCCTCACTACACAAACACTGAAAGTAAAGGAGAGAGTTGCTACATGATTTTTACAAAGGTACATCTCAGCCAAAAAAATGAGAATAAGAATAATGATGAGAAACTCCTAATTCTGCACTGAAGCGGAAAATACCGTATCTACACATGTGCTAAAAGAAATTACAGATTTTTAAGCATTGGCAGGTCCTCTTTGGCCTTTTGGATTCCTCCCAGCATAACAGCTAGAGATATAAGCAGGTTTAAAGAATCAGATTCTGTATGTGCTCGAGATACTACCTTGCAACTACCTTTAACCAGCAAAATCTGACTGTTTTCAATACTTCTCAATGGAATGTAGCAATATAGCAGTAAATGTGATTTAAAATCCTCTACAGTTTGCCCCCAGATTTCTTTATTTAGGGTCCTTTATACAATTCATATAGCTAACCAAATAATGAGTTCTACTTATTAAATGATATAAAAGATGATACATTATGGTTTGCTATAGTATATGTAAAAGAAATATGGATTCAGTTCTTAGGCATAATATTCTGTGAATTCAATCATCTCCACTGTTTCCACTATACCTGTATACAATGCTTCCTTGGAGACTCTGGTGATTCCCATGTCTCATTCCAGGCAAGAGACGATGAGAGCATATATCTTCTCTTAAACACTCCACATTTTGCAAGGTCTGCACAAGTGGAGGGAATGAAGTTAAACAGAAACAGCAACTTCTCTAGTCATAGTTTTAGCCTCTATGCTGTTGCACGATACATGTCTTTTTTGGAGCCTTACAAGTAGAGGAAGGGACAAACCAAGAGTGAGCAAAGAGACCACATTCTGGCCCTTAGTATTTGAAAGATAAGTCTGAAATACTGGCGTCATTAGATTCAACAGCCCAGTTTTCAGTGGAGACCAGGAATACACCTGAGAGTAATTGCTTGCTGGATAGTTAATTGTCCATGAATATTGCAGGCATGGAAATGGATGGAAAGGCAGGTGGAACTTGACATGAATAACAGCAGTCTAATGTTGATGAAGGTACTTGTTTACAAACAAATTAAAGAAGTTGACAAAACACTTCTACGCAATGTCAGCAGAAACATGCAAATAACTGGCTTCTAAGGTGACATTCAGCACCCTTCAGAATGGTACAGAGATCAGAAAATGCTTAAACGTGCTAAAGAAAATGCGGTGCTGGGAAAAACAGAAAACACTTGGTATGAAATCTCTGCAAGATTTTTGTAGCAACAATATTTTAAAACCATTAAAATAGGGATTGCAGATATCAGATATCAGATATCCTATTTGCTGTTTTTTTCTCCTTTCACCCCTTCTGCTGCTGGAACAGAGAATCATCCAGCCATCCATGTGCTGTATGACAGAGCCCTTCCAAAATTAATAGGACTGGACTATAATCATTACTTGGCCAGCACTCTGTTACTGAATCTTCTCTTACTCAAGTGTACTTGGAAATTTCACCTTCTTAAGTCACAGGCACAGCTAAAGTCTGAGTTTAATATAAATATATCTAAGGAATATAAAATGTCAGTCCATGATTAGGTTATAGAAAGTGATTAGTGATTTCACCCACCCCACTTGGGGATGTCCAAAGTGGAAGACCTTAAAAGAAACAGATAGGCAAGAGTTCATTCAAAGAACTTTTGAAAACCCCTAGTGTATCAATAATCAAAGCAGCCTTGGTTTGAGGATATAAAAAAACCAAAACCATAAATGAACTGTCATTTGCTCAGCAAAGGAAAACAATTCAGGGGGCAGTTTCATCCCCTCTCTGATGCTTGTAAGTACGCACACAATCTGAACAATTCAGGCCAGAGTTTCATTCTCTCTCTGATGCTTATAAAGACACGCACACAGAATCTGAACTGTAAAACCGAAAACTGGGTTGGTCCCAGCTGTATCTTACAGTAAGAATGACTATGGGATGATACCCTTTTCTCAACACTTCAACATATGCCATTCACACAGAGACCTTGCAGTATTTTTTGAAAAATTGAAGTGAAAGAATAATGTCTGAGGGTAATTTCGTATTTTATTTTTATAAGGTTTTTTACAGTTTCTGAGACAGATTCATTACGACCACACCCAAAGGATTCGAATAATCATGTTTTTAAAAAGGTTTTGCCCAGAGGTCAGAAAAAGTGGATTATTTTCACCCACTAACAAAAAGCCTTTACGGGAACCACTGAACATACTTACTCTCTGTTGTAAATTAGAATTGCTTCAAAGCTACTCTAAATTCCACTTTGTCTGCAATAGCCAGGCAAATTATGCCTGCTAGAGGCTGCCGTAATACGGTATACTCTGAGGATGAAGAGTGGACAGCTAACCTGCTGCCTTTTTTCTGCATAGGGATTTATCTTCCCAGTAGGCAACCTTAGCTGCCTAGCTAGACTAGAATTGGAACAATTTCTGGACTCTCATTTTTAATGCACTGAATATATGCAAAATAGTGGTCCTGTACACGCAAATTTCATTTTGAACAGCAGCATGATAAAAGGTTATGTGGTGAGTGTTTTCTTACAGTGCTCTATAGAAGACAGGTTATTTAAAAGATGCCAGATCAGGGTGAAAAAGAATCACTTCCCCCCAGTCTCAAAGGATGAAAATCCTGCCCAGCATTTGTGGCTATGTGCAATGGTCCATAGATCATTTCAGACTCCTGAAGAGACACTATAATAAGCCAGAAGAAATGTTTCAAAAAGATTCCTGGATGCAAAAGCACCTGTACAGAGATTGACGCAAACATTTGGTTATACATGTTTGGACCACTTCTACAGTGATTCATAGCAACACCAAAAATTAGATTTATCTTGATAATCCTTTGTCAAGGATTAGATAATCTTTTGTAGAGACTGCAGTCTACGTTCCAGGTTATCCCAGCTCCACAAATACAATAGTGACTGAGCAATTAATAGAGTATGACTTTTAGGGATTCTGCCTGGCTGAATTCCCACAGTTAGGATTAGCTATCAAAGTTGTGAAGAAGGACCTAGGAGTTTCATCTTTCTCAGTTTCTGATAGGACCCAATATAGCCCCAAGGAAGCTGGCAGGGGTAAGCCTCGAGAAGGGATTAATTGCAAGCAGGATCAGACCTATCATTCAGGATTGTTCTTTCTTAATTCATGTGGGAAAGAAACCTTTTTCACAAACAGCTCACTTCACCATGTCTATCAGAAAACTCAGATCTGAAGCAGTTTTAATCACAGTCTATGGCGAAAAAGTTTGAGTTCATAAAACCGTGCCAAGCTTGAGTATTTCTACAGAAGAATGCTGATCTTTTCAAAATGCAGTCTTTTAAGTGTCCAAACAGCACTTGCTGCAAAATATGCATGAGTGTTGCTTGCCACATCTTAGATGCATAATCCTAAATGAAAATACAAAATTCCAAGCACAAAGTTGCAGGCTGAATCCTGAGACTATTCTATCCAGCACCAGAAAATTCAAGTTACAAGCTTGTGAACGTTCATTTTGGACCAGATTCTGATTAGTTTACTCAAGTTAAGCAGTATCTTATTCCTCAAATTCTGTTGAAATGGAAGCATTCGTACAGTTCAACCCAACTCTGCTGTATTTTAACACATAGGATAAAACCCCATGTACTGATTACTGCATCTGTGCCATATATTGCTGCTTGGAACAGATAAAAATATTTTTGGCCAGGCTTTTTTGCCATTAAAATAAATACGATTTATGGTATTATTAGGTTTTGATGTCATATCTTGACAAGAAGCCTAAGAGTTGAGGAAAGGCTATGTTGCAGCTGCTACTCCTGGATATGACTGTCCATATGTATTTCTTAATAATACTAATAATATAATAATATAAACTATAAAATAATATTTTAGCCCACTGAAATATTCTGGGGGTCAGAGCTTTACAGATATGTAGAGGTATGAAGCTCCCACTGAAAAAAGGACGTGTCAGAAATTTGAATGTCTTTGATGAACTGGGTTTATTGACTGAGCATGGTCAGTGGTGCTCATATACTTTCAAGAGGCTGTATCAGAAGGATGCCTGGTACAACAAAATGGATTTCTTTTGTCTTACTATTCAGATACTTTTGTGGAAAAAAACCAAGTATTTTGGACAATAGCAACCTAGGAGAACTTTGTTACATCTAGAAATTGAAAACTTTGGCTAAGAGGAATTGAAGGTCATTCCTAGAGTATATAGAACAAATAATCTTCATTTTCTTGTCAGAAAGGCAGAGACTGTTCATCTCCAAATCCATGAAAGATATTGATAATGCAAAGCTACGCTAGGAACCACATGTGCAATGACTCACCTTAAAATATAACAAATGCTAAACAAGGCACGATAATGATATAGCATAAAGAGCAGGTTATTAGGTGACCGCTAACCTTTACCCAAACGCTAAACATAAGAATTAAATTTAAGCTGACCTATATACTTCAGATGCCATATCTGTAAATGAAAAACAGTTATACTGATCCTACTAGGGAACCATGTATGTGAGCTCACCAGCGTTTAAAGCTCTCAGGGAGGCTGGCAGACTCCATGGTCCAGCATTACTCTCACATGTACTGCAATGCAGTTTAAACAAACTTGCCTTTCTGTATTAGGCACTCAGATAACATCCTCAGGGTAGTAGCTTTTACCCTGCAGAGGTGTTTTCCAAACCTCGGCTAACCTTTATTGTGATAAAACACGCTCAAAGCAAAGCAGGTAGGATACAGTTTTAGGTGGGTTTTGTATTTGTTTGGGGCGTTGGTGGAGTTTTGTATCTTGTTCGGTTTTTGTTCGGCTTTTGGGGGTTTGGGGGTTTTTTAGCAGTATGAAAAATGTATTTGAAGTCTAATCAGTTCTCTTTCGCTTTAAGAAAAAGAGTGAAAAAATATCAGGCTATCACTAAACCATATGAAATAGTCTGCTGTCTTGTACTTTCTCAGATATTTGCTGATCACAGAAATATCCACTCTCCCTTTCTCAGTTCCTCTTTTCGCACATATGACAAATGCTGGCACGCAGGCTGCCCAAAGGGAATAGTATATCATCTCTGGAAAGTTGTTAACATAAGACTGAGCATGTACCATGCCATTATTATGACAGCTTGCTCTAAAACAGAGGAGACAAGCAGAACGGGGGGAAAGCACACAGCTCTTGTTTCTACCACATGTCTGCTGTTTATTGCTGAATATTAAGCTTACTATGATCTAGAATGTAGAAAACTGACAAAGCACACAGCACTTCAGCAATTAAGTTTGCTCTACCTGGTTTTGCCCATTTTTATCACTGACAATTAGCAACCATCTTCTGCACAGGCTTCTGAATTATTAAATTCAATCAAAATACATGTCACAAAAATGTCTTGTGTAACACTCTCAGTTCTTCCCCTCCTCTGAACTGTGGGATCATTTGGACATGACTTACAGAGATTTCCTGTATTGCAACAAACAGTAAGCTATGGCAAGAACCCATTCACTTTATGTTGTTTGAAGTAGTAAATCTAGATGAAACACAATTAGCAAACTTTGACATGTCATTTAGTTACGTTATTTCTATTTCTCCTTAACTCTCCTGCTTCTTTATATTCCCACCTCATAGAATTAGCGTGGAAACATTTGAAACCACATGACTGTCACAGATATTTTAGATAAAATACTAATGATTTATTGTTTCCATTAGCTTCTTGATTATCTTCCCACTAAGGCCTTGAAATACTCAAGAACTCTTTTTGCTCTCAGGTTGCCCATTCCTATCACAGCTATTCTCTGCTCCTTTCTCAGCACTACAGCAATCTCATTAGTCTCTGGTACTCCTTGCCCTCGTTCTTTAATAGCCCCCTAAGAGATGTTAATTTGTAATTTTCTTTCTACCTCTTGCATAATTAAACTGGAGAACCCATGTCTTCCATTCTGATCACACAAAAACAAGAATGGTAAAAGCACAGTGTTCTCCCCTATCAATACTCACGTTTATCTTCTACCTTTCGGTATTGATAGCATTTTTAAAATTGGGTTGATACATATGTTTGACCTGGTTAGGGCAATCAGCCATTTCTCTACCATTTGTCAATTTGCCAATAAACAACATCTGTTTGTACATTTTATAAATAACTTCAATGAAAGGATTTCTCTGGGTTAGGGTAGAGTGCCTAGTCAGAAAAGCAGAGCTAGTCTCAAAAGACAGGGCAGCCAGAAAGCCCCTTGTGCTCTTATTAGGACACCCGGCTCAGGTGTGAGAGAAGGCCAGGTCCTTTCCCAACAGGAATCCAGGCAGGTCATGGAGATGGCTGTCCCTGTGAGGTCCCTACCTAGCTCAGGTCCCTAATAAATGCTAGCATTTATTTTGTGATCACTATCTTCCTCTCTTTCGTGTCTTTGGCACAAATGTTTCTGTTTCGTTCAGAAAGAAAATCAGGACAATAGCTAGATATGAATATATTTTACTTAATGAGAGTCTTCCAGTTAGCTGTGGAAGACACATAAATCAAACCAGTTCCAAAAATGGCATTTCAGACATTGAAAAAAAAGGTTGACTTTAAAACATTATACTACATCATTGGCTTTTTGGTTTTGTTTGTTAATCTACTAGTAATATAAAGACAGCAATCAAATGGCAGAAAAAGAGTACAGCCAGATGCCAAAAGGGATCTCTGCAAAAAGAATATATCAGACTGGTAATATCATGTGCATTCTTCTTTTTTCCCCCTTTTTATCTTATAGATTGCCCATAGACTGTAATATTCATAAGTTCTACAGAAGGAGGAGGAAGAGCATTCAAAATGCTGAAGTATTCATGCTATGTTCTTATAATACTAATCAATTCTTACTAATACAGCTTTTTTAATGTATGCTCGCTCATCGTCATGAAACACTAACTTCTTTCCTTCAAAAAAAAACGTGATATGAGTACACAGTAGTGTTTTTATTGTATTAGTATTTTTGATTAGTATTCTTCACTAAGAGGGTGGTGAGGCGCTGGCACAGGGTGCCCAGAGAAGCCATGGCTGCCCCATCCCTGGCAGTGTTGAAGGCCAGATTGGACACAGGGGCTTGGAGCAACCTGCTCTAGTGGAAGGTGTCCCTGCCCATGGCAGGGGGTTGGAACTGGATGAGTTTTAAGGTCCCTTCAACCCAAACCATTCTGTGATTCAATTAAGAAAATTCACTAAACTAACTGATTATTTCTAAGGTATTCTTACCACTGTAAATATTTTATTGAAACAAGAAAATAACTATATCATCAAAATTTTTGTGCTACATAACCAGAACAGGACAGAGGTAGTATGTCCGAACTGGAGAATGACCTGTTGCCATCCTTCCCTCAATCCTACAGGCATTACACAGTCATAAAATTCATATGGAGACCCTTTTTACTCCAGTAGATTTCTCATCTGTTATGCACCCTGGTTATTAAATGCTCATTTTCATGCTGCCTGCACATACAAAAAAAGTGGGATTCCAGCATCATGGCTTATCTTGTTACTTCCTGCTACTTCACAGAATCTTTCACATGAAAATTGATATGAAATGAAAGGGGGTACAGTGCAAAATCATATGTAATTCAGCAGTGAAGCTTATTCAGGTGAGGGTTGTTTTGGTTTTTTGGTTGGGCTTTTTTTGGGGGGAGTGTCCTTTTTTATAGAACCTTTAAAAATTTCGTTTGTCAGGTAAAGTCACTGCTCTGACAAATTATTAGCCTGTAGCTATTTTTTTATCTGAGATTCTGGAACCTACTTAAAGAATTTGATTCCTTGACATCCATTACTTACTAATTATCTACCCCTGACCTGACATGTAAAGAAAATGAGCTGAAAAGCTTGTGACAGATCAGTGGTTTGTAGCAGAAATGTGCCTAAGAATGCCCACAATATAAATCCCTATAAGGAAGGGTGTTGGTACAGATGTGCTGATGGACTTGTGCCCTCTAGTATGAAAGAAAGAAACCAAACACTTGATTAGTACATGTTTCAACAGAGTCTGTTCACTATTTAACTTGGTTTGAGCCATTTCTAAATGAAATACTGCATGCAAGTAAAACCATGTACTTCTTGCCCTTGTTTTGACCTTTTAATTACCTTGCACTGCTCAGAAGACAATTTGCACTGAAACAGAAGCTGATTTGAAACACTGGTGAAGGACTCTGCCTTCCTGCCTACAAAAAGAGTAATATTGTAACCTGGACATACAGCTTATTGGGGGGGGAAAAAAAAAAAACAACCAAAAAACCAAAATTTAAAAAAAACAGGTTTGCACTCAAAACTAAGTGCTATGTTTTGTGGAAACAATATTAAAAAATTAGAGAAATTATGCAGAGATTTGTTTGTTCTTCCCTTGGAGATTATAAATGCCCTGAGGCATCTCATTTTTACTGTTTGTTGCCAAGAAGCAACGAAGCACAAATGGAAGCCAACAGACCTTAGCAACTTATTTACCCAGGAAGATAACAGCTGGAGAAAAACTGAGTATTTGAATAATTACCCAGTCACATTACATAAGGAACAAACTGGTGTATGATCTAACATTATAATAAGGTGACTTAATTGGGGGATTGTAGAGAATTAGTAATTATCTTCGTTGAGGATCAAGGAATTCATTTCACCTTATCTAAGGATGCTGGAAACTGAACTTTCCAAAATATGAGGTCCTGACTGGGTTTTTTTCCCCAAACCCTCAGCCAATATAAACTTTACATTTTTTTACTTCAGTATTCAGAAACCATTCTGGTATAGCCACTAGTCCCTATCTTCTGCAAAAACAAAGCTTTGTAAAACAGAAATGGTTTAATTATTAGATATTATATATCTGGAGAAATTCAAATTCATGTTCTCAAGCATGTATCACTTTGATACCTTTTTCTAAATTAGCTCTTGGGAATTTTTAAGTTTGAATAAAACATAAAAAAGTAATTTACCCACATAAAAATAGCAATGAATTCTAATATGTTGTGCACCTCAATTATCTGCTACCCACTGGTACATACAAGGGACAGGAAAGAGAAATTATTTTTTCATTATAATGTCTGCATACAAAATGCTTAATCCAAAACCTGCTGCAGCAAGTAGAAAGGTTCTGGATGCCACCACTGGCTTTCAAACAAGACTCTGCCTTGCAGAACGACTCTTATGGACAGCTCAGTAGCTTTTCAATGTTCAGTGAACTCAACTGAAATCAGTTCTACAAGATGTTATTTTTAGACCTTTGGCTAAAGTGACAATTTTTCTTGATATGCAATTAGAAAATACCAGAACTAGAGGCATAAAAACCTGAAAATCATTCAGAGGAGACTGTACAAATTACTACAGGACAAACATTCTGAAGGAAATAATTGTTTCCCAACCCATATAACAATATGTTTTCAATTGATTTACCTGAGTAACAGTGACTCATTATGATTGGATAAATTAGAGGCTGAGGAGCAGCCTTAGTTGGAGACTACTCTTTAGTCCTCAAATTTAAGGACTAAATTTGAGACACAATCTCTTTTTGTATGTAATAGAGTGAAGCTTGCCATTGAATTCTGTTGAAATACACACTTAAAATTTCTATTAAAATCACTTTTTTTAGTATCTCTAACAGTGACTCTTTTAGCCATCCTAAACACTCAGTTTTGTGACACCTTCTTGGCCACTTGGGCACAAAGGACACTAAACTGAGCTCAGTTTCCTATTTCTGTTCAGTTTGCTATTTTGCATGCTTATACAAGAGAGAAAGACCTAATAATACACTGCAGTGCATTAGACGAAAGTTACTGCTATGAAAACTTGGATGTTTTCTCAGCTGTTCCATCTCCCCATCAGCCCAAATGTTCTCCTATTCCAAATACCCCACAAAATTCAGCTGAAAAATCACAGGGGTGTGGGGGGAAGAGCAGCAAAAATTGCTATTTCCAAGCTTGGAAAAGCTCCCAGGAAGCAAGTCTCACATCTGTGTTGAACTAAGAAATGCTAGTCCATTCTGCTGTCTTCCAATATATAATTACAGCATTCCTTGTTATTACTGTTGTTGCATCTTCTGAACTGATTACCAGAACTTTGGGTGTTGTATGAAGATGCAGTCTTATGTGCCTGACAAATGCTACATAAATGTTAGGTATCTCGGAGCAGCCAATACCACAGCTGTCCGTTTGGAAGGAATAACTTAAGCGATGTTGTGTTTACAGAAAAGAATCATAGAATCATACGAGTTAGAAAAGATCTTTAAGATCAGAGTTCAACTGTTAACCCAGCACTGCCAAGTCCACCACTAAACCATGTCCCTAAATGCCACATCTGCATGTCTTTTAAATAACCAACTCAACCACTTCCCTGAGCAGTTTGCTCCAAGGCTTGACAACTCTTTCAGTGAAGAAGTTTTCTCCTAATCTTCAGTCTAAATCTCCCCCATGGCA
Organism: Strigops habroptila; assembly: GCF_004027225.2. Taxonomy (NCBI): domain Eukaryota; kingdom Metazoa; phylum Chordata; class Aves; order Psittaciformes; family Psittacidae; genus Strigops; species Strigops habroptila. The sequence goes on from NC_044284.2 coordinate 646,165, forward strand.
GGAGGTTGGTAAATAAATGATAGGATGTGAAATGTATGAAATATGAAGCAAACTAAACTTTCCAATGATAGTTCTACTCCAACTGAATTATTCATTGTGAATCATATTCTTGTGACTTTAGTCCCCTCTCTTATCACAATTTCTTCAGGAATTGACCATAATTTTATTTAAACATTTATTACCTGCTAGTATTTGCTGAATATTTTGTCAACAAATTTCAGTCCTTGGGATGCTCGTAAAATCTTCACCTCAATACCAAACTACTTGGTTATTTCTGGAATGTTTGTCCAACTTAGGTGTCCAATACTTATAGTTTCTAGTGCTCTGACTGGATGACTAAAATTGTTTAAACAAGAGAATAACAAACGAGGAACGCTGAATAGCAAATAATGAAGCACCAGAGCAGATTTGGGGGCAAAAGAAATCAAGTAAATTGTTAAAGCATAGGCATAAGAATGGAACACTGATATGTCAGATTTAATCACTGTGTCATTTGACAGTCATTTGGTATTTTTATGTCTGTACACTTTATCTCTGACTTGTTAAGGATCTTGAAGCTGTATTATTTTCAAAGGTGCTCACATATCTTAAGATAAAAACAAGGACAAGAAAGCATATACATATGCATATAAATCCCCTGATTTAAAGATGTTTTTGAAAAGCCCATTTGGTGCTTTTTTATATCACCAGACATCTAAGCAAGTTTAAAGAAACGGGCGTTTTTGTGTCCCCTGCACCTCATCGCCTTAATTCTTCACACTTAATGATTAATAAAAGCTATATTGAGCTTATTTGGAGAATTTAGTTAACTTATGCATAGACAGGAGGAACACTGGGTCTTGATCCACTATAGATTGGACACAGTGCTAAAAAAAAGAGAATTAAATTCCACCCAAACTATAGGCAGACTACAGCAGCTCAGTTCACTGTCATCAGTCAGACCAGGATTTGACTAGGTGTCAGAGAGAGATGGCACATTTCTCTTGCTATTTTAAAATCAAATGCTAAGGAGAAATTTAAAGGATAAACTGGAAGAATGTCACTACACAGAACTTCTTTTAAATATTCAGTAATCTATGCCTGTGATGGCAAAAACTGATCTTTAATCTGCTTGATAAAAATAACAACTGCAGTAGGCATCCATTTAAAAGATTATGATGATGCTCTTTGTTTTCCCCACAGTATTCTTAAATGTAAGACTAATTCTAGATGGAAATAGCATTTATCTCCTTAAATACAGGTCATCTTCTAACAATATATAACTCCATTTGAAAACTTTGGTCACAAGCTCACTAAAACCAGGCACAATGACAAAGTAGTAGAAATAAACAGGCGAATCAGAAATACAGTCCTGGCCTTACGCTGCAACATTCAATAAAAAGAAACTCATAAGCAGACATTTATACTTGCCAGAAAATACTCACATGCTTTAATTTCATTTTGCTTTGAATTAGAATTGGAATTGAAATTTTAAAACCCCCAAATTTGAATACAAATTAGTTTTATCTAATGCTGTAGAATACCTCAGTAACACTGAAAAACTACTGAACTTCACATACAGGCTATACCTGTGATATCAAACATGTGCAAGATGAAATTACTAGTATATTAATAACAAACACTTTGCAATAAAAACCTAAGCAAAAGGAGTTCAGATGGAAAAATATTGAAATATTTCAAAAATATCAAAATGAAACGAGTTTGCAGCATCTATTTTCACTTTCTATGCAATCCTGTGACTGGTTTCAGTTTAATAAAACTGCATTTTCTGAAGATTCTGCTTAAGCTAGCCAGTGTAGAAAGCAAGCTATAGAATTAAACATGTTTGAAAACTTCCTGCTACCTTCTGTTAGACACTGTGCCTAAGGAAATGCAGTCCCAATATCCATGCTGTTGCCACAGTAGCAATTGGGGAACATCAATGTTTTATAAAAAGGATGGAAAAGGAACATCTGGAACTGAATTCCAGGAATATCTGACATACAAGGAAATTGTTGCATTTAAACATCATATTAATGAGGCACTTTACAAATAGCTCAGAGAAGCAGGACATAAGAGACGTCCACAAAGTCAGAGGTGATTAAAGTGTTGCTTGAAAGTAACCACTAGCACTGGTTTAAGAGACTTAATGTTGACACTGACTTTCCAAACAAAATCAGTGTCATATATTAAATTACTATTGAGAGAATCCAAGTAATTTTGAATAATTATTTATTGGAAACCAGTAAGACATCAACACAGAGGCACTTATGAACATTAAAAGAATTCCTGTATAACAGAGCCAAAAAAGAAAGGATATACTAGGGCAATGTGAGACAGCTGCAATGCTGTGAAAGCCATCAGTGGGATTTAACAGAAGATAGAAGAAAATCTTATTTCTTCTACGATCTTTTGAAGCTGAGGTAAGATATTTGCATAATTTTAAAAAAATTTGTCATGTGAGTGAAAGAATGAAAATTAAAATAGCCATTAAATAAGACTGCGAAATGAAGAACACGGGCAAGATGGGACAAGGGTGCAGAAGAAAAATGTGAACATTGTAGAAACTCAGAGAGCGACAAAGCCTCAAAACAGCCACTGGGGAGAAAAAAGAAAGCTCTTCAGTGTGATGGAAAATCATAGAAAAGACTAAATTTTACACATCACATACTGAGAGCGCTAACTGGAGTAAGTAATGTAAATCCAATAGGTGTGTAAGAAATTACAATGAATCAGACATCCCTGCTATTTCCAGAAAAGTCTGAATGTGCCATTTCATTGCTGTTAAATGCTGTACTCCTTGCAACAAAAGGGCTGGTTATTCTTCTGTTTACAATCAGGTACCACTGCAGTTCCCAGAGTTACACAATTCGCATAAAGGTATGATTGATAGATGGATGCATATGGATTGACACAAGCTGACAGCATGATTCATATTCTGCATGCATAATATTGCATTGTTTCCCTGAATAGAGTTTAATCACAGGATCTTTTAAATACGGAGTAAAAAAAATCTAAAGAAAAAAAATTCATTGTGTAGTTTTTAGTAATGTACTTATTTATTTCCTCACTGCCATTTATCACAGGACTCTCTAAATATAGAGATAAAGGAACTAATAAAACAATGATCATACAAAATTGAAATAAGGACATTATTAAATACAACACAATGGATTTTCTTTACTATTCTTTTTTCCTTCATGTTTACAGGGTCCTGTAATAAATGGCAATAAAGAAAGAAGGGCCTTTAAATACACACTAATAGAAGTGATATTGGAAAGAATAGCTAAGCTTGCTGTATAAGCTTAAATATTAACCACTGTAGCTTCCCATCTACTATAACAGCCACTGTCAACCACCTCATCCTGAGTGTGAATCATAGAATCACAGACTAGTTAGGGTTGGAAAGGATGTTAAAATCATCTAGTTCCCACCCTCTGCCATGGGCAGGGATGCCTCACTCTAGAGCAGGTTGCTCCAAGCCCCATCCAACCTGGCCTTGAACACTGCCAGGGATGGAGCATTCATCACTTCCTTGGGCAGCCTGTGCCAGTGCCTCACCACCCTCACAGTAAAGAACTTCTTCCTTATATCTAACTTGAACTTCCCCCATTTCAGTCTGAACCCATCACCCCTTGTCCTATCGCTACAGTCCCTGATGAAGAGTCCCTCTCCAGCATCCTTGTAGCCCCCTTCAGACACTGGAAGCTGCTCTGAGGTCTCCACGCAGCTTCTCTTCTCCAGGCTGAACAGCCCCAGTGTTCTCAGCCTGTCTTCATACAGGAGGTGCTCCAACCCCTGATCGTCCTCATGGCCTCCTATGGACTTCCTGCAGCAGTTCCATGTCCTTCAATGTACATAACCTTCCTATTCCTAATATTGTGTTACGTCATTTTCATCTAACAATTATTTCTTATAGGCTACTAGACAGATTCCATCTCTAATGCTCGTGGCATTCATAGCCAATTGACTTCACTTGTCAGAAAAACATGCTTTCCTACTTCTGCTTTGCAACAGTATATGGCCTAATATATCACACATTTCAAATTACTGTTCTTACTGTAATCTACTATAGTCAACCATAGAATCATAGAATCAACCAGGTTGGAAAAGACCTTGAAGCTCATCAAGTCCAACCATTCCCAGCCCTGCCAAGGCCACCACTAACCCATGGCACTGAGGGCCTTGTCTACATGGTATGTGAACACTTCCAGGGATGGCGACTCCAGCACTGTCCTGGGCAGCCCGTTCCAATGCCTGAGCACCCTCTGGGGAAGAAATTTCTCTTAATATCCAGTCTAAACCTTCCCTGGAGCAGCTTGAGGACGTTTCCTCTTGTCCTGTCACTTCTTCCTTGGGCGAAGAGACCAACCCCACCTCGCTACAACCTCCTGCCAGGTTGTCCTAGAGAGCGATAAGGTCCCCCCTGAGCTTTCTCTTCTCCAGACTAAACCTCCCCAGGTCCCTCAGCCATTCCTCATCACACTTGTGCTCCAGGCCTTTCCCCAGCTCCCCTGCCCATGTATATACACAAGTGTTTACTCCTAACACTTGTAGAAATTTATCACCTTTTTTCCTTTCAGCATAATTTACGGTGCTTATCACACTAATCCATACCACCTCTGGACAGCACCAGGAACAAACACCATCTTCTACCATTCATTTTGTTACTCTCTCAGACACCTTAATTCCTTTTGTCTAGACTGATTATTAAATAATGGAAGTATTTATTTGTAAAGAAATTAATGGATTTACAAAAGAAAATAACTGCAACAAATATTGTTTGTAAAATATTATTCCCCAATCCACAGCATTAATTGGCTGCAAACATTGGTCCAGCTCTAAATATTCTTGCAGATCTTTGTAACATCATGACTGTATTTCTTGACTACAAATATGTTCTTCATACTCACAAATCAGTATTGCAGCTCAACAAAAGAGCATCAACACCTTTGCAAGGGAATTTTCGTGGGGTGAAGAGAAAGGAATTAGCCTAGACCCACTCAGGGTGTTCACCTTCTTTATGGCAGGAGAAGGAAGGTCCAGATGGCTACCCTTGATTAGATGCCTAATATTACTTGGTTTAGGTGGGATAAGCCCATTCTAAAACCTGCATGTATAAGCAGCAACTTCCATTTGTGGCAACCAAAATAATTGCTTTGTTTCATGTTTGTTTTCCCAAGTATGGGTTATGTGTGATGCAGCCTTGCTTTTCTGGAGATGGCTGAACATCTGCCTCCGATGGGAAGCGGTGAATGAATTCCTTGTTTTGCTTTGCCTGCATGCACAGCTTTTGCTTTGCCTGTTAAACTGTCCCTATCTCAAGCCATGAGTTTTCTCACTTTTCCTCTCCCCCCATCCCACTGGGGAGGGAGTGAGCGAGTGGCTGTCTGGTGTTCAGTTACTAGCTGGGGTTAAACCACGACAATGTTATTACAGTTTCTTATTAAATTGCCTAAAATAATTATTTTTTCAGGCATTGTTTTGTCCCAAGTGACCCTCATTAAATTCAGTAACAGATTTACTATTGACTCAAATGGGAGCAGAGTTAGACCTATACAGCACAGATATTATTTTCTTTGTCGAATACTTCTTTACAAAATACACCAGAGAAAGCCATAGAGTGTTCCTTTTCAGACAATGAAAATTCATGGGTTTAATTCCTGTTTGAAGTATACTGTCCCCATGAAATTCAGTAAATTCCATGAACATGATGAAAGAATGAATATGGCCTCATACACCTGTGACAAGCAATCAATTGAGACAGAAGTCTGTAGAGTTCACAGTTCTTCATTTTCATTTTTTAATCCACTGACTTCAGTCATGACACTAGCATAAAGCAGGTGTGAGGAAGCTGGGATTAGAACTTGTTACCCATCACAACACCAGACTAACATGGATCAGTAACACTTCTTTTCAATCAGTTGTTTAAGCCAATGAACAAGATCACCTTAAATGAATCTCCTGACAACAATTAATTCCTTGAAACAAGTCCATTATCCATCAATTGCATTAGCATTCAGGGATCACTTAAAGAATGTTAGCTACAAGAAAGCAGAAACTAAATTTTTGTAAGTTTAAATACAATGAAGTTAACTGTTAACACAAACATATAAACACCACTTGTGCTGCGACTTCAGTCTGCCAGTATCCACAAGCAAATATAGGGATGGCTCTAAAAAAGTAACCCACTAACCAGCTGGAAAGATTCTGCTCCCATCTAATACTTCCTCCTCAGAGTACTATACATGGAGATATAACAATTGGGTGCCAGTATGGTCTGCCTAAGAAAAAGATATCAAAACAGACTTAGAAAACAAAAGGAAATAAGCACATCCTTTTCAGAGTCTCTTTAAAGAAAGTCTTTAAATAATCTCTGAGAATTTTTGAATTCTTCTAACAGGAAAATGGAGAATTCTGCTGTAAAAAAAGGTCTACAAACATAACGATTACCTGTCAATATACAAATCATACTGGGGTCATTGAAGTCCAGTCCTTTTCTGACATTAACCAATATCAGAACTGTAATAAAAAAGGAGAGAAGGAAGAACTTAGAATATTCAAAGAATAATGATGTAATAGCTGTTCTACAGCCTCAGTTTCTTATTCATTCCAGATAGTTGCCATCCAACTTTAAATTTGAACCAGAAGATACATCCTCCATCTCATAGAAGTTCGATTAAAGAAAACAAACTAAAGAAACCAAGGAAACATTATGGACTTAATTCCTTGCATTTATAACTCTTCTGGTATCTAATTACTGCATTTGCAACGTATGCAAGGAATCATGTACCTCACCATAAATGATTGAATGTAGCCTCAATTTTATGTCCACAAACTGGAAGCTAAACTTACTCCTAGTTTCTTGCACTTCTATTCCATCTAATCACAAACATATCACCCTTATAAAAAATCTACATTGTTTTGAGCCTACTCTTTACGATATGATATAAATATGTGCCACAAAGTATTTCCACCAAGTTTCAGATTGTTGCATTTAAATTTCATTTAGCACCCCTTTTCTCTTGTATTTTATGAATTGGAATAATTAGAAATACTCAGATGACTTTTCAATCCCAAGTAAAAATGTCATTTCATCTTAGTTTGCAACTCCAATCTAAGCACTGAAGTTGCTGTAAATCTAAACCTTCACAGATTCTACAATATCTCTTCTGAGATAGAATGAGACACCTGTATGAAGTATTCAAGATGACAACATACCACCAATGTATATAACAGTCCTGTATTTTCAGGGTTAATTCGTAGCTTCTTATTAGTAAAACATAACACCTTCTGTAACTGTAGCGAATAGTAAGCAATGAGCAGACACACTGAATTGCATAAAGCAATGCCAGCATATTTTTCTTAAGAGGTTATAGATAATTAAATTAAACTATTACTCAGTAATTTATCAAGCACACAATTCCAAAATACATAGAAAGATGGAGTATAAACATATTTAACATGAACACTATGGTTGAGGTTTCTCAAAAGCACTCAAGGGGTTTTTTTCCAATGCCATGGAAACTGATAGCAAAACTCCCACTAACTTCAGCAGGAGCTAGGTTTGAAAAGCTCCCATAAAATTAACCAATCTTTAGCAAGAATTTCTTTAACCAAACCAAACTTTAGAGCATCATCGATCCTCAGAACAATTCCTGTTTTAAAGCAACTCATTTAAACTAGATTGCATATGGATCAAAACACTGTAAATGAATATCTCTGAAAAATAGTGGAACAAAAATTGTTAATATCTGTTCTTGTTTCTAGGTGACCTTACACCAATTGCTCTGATTTATTCATGGAAAACATTGAGCTTAAATATTTTCATAGGTAGTCTCCAAGAAGATCTAAGCCTCACATGAAAATGTGTTCTGTGCATGTGTTATAAATCTCCCTCCTTTTATTCACTGCTTTTTAAAAGCTTGTGGCTGAAAAATCAAACAGAAGCAATAATGTGCAAGTTAGGTGACTAGTCACACACCATGAAAACTCAAAATGAGCAGCTTCCAAACAACCTAATCGTGGAAATGTATTGGCTGTGCTGTCTGGCAAGTACCTGTAAATTACAAAGAGATCCCTAGAAATCAATAGTCATTTTCAAACAAACAAAAATATTTAAACTAAATTGATACTATAACTATTCTGAGCAGATCGTTTATTTCTAAGAGTAAGAATACAAATCAACAATAGATGCAAACTCTATCCAAAAACCTGACCTCACTCAACTTCTGAATCCAGGCACACGGTCCCTCACAAACCAGTTTGAATCAAATGGAAGGTTTACTGCAGCAGCCAAAGCACACTCCTGGTTTCACTGGAAATAAGAAAATAACAAATCCAAGAGCTGAAAATCTGTAAACCATGACTCTGGCTCTTCCAAGTGAAATCCTCTGCAATGAAGAAACTGCCAGGGGAGTAGGAGGGGGCACCCTACTAAAGAAAAGTCTTTCTCTACAAAATAGACACCTTCCATTCTTTTTAATTTGGACTGATAATCTCTGATTTGTAATTTCATAATATCTTTAGAAATAGAACCAGTATATTTAATGTTTATTTTAGAAACTACGTCCATAGATCACAAGCTACAAGAGTAAAATATTTAATATGCAAATTTGTAGCTACGGCTCAGTTGCACCCACGGTACATTAATATATTCTGCAGACCCATCGCCAAATAACACAATTCTCCCATTTGCCCAGGAAAAATTTTGGCACAGCTATTCTTGGCAACATTAAGAAAGAAAGAATGGCTACAGCTTGTTATTTACCAATACAGCTAACTACAGCCAACAGTCTTTTGACACTAATGTGTTAGTCTTAGTACCAAGTGTAACTGGAATTCAGTTCTCCAGGGTTAACTGCATTAGAAGTCTATGGGGCTGGATAGGATCCACCCATGGGTACTGAGGGAGCTGGTGGGAGCGCTCACTGAGCCACTTTGAATCATTTCTAGCAGGCCTGGCTAACTGGGGAGGTCCCAGTTGACTGGAACCCAGCAAATGCGTCACACATCTACATGGAAGGCCAGAATGAGGATCCAGGGAACTACAGGTCTGACAGTCTGACTTCGATGCTGGGCAAAGTTATGGAGCAGATCATCTTGAGTGCCATCATGCAGCACATACAGGACTACCAGGTGACCAGGCCCAGACAACAAGGGTTGATGAAAGGCAGGTCGTGCTTGACTAACGTGATCTCTGGAGGTTGTCGGATTTTACCGAGGTAAGTAGCACAGAAAGGACGCTTCAACGCCGGAGCGAGGGGAAGCACAGCGTCCAGGAACCTCAATTCTGAGCGGCGAGAGCAACCGAGGCAGCCTTGAGTCCTCGACGGACCTTGCCCACGAGCCGGCAGCGCTGCTGACGCAAGCAGCCGACTCACAGGGGGCGGTGCCAGAAGGGACAGCACCGCCCTGAGTGTGTAAAACACGCCCCAGAGGGCGCGGGGAGCAGCGCCTGGCACGGCAGTCAGGCGCCGGGGCGGTAGTTGGCACCGGCAGGGCGGGCACGCGCGGGATGGTGAGCACTCGCCTCAGGGCCAGGGCGCAGGCTGGGAGCTGTGCTGTGGCTGCCTTGGCGGTGGCAGCGTCGACACCCAGACAGAACCGATGAGAGGGGAGTCTGCAGCGCAGACCTTGGAGTGTGGGGACTGCCTCGACTTGTCTCTTGAGGCGAGGGTGCACGATGGGCAGGGCTGCAGTCAGCGCGCCCTGATGGAGGTTCTCCTGCAGCAGGTGGCTGAGCTGCGGAAGACTGTCAGTAAGCTAAAAGATGTCAGGGAAGCTGAGAGGGAGCTGGACTGCTTGCTCCAGGCCCAAACTGTGCAGGGGCCACAAGCGTCCACCATAGCGCGTACAAGAAAAGGAGGAGGACATTAATCCAGGAAGCTGGGAACTAGTAACGAAAAGAAAATGAAGAGGAGGACAATTAAAAGCAAGGGGCTTCTCCCAAATTCTGATGTCCCCCACTGGCTCTCTCACTTGCATATCAGGAGCTTCAGAATTGTTTTCACTCAAGCTGCTGCTTTCCTTTGGATGCTAGAGAGGGACTCTTCATCAGGGACTGTAGCAATAGGACAAAGGGTGATGGGTCCGAACTGAAACAGGGGAAGTTCAGGTTAGATCTAAGGAAGAAGTTCTTCCCTGTGAGGGTGCTGAGGTGCTGGCACAGGGTGCCCAAAGAAGTGGTAAATGCTCCATCCCTGGCAGTGTTCAAGGCCAGGTTGAACAGAGCTTTGGGTGACATGGTCTAGTGTGAGGCGTTCCCTGCCCATGGTAGGGAGTTGGAACTGGATGACCTTAAGGTCCTTTCCAACCCAAACCATTCTGCAATTGTATGATTTACTGAACTTTACTAAAGCCTTTTGACATTGTTCCCCACAGCATTCTCCTGGCTGCTCATTGCTTGGATGTGTGTACGCTTCACTGGGCAAAAAACTGGCTGGATGGCAGGGCCCAAAGAGTGGTGGTGAGTGGTGTCACATCTAGTTGTGTGCCACTAGTGGTGTCCCTCATGGCTCAGTACTGGTGCCATTGTTAATGTTTTCATTGATGACTTGGATGAAGGGATCGAGGACACCCTCAGTAAATCTGCAGATGACACCAAATTGGGTGGGAATGTTGATCTGCTGGAGTGCAGGAAGCTCTGCAGAGGGATCTCGGCAGACTGGATCCATGGGCTGTGGCCAGTGGGATGAGGTTCCACAAGGCAAAGTTCCGGGTCCTGCGCTTGGGCCACCTTGAGCCACCAACCCCCTGCAATGCTCCAGGCTTGGGGAAGAGTGGCTGGAAAGCTGCTCATGGGAAAGGACCTGGGGGTGCTGATTGACAGAGCTGAACCTGAGCAGCTTGTGCCCAGGCAGCCAAGAAGCCACCAGCATCCTGGCCTGTATCAGCACCAGTGTGGCAGCAGGGCCAGGGCAGTGATTGTCCCCCTGTGCTGGGCACTGGTGAGGCTGCACCTCGAATCCTGTGTCAGTTCTGGGCCCCTCACTACAAGAGAGACATTGAGGTGCTGGAGCGGGGCCAGAGAAGGGCAATGGAGCTGGTGTAGGGCCTGGAGCATGAGTGTGATGAGGAACAGCTGAGGGACCTGGTGGGGTTTAGTCTGGAGAAGAGAAGGCTCAGGGGGGACCTTATCACTCTCTGCAACTGCCTGACAGGAGGTTGTAGTGAGGTGGGGTCAGTCTCTTCGCCCAAGGAAGTGACAGGACAAGAGGAAAAGTCCTCAAGCTGCTCCAGGGGAGGTTTAGGCTGAAAAGGTTGTCAAAGATTGGAACAGACTGCCCAGGGCAGTGGTGAAGTCACCGTCCCTGGAGGTAGTTAAGATATGTAGATGTGGTGCTTAGGTACATGGTTTACTGGTGGATGTGGCAATGCTAGGCTAACAGTTGGACTCAATCTCAGGGTCCCTTCCAACCTAGTGATTCTATTATTATGAACAAGGCAGCATACAGCTTTAGACTTGTATTTGTTCTTGAAAGACACATGCTCGAGAATAAAATGATCAGCCACTCAGATGAAGGGATGGCATTTCAAACCCCAAAATCACTGTTTTCTTCACTTTAGTAACTCATTGCCAGAACTTTCTTCTCTCCTTTACAAGGCTTATAAAATAATGGTTTATCTTTCTTTTCAGGAATCTTAGTATGAATAACTGCCTGGTTTGCGAGACAGTTACCATTCCTGACTGTGCCCAGCTATTTTATCACTAGGAATGTCCTTCATAGTTTTTTTTGTCAATGCAGTAAAAAATAATGAAACCAGTAAGAGCAATTTACACTGGTTCTATTGCAAAAAAATGCACTGCTCCTTTGATGGCATCTATTCTACTGTAAGATTTGTTATTTCTTATTGCTGCTTTCAAGTCTCGTATTTTCCTCACGTATCTTTGTTTCAGAATCTTTTCCCTTAGGTGCAATAAATTATTTTCATGCTTTACTAACAACATTCATAAACTGCACATACAGTGCAATGCACTTCAATATCAAATGAAAGCTGTAAACTCCAGCTAGCCCATAATATCTGCTATCATTGCTGAACAGACTGCAACAGCATTACACAAGCAGCCGAGTACGACAGAGTAGGACTAGATGAGGGTTAAGCATCCACTGGATATGGCAATCTAAACAACTATATACACATAGCAACATCCTAAAGCAGTTGGAAAGGTTATTTTGCTCTGGGTTTGGTTTTTTTTTTTTAACATTTGAGAAGTCATTTCCCACTTGCCTTTTTGAACATGGGAAATCTTTTTCCTCATCTTGTTCAAGCCATTTTCTTCCGTAATTTCTCCATTCACACATAAAAGGGAAGAGAACTTTGATTTGACTCTGCCCTGTTCCCAGGGAGATAACCCAAGCAGAGGGAGCATGCCCATCACATGATCCAACACCACAATGTGTTCATACTACACAACTCAAAACTCTATTGCCGAGGTGAGTATCTCCAGAGAGGACGCCTTTAACACCGGAGCGGGGGGAAGCACAGCGTCCCGGAGCCTCAGTTCGGAGCGGCAAGAGCGACCGAGGGAGCCTCAAGTCCTCGACAGGACTTGCCCAGGAGCCGGCAGCTCAGCTGACGCGAGCAGTGACTCACAGGGGGCGGCGCCAGGAGTGACGGCACCAGCCCTCAGTGGGGAAAAACCCATCCCAGGGAGCGCGAGCGACCAGGAGCGCGGCGACCAGGGCGTGGCGCGGCAGTTTGCGCGGCAGGTGGCGCTGACAGCGCGAGCGGGATGGTGAGCACCCGCCTCAGGACCAGGGCCCGCTCTGGGAGCTCTGCCCCGGCGGTGGCCAGCGTAGGCACCCAGACAGAGCCGATGAGAGGGGAGGCTGCGGCGCAGACCTCGGAGTGTAGAGAGTGCCTCGACTGGTCTCTTGAGGCGAGGGTGCACAATGGGCAGGGCTGCACTCGGTGCGCCCTGGTGGAGGTCCTTCTGCAGCAGGTGGCTGAGCTGCGGGAGGCTGTTGGAGAGCTAAAAGATGCCAGGGAAGCTGAGAGGAAGCTGGGCTGCTTGCTCCAGGCCCAAACCGTGCAGGGGCCAGAAGCATCCATCATTGCTCATATAGGAAAGAAGGAGGGCAGCAACCCAGGAAGCTGGGAATTAGCAACAAGAAAAACCAACAAAAAAAGGAGGAAGAGGACAATTAATGGCAAGGGACTTCCTCCTAAATCCGATGTCCCCACCCAGAACTGCTTCGCAGTTCTGCAGGGGGCTAATGAGAAAGCACCCACCACACCTAATGAGCATCCTGCTGATGCACCAGTAAAGAGGATCACTACTGGTGCCTCCAGGAAAAAGCGGCGTCATAGTAGTAGGGTCATAGTAGTAGGTGACTCTACTTTGAAAGGCACAGAGGCACCCATCTGTCGGCCTGGCCCAGTCTTGAGGGAGGTGTGTTGCCTGCCAGGGGCTCGCATCAGGGATGTTGCTGAGAGGCTGCCTGCTCTAGTAAGTCCTGCTGACTATTACCCCCTTCTAGTGGTCCGTGTGGGTGCTAGAGATATAGATAGCAGTAGCCTGGAGAACATTAAGAAGGACTACAGAGCCCTGGGAGAGGTGGTTAGGGGCTCTGGAGCTCAGATGGTTTTTTTCATCGATTCTCCAGGACAAAGGGAGGACCTTAAAAAAGCTAGGCGCATTTGGCAGTTTAATAAATGGTTAGAACAGTGGTACCATAGTCAGAGGTTTGGCTATTTAGAACATGGGACTCGATTTGGGAGGCCAGGTCTACTGGAGGCTGGTGGAGCTGGTCTGACAAGGGGAAGAGCTGTTTTGGTAGGAGGCTTGCCAGGCTGGTCAAGAAAGCTTTAAACTAGATGTGTTGGGGGAGGGGAGCATTGATCCATCCCAACATTCCTGGTCAGTTGCCAGCACCTGTAATAAGTGCTTGGAGCGATGTAGAGATGTTCCAGCTGCCCCAGCCATTGAGTCGGCTTCAGTTGGAGCTCGGCTAAGGTGCCTCTATACAAACACCCGCAGTATGGGGAACAAGCAAGAGGAATTAGAGATGTGTGCAAGGCTACGGGAATATGATGTCATTGGTATCACAGAAACATGGTGGGATGGCTCCTATGACTGGAGTGTCGGAATGGAAGGTTACAGGCTGTTTAGAAAAGACAGGCCAGGCAGACAGGGAGGGGGCGTTGCTATTTGTGTCAGTGATAGGCTGGAGAGTTTGGAACTCTGTCTGGGGACGGGTGATGAGTTAACAGTGTTTGTGGGTCAGGATCAAAGGGAGAACAGCAACGGGGGACATTATGGTGGAGATCTGTTACAGGCCACCTGATCAAGAGGACTCTGTGGATGAAGCGCTCTACAGACAGGTAGGAGCAGCCTCATGCTCGCAGGCCCTTGTCCTCATGGGGGACTTCAGCCATCCTGACATCTGTTGGAGGGACGGTATGGCCCGGCACAAGCAATCCAGGAGGTTCCTCGATTGTGTGGAAGACAGCTTCCTCTTTCAAGCAATAGAGGAGCTGACAAGGAGAGGTGCCATGCTTGACCTCATGCTCACCAACAGGGAGGGACTGGTTGGAAATGTGGCACTCCAGGGCAGCCTTGGCTGTAGTAATCATGAGATGGTTGAGTTTGAGATCCTCAGGACACTGAGAAGAGCGTGCAGCAAGCTCACTGCCCTGGACTTCAAGAGAGCAGACTTTGGCCTCTTCAGGAACCTGCTTAGTAAGGTTCCATGGGATATAGTCCTAGAGGGCAGGGGAGCCCAAGACTGCTGGTCGGTATTCCAGGATCACCTGCTACATGCTCAGGAGTGTTGCGTCCCGACGAGGAGGAAGTGCGGCAGGAGGGCTGGGAGACCTCCATGGATGGACAAGGAGCTACTGAGGAAACTTAGAGGGCAAAAAGAAGCTTATAGAAGGTGGAAGCGAGGACAGGCGGCCTGGGAAGAATATAGGAGCATTGTCCAGGAAGCTAGGGACCAAGTTAGAAAAGCTAAGGCCCAGCTAGAATTAAATCTGGCAAGGGATGTGAAAGATAACAGGAAAGGATTCTATAGGTACGTAGCAAATAAAAGTCAGACTAGGGACAACGTGGGCCCTCTCTGGAAGCTATCAGGAGAACTGGCTACCATGGATTTGGAGAAGGCTGAGGTTCTTCATGACTTCTTTGCCTCAGTCTTCACTAGCAAATGCTCTGACCACACCACCCAAGTCTTGGAAAGCAGATGCAGGGACTGTGAGAATGAAGACCTTAGGCCCACTGTAGGAGAGGGTCAGGTTCGAGACCATCTTAAGAACCTGAACGTGCACAAGTCCATGGGACCTGATGAAATCCACCTGTGGGTCCTGAGGGAGCTGGCGAATGAAGTTGCTAAACCACTGTCCATCATATTTGAAAAATCCTGGCAGTCAGGTGAAGTTCCCGATGACTGGAAGAAGGGTAATATAACCCCCATTTTCAAGAAGGGGAAGATGGAAGACCCGGGGAACTATAGACCAGTCAGTCTCACCTCTGTGCCTGGCAACATCTTGGAGCAGTTTCTCCTGGAAAGCAGGCTAATGCACATGAAAAACAACGAGGTGGTTGGTGACAGCCAACGTGGCTTCACTAAGGGGAAATCCTGCCTGACTAATTCGGTGGCCTTCTATGATGGAGCCACGGCACTGACGGTCAGGGGCAGAGCAGTTGACGTCATCTACCTGGACTTGTGCAAAGCATTCAACACTGTCCCGCACGACATCGTTGTCTCTAAATTGGAGAGACATCAATTTGGTAGATGGACCACTCAGTGGATAAAGAACTGGCTGGATGGCCAAACACAAAGAGTTGTGGTAAATGGCTCGATGTCCAGTTGGAAACCTGCAACGAGTGGTGTCCCTCAGGGATCAGTCCTGTTCAACATCTTTGTCGGCGACATGGACAGTGGGATTGAGCGCGCCCTCAGCAAGTTTGCCGACGACACCAAGCTGTGTGGTTCGGTTGATAGGCTGGAGGGAAGGGATGCCATCCAGAGGATCCTGGACATGCTTGTGAGGTGGGCCGATGCCAACCTTATGAAGTTTAACCAAGCCAAGTGTAAGGTCCTACACCTGGGTCAGGGCAATCCGGGGCATCCTCGGGGCCACGAGGGTGATAAGAGGGCTAGAGCACCTCCCATATGAAGACAGGCTGAGAGAGTTGGGGCTGTTCAGCCTGGAGAAGAGAAGGCTGCGTGGAGACCTCATAGCAGCCTTCCAGTATCTGAAGGGGGCCTAAAAGGATGCTGGGGAGGGACTCTTCCTTAGGGATTGTGGTGGTAGGACAAGGGGTAATGGCTTCAAACTTAAACAGGGAAAGTTTAGATTAGATATAAGGAAGAAGTCTTTTACAGTGAGGGTGGTGAAGCACTGGAATGGGTTGCCCAGGGAGGTTGTGGATGCTCCATCCCTGGCAGTGTTCAAGGCCAGGTTGGATGGAGCCTTGGGCGACATGGTTTAGTGCGAGGTGTCCCTGCCCATGGCAGGGGAGTTGGAACTAGATGATCTTAAGGTCCTTTCCAACCCTTACTATTCTATGATTCTATGTTCTTTGCTTCCCAGTTTTCTGTAAAACTGCTCACTCTTGAGCAGTTCCATAAAAATGTAGAAACTAAAAGATGAGCAGAGGCCTTCAAGAACCTTTATTCCCAAATTCCATTTACTGTCTGCAAAGAATTCAGTTTTATTTTAAGAAGTGTATTCAGCTATCCATCTTTTTGGGAAGGGAATTTTCCGTCTGACAAATAGTCTTACAAAAAACCCTGACATCTCATTTTCTTCTGCTATATTTGCAGGTAGCTACTGCAGTAAAACCACAAAAACAAAGCTAAAAACAAACAGCACGATGCTCAGTAACTTTATCTGGACAATGTTACAAAGCAGAAACAAATCAAAAGTGCTATGCTTGGGGGAAAAAAATAGGCTCTGGGGAAAAAAAAATAGGCTCTAGGAAAAGAAAAAAAGAACAAGAAAACCCTTTTCCTTCCTGAGAAGGGAAAGCCAAAGGGTGGTGGTGTTAAATTACAACAGAAAATCTGAGTAAAGATATGCTTCAGGATCTGATCTAGAAATTACCCTGGAAGCTTTATGCTTTGACTATAAAATCCATTGCAGCATCACAGGATCATTAGTGTTGGAAGGGCCCTCTGGAGATCACCCAGTCCAACCCCCTGCCAAGGTAGGGCCACCCAGAGCAGGGCACATGGGAACGTGTCCAGGTGGATTGAGAATGTCTCCAGAGAGGAAGACTCCATGACGCTTCTACTAACTTGCCTCTTGTTATGCATTGACACCTCGTGACCTCCCTTTTTTCTATTTCTAGCCTTTTGCTTTTCACTTCAGAGCCTCTCTCAATGCTTGTCTCTTCCCATGTTTCTTACACTATAATTCTGGTTTCTTTTCAGATTCTCAGGCATTCTTCAACATAATTGGGTTTTGACAGTTAATTCTCTGGGGATCAAATAATGCAGTCCATGTGTTAACTTATTAATGCCTTCTTTTAGGCCTCACCTCTTGAGAGAAAGAATAAAAAAACCATCAAAACTCTGATTTCTTAGTAAATGGATTGGATGACATATTAAAAGCATAAAGAAGTGAAGACTGATGTTGTGCGTGCTGCTGCTATGTGTTGTCTGATAGATAGTTGTTCATAAAAAAAACTCCTGTGGGTCTCCAGTACCATGAAGCTCTGGATAAGTTGTTAGACTAAAAGCTTCTAATTTCTATGCTTTAGTCACAATAATCTGTAGAACATAATGGAAACATTTTCCTTCACACCCTTAAACCTGTTATTGGTAAGAGAAGAAATAGCTAATAGCTAACAGCTAATATTCCATAAGAGGAAGTTCATTGCTTGGTAGTGTTAAAGCAACTTGACACATATTGCGATATTGCCCCTTCTCAGCGTTTGCCTGCCCTAATAGCATACAGCAGAACCATAGCAGAACCATCCAAAGATGATTTAGTTTTCCCCACTAGATAGTGGTCTGCATCACATAGTAAACTACCTTATGCTTTTACATTTCCCATACCACCACAGTATTTGAATACTATGCATTACAATTGTATTCTTTAGAATTTTCCAATAGCACCACTGCTACTGCAAATGTTATGTTTCAAGCAGGATAGTAATTTCTTACTGGTACACCGTTCTCCTCCTGATATGTTATGTGCCAATCACACATGCTTAGCATAAGTATCTATCTCAGGCTGAGGCTCAGAATGAAATCAGCTATTTTATTTCCTTTACAGTTTCTCATTATTCAATCACTTCTAATTTTTTAGCTCTTTTTAATCAGCTTGTATGGTAGAAAGTACGTTTTCAGAGATGTAGGTTACGCAAGAAAGGCAAATACAGAAGATAAAGTGTCATACTAAGTTCTTCCCCCTCTGCAGTCACTTCTACCTGATATTAGCACAGCTTTATGTGATATAAAAGCGGTTGCTGAAGTCAGACAATATAGAACTTATAAATAACATCAAGTTTTAATTAAAACATTGAAGAAATGACAGAATGTCCTTTTTAATGAGCTGCAAATGAATACAGTAGAGAATCAGAATACATCTAGTTTTCATACCCATGGAAGATTTTTCCAAACAATCTATACACACAAGCATAGCAGTTTTTCTTTTGTGTCAGCTGCGGTTTAACTTCAGGATGCATGACTTTGAGATCACTGCCAAATACATCTGGCTTCTCCAGAACTTTCAATCCAATCAAATTTACATTACAAAGCAGCCTTTGTGCAACATTCTAGGGCACTGAACAAATCCACTTTAAAAATAAATGCAATTGAATATTAATAAGTCAAGCCAAACAATTTGTTTTCTAGTGAGAAATGTGCAGTTCTTCTACAGTTATCATAAAAAAGGGATTGAATTTCACAACCAAAGGTCACACTGAAAAGCACGTGGACCCAATACACAGATGAAATAAATGGCAGAGCAGGTATCCCAGTGGAAAAGTAATTTGGCTGCAGCTCAGTGTCATGGTTTCAGCCCAGCCAGTAACTCAGAACCACGCAGCCGCTCACTCACTCCCCCTCTTCTTCCTCCCCCTGCTCCCGGAGGGATGGGGAGGAGGATGGAAAGAATGTAACTCCCACGGGTTGAGATAAGAACAGTCCAGTAACTAAGGTATAATACAAAACCACTACTGCTACCACCAATAATAATAATGATAAGGGAAATAACAAGGGAAGAGGATACAATTGCTCACCACCTGCCGACCGATACCCAGTCTGACCTGAGCAGCGATCTGGGCCTTCCGGGTAACTCCCCTCAGTTTCTATACTGGGCATGACATGCTGTGGGATGGAATACCCTTTGGCCAGTTTGGATCAGGTGTCCTGTCTCTGCTTCCTCCCGACTTCCCCTCCTCCCTGGCAGAGCATGCGACTGAAAAGTCCTTGATCGGAGTAAACATTACTTAGCAACAACTAAAAACATCAGCGTTATCAGCACTGTTCCCAGACTAAAGTTGAAAACACAGCATTGCACCAGCTACTAAGAAGGAGAAAAATGACTGCTAGTGCTGAACCCAGGACAGTATCCACCCTTTATTCCATACCATTCACGTCATGCTCAGATCTCACATTTCTCAATATACCATCACTTTTGTCTCATATATATATATATACATATACACCCCCACCCCAACACCCACTCACAAGGAGAAAGATATCATTCCTTAGTGCATGGACCAATCCTTATAAAATTGCTGAATTCATCCAGTCCATGATGTCAGGCTCCATCTCTTGTAATAGTCTTTTCAGGGCAGGAGAGACGGTGTATAGTGTTGGGTTGTTGACTGCTGATGACACCGCCAAACTCATCTGGTCATTGCTGAGCTCGTCTGGTTTCGTCAAAGTTCATTGTTTGTTGGGGTGATGATCGGAGGGAAGTCAGGGTCAGTCGATGGTGACCTGAAGACATCTAGCTGGTGGGCTATAAAAGCATTATATAGCAGGAAACAGCATACAATTAAGTTCATTGGCTGTTTTCCCCCAAAATTAAATCCGCTTGAGGTACACACCAGACTTCCCCATCTTCCCGCATTACCCACCAAGTATATCCAGGTCTCCGAGCAAAAGCAATCCCACAAGTGGGTTTGCCTTTACCCAAAGCAGGAATAACCCAGACTGTCTTCACCAGCAAATTCTTTATGTGCACCACAGGAACTTTATCCCCCTCTACAGTACATAAAAGTTCTGATTGGGCTGTGCCAGCCCTCTTGGCAGATCCCCTAGTGTTGACCAACCAGGTGGCTTTTGGTAAATGTGTTTCCCAGTGTTTGGAAGTCCCACCACCCATTGCTCTCAGTGTAGTTTTTAACAGCCCATTGTACCGTTCGATTTTCCCAGAGGCTGGTGCATGGTAGGGGATGTGATATACCCACCCAATGCCCAAGTGTCTATAAGGTTGTTCTGGAAATGAGTCCCATTGTCTGACTCAATTCTCTCTGGGGTGCCGTGTCGCCACAAGATCTGTTTCTCAAGGCCCAGGATAGTGTTCCGGGCAGTGGCGTGGGGCACAGCGTATGTTTCCAGCCATCCTGTGGTTGCTTCCACCATGGTAAGCACATGGCGCTTGCCTTGGCGGGTCGGTGGGAGTGTGATATAGTCAATCTGCCAGGCCTTCCCATACTTGTACTTCAGCCATCGTCCTCCATACCAGAGAGGCTTTAATCGTTTGGCTTGCTTAATTGCAGCACATGTTTCACATTCGTGAATAACCTGGGCAATAGTGTCCATTTTTAACTCCACCCCTCGATATGTTCCATCTCTGCCTTGATGGCCTGAGGTGTCATGGGCCCACCAGGCTAAAAATAATTCACCCTTATGTTGCCAATCTAAGTCCATCTGAGCCACTTCAATCTTAGCAGCTTTATCCACTTGCTGGTTGTTCTGGTGTTCCTCAGTGGCCCGACTGTTGAGTACATGAGCATCTACGTGGCGTACCTTCACCACCAGGTTCTGCAGCCGGGCAGCCCAGCTGGTAACTCAGAACCACACAACTGCTCGTTCCCAGAGGGATGGGGAGGAGAATCAGAAGAATGTAACTCCCACGGGTTGAGATAAGAGCAGTCCCGTAACTAAGGTATAACACAAAACCACTACTGCTACCACCAATGATATTAATGATAAGGGAGGTAACAAGGGGAGAGGATACAATTGCTCACCACCCACCGACCGATACCCAGCCTGACCCGAGCAGCGATCTGGGCCTTCCGGGTAACTCCCCTCAGTTTCTATACTGGGCATGACGTGCTGTGGGATGGAATACCCCTTTGGCCAGTTTGGGTCAGGTGTCCTGTCTCTGCTTCCTCCCGGCTTCCTGTGCCCTTCCTCACTGGCAGAGCATGAGACTGAAAAGTCCTTGATCAGGGTGAACATTACTTAGCAACAACTAAAAACATCGGTGTGCTATCAGCGTTGTTCTCAGGCTACAGTTGAAAACACAGCATTGCACCAGCTACTAAGAAGGAGAAAAATGGCTGCTACTGCTGAAGCCAGGACACTCAGGCAGAATGGAGACAAGATCTGAGCAAATGATGAATCTGTGTCAATCTGGCTGTTGGTCAGTACAGTTGAAAACCTTCAGCCGAGATTTTAAGAAGTGTGTAATTTAGAAACTAAGTTTATTAATCTGGGCTACAGGCACATATTGACTGTTATCATGCAAGTTATCACTGAACACCATGCTATCATGTAATTAACACCATTCAAGAGAAACCCAAGATGGAAAACAGATTTACTGATCTCAGGGCACTGTTAGTCTGGAACTGTAACTGCAGGTGTAAGGATTTACATTTGCTCTGCACGAACCAAGTATTTGCTCACTTCTATGACCCCAACTAATTCATATGCATAGAGATCTTAACTCTGTGTGCATTTTTCATCTGTGAAGAGTTATGTGTATATACACATTTGTGCATATACAGACAAGAAGGTCTGTATTTGGAAAGGCTCTGAAGTATTAAGACTTTCTATCATTAGTCATCCCTAGGAGCATCAGCTGTCACAAAGTTTACTGGACAAGTCGTGAATAAGAAAATTCATTATTCAAATAAAAGAGAGTAAACCATACCAGTGATTTTGTATTTCCACATGCAGAACAATCACTTCTAGAGCTTAAAATCTGTAGCTACATCCCACCAAAATATTTAAACGGTTGCTTAACACTATGTATGTGAGTAACCTGGTCAACTTCAAAGGTGCTATTCATATATTTAATACAAACAGGTCTTCAAGGATATAGTCATACACCATTTTAGAACTCTATTACCATAATTAAGGAATAATAAGAATATAGGTCAATTGTGTAACATCACCTTATGAATTAAATAAAACATAGCATTTATAACCCACCCTACTTACCATCTCCTGAGATGGCTTATGATTTTAAATGATTGGCAGCATAGATTTTTGTTCCATTTCTCTGTGCAGATTTTCTCCGTTATTATTTTTACTATATCATCTAAGTGACAGTATCATCAGACACCTCATCACGAATGAGTCAAAATCTCAGCATTGTTAATAGGAATATTACAAACCTGCACTATATTCAAAATCGATATGCTAAAAAAAATAAAAAAGTATTAAACTTCTAAAGACTAGCATCAAAAGAGAAAATCTTTTTCTCTTATTTATAAATTTAAGTTTGCTGCCTGAACAGTGCTGTGAATGTTAAGAAACCCCAGTGTTGCTGAACAGAACTTTTAAGGAAACTCTGCTTCTCAGCTTGCTGTGGAGTGTAACTTTGTGCTCATCAAATCTTAGAGAAAAACAAACTCGATGTTCATACAAGCACTCTAAGGTTCTGTCATGGCTTAGACCCAGCTGGTAACTCAGCACCACGCAGTCGCTCGGTCATTCCCGCTTTCCCCCCTCTTCAGGTGGGCTGGGGAGAAGAACTGAAATAATGTAAACCCCACAGGTTAAGAACAGTTTCACAACTAAAGTAAAACATAGTGATAATAGAAAGAACACCAACAATAGCAATAATGATAATAGGAAACAACAAAGAAAGAGAAATGAGAACTCAGAAAACACAAGTGATGCCCAATGCAATTGCTCACCACCCACCAACCGATACCCAGCCTGACCCAAGCAGTGATTGGTCCCTTCTGGGTAACTCCCCCCAGTTTCTATACTGGGCATGACATGCTGTGGGATGGAATACCCCTGTGGATAGTTTGGGTCAGGTGTCCTGTCCCTGCTTCCTCCCAGCTTCACCTCCTTCCTGGCAGAGCATGAGACTGAGAAAGTCTTTGATCAGAGTAAACATTACTTAGCAACAACTAAAAACATCAGCGTTATCAGCACTGTTCCCAGACTAAAGTTGAAAACACAGCACTGCACTAGATGCTAAGGAGGAGAAAAATAACTGTTACAGCTGAACGCAGGACAGGTTCAGAGACAGAGAGTGCACATTATGCACACTGGCAGCTGATTTTTCCTCACTCTTCTTCCTGTTTTTCTCCACATGGCTCAGACTATACGCTAACTTCACAGGATTCCTGGAGTCAGAGAAGACTGCAATTATGCATCCCTCTGGTGAGAAAAAAGTCAGAGACAGCCCTGGAGTCTCTGGGGATGAGAACACAGGAGGGAGCACTGCAGAATCTAATAAATACCCTGGCTGTGCTCTGCCAGCCATTTCCGGTTAATTAATCGTTACTTAAAATACTGAAAACCAACATGCAACAGAGGCGATATGCATATCCGAGCAATTGTGATGCCATACAATTTAGCATATGCATTTTTAACTACAATTTTTGTTCCTTCCACTATTCTTACTCATACAACTCATCCCATGGGAAGAGAAACAGGTAACCCATTCTGTGGAGTAGCATCTGAAGTCAGGTACACTTAGGGATCTCTGTAGGGGCTGGAGGAGAAAAGTCTAACTTGACTACCAAAAATATTATGGACTAGCTCTCTGCAAACTAGTATCCTATTCTGTCTTTCAGGAAAAGAGTGGACAAACCAGTAGAACTTTACTTATGCTTCCCATCTTCTTATGAGACCCCACTTGGAGTAGTGTGTTCAGTTCTGGTGTCCTCAATGTAAGAAGGACATAGAGCTGTTGGAGCAAGTCCAGAGAAGGCCACAAGGATGATCAGGGTCTGAAGCACCTCCTGTATGAAGACAGGCTGAGAAAATTGGGGCTGTTCAGCCTGGAGAAGAGAAGCTGCGTGGAGACCTCAGAGCAGCTTCCAATATCTGAAGGGGCCTGCAAGGATGCCGGAGAGGGACTCTTCATCAGGGACTATAGCGATAGGACCAGGGGTCATGGGTTCAGACTGAAACAGGGGAAGTTCAAGTTAGATATAAGGAAGAAGTTCTTTACTGTGAGGGTGGTGAGGCACTGGCACAGGTTGCCCAAGGAAGTGATGAATGCTCCACCCTTGGCAGTGTTCAAGGCCAGGTTGGATGGGGCTTGGAGCAACCTGGTCTAGTGTGAGGCGTCCCTGCCCATGGCAGAAGGGTTGGAACTTAAGGTCTTTTCCAACCCAAATCATTCTATGATTCTCCCACCCAGCACCCAAGATGGGAACTTGACAGACTATCAGGTTTGATACTCAAATTCTCATGTAGGAAAGCCTAATGAGTTCCACTGCCAAAGCAAATCTTCAAGGCATTGCAGGCTGGGGTAGGATCTGCCCTACAGCCCTTAGAGACCACACTTCAGTACAATTTTGTCCATTCTTTCTGCACTAGTCACTTCTGTCTCCACCTCCTTCATTTTGCATGTATGGCTGTTGGTTTTTTAAAACCCTTACCACTAGCCTTACTCTGACATCAGCCAGAAGCTTTTTGTTGGCTTGTTGTTTCTCTTTGTTTCTTTGCTGGCTTTTTGTTTCTACTAAAGTAGAAACTGGATTAGACCTTAAACTGAACTTTACTCTCAAGAGATAAATCCATCACTTAGGAAAACAAAAGCTAATTTAAACAACCTTTACCTTCTCCTTCACCAGTATGTTCTCAGTTTAACACTGATAATGACCCAAGCCACTTTTACCATATCTACAAATATCCTATGACCTGGTTTATGTACTTGGTTGTTACAAGAAGTCTAGCATCAACAGAGATGACTGAAAGCACAAGATACCACTGACCAATCACGACATCTCAGGTAAAAGCCATTAGAGGAAATAAAAAAAAAAAGCAGCTTCCAATAGACCAGTATGTAAAGAGCATGCTGGACTGTGGGGTGCTACTTAGGTTTATAAGGATTGCACATGAACTGCAACACAAGCATGAGGTTGCCTGTCTGCCAGTATTATTTGTGAAGTGATATTTGTCTCTTTTTCTACCTGTGTTTAATTAACCACTTAAGATTTGTGAGAGTCACAAGCAGGCTCACCAAGGGTATATGGATTTCCTTGTGGATAAAACTTACATTTGTGACAGCTGACTTCACACAAGTTTGTTACTACAAGGAAAGAAAAGCTGCTGGGAGACAAGAACAAACAAGATTTTACAACAGGAGTAATTAGGGATAAACACTGTGAATAGTTAAAAAAACTCCCAAGATATTCCACAGTGTAGAACAACCTGTAGAAATCAAACCAGAGACAACATCTGTGCTATGTGATGCTGATGTTGGGGTCCACGGAGAGGGACTTTCAGTCCCAAATGTACTAAGCAGTGTTTTTAATCTATTTGAACACAGACACATCATTAGTAAAGTCCTGGGGTTTTTTTATGAACTGAACATGCGGTGTAGTTAAAAACCTTTCTTTCCAGCTAGTATTTGAAGAATTAAGACTGTCATTCAGTTAATACTCATTTAAAGTTACAAAACTATTGCCAGCAAGAACAATTTATCAGAACGTATTTGGCTGATGATTGGTTTTGGCATGGGTCTGCTGCAGCCTGCATCATTCACATCAGTTCAAATGAAAAGACTCTCATTCAAAAGACATTGCTCTCCTGAAACAAAGGAGTGTTTTCTTTTTTCATATTGTATTTCTGTGTTACTTCTGTGACATCTAGCACAGTTAGAACTATAGGGTTAGATTGCAGACTTCTGCATCCCTGTGAATATAGTGGAGCAGCACAAAGGTTTCCAAAGCATACCTAATACTTACCCCTTTCACTTAACTCTGAGAATTGTGGTCTGCCTGCTAATCTCAGCTGAACTAATGATAGAAATAGAGCATGATCTACCTAGAATCATAATCTGTGCATCATCCTTTTAGAAAAGAAGGAACTCTGCATGTGAGCTTCTGAAAAATAAGTATGACCTCCACATTCTCAAGACAGTTTAGTCAGATAAAGGACAGTTTCTGTCAGCCTCAATTTGTGTCAAATCCTGGATCAGCAATACTGTCTGCTTTAGTTATCAATAGAGAGATCCTTAGGACTTTTTAAGACCTTCAGAAAAATCTTACTTGGTCCACAGTCCTGGATTAAAGCATTCTTAGTGTGCAAACAGGCAGATTTTATTAATAGGACATGCCTATTGCATATGAAAGTGCTAATGCTAGGACATGAAGAACTATTCCCTGGCAGTGTTCAAGGCCAGATTGGACAGAGCCTTGGGTGACATGGTTTAATGTGAGGTGTCCCTGCCCATGACAGGGGGTTGGAACTAGATGATCTTAAGGTCCTTTCCAACCTAAACCATTCTATGATTCTATTAAGCCATCAGCTATACTTCACAGTATTTTCTGTTACCACTTTCTTTTATATTCCCAGCCATCTCAAATGTTCATGCCATTTTTGGTGGCTTTCCCTTGAACACAGATGCTTGGTTCGTTGAAGCTTGGTTCTATCCACTGAGATGATGAAAGTATTTTCTTGAATAAATGCTAGATCAAAACCCCAAAGGTTTAAGAGGAAAAAAGAAAAAAAAAAAAAGGTGAAGTTTCAGCCTCTATCTATTATGACCAATTTTCAAAAGCTATGCAACACCATTCTAGTGGTATTAGTTTAAATCTGCCTCCTCAGGGGTTTTGGAATTCTTTGTAAATTTATGTGCTCTGGCACATGAAGACTCACACAATTTTGCTCTGTCCCTCAAAGGTTAAACGTTTTACACTGCCCCTCTACTTTGATCCCTTTCAATGTAAATCCAAACTTTTCAACCTCTTTCAAGCTACAGTGCCAGCAAAAACAAGTTTGCTGATTTGAAAGGCAGTATGGGCCTATACTTCATTTTCATCACACGACACCTTCACTGGCTACATTAGGAGTCAAGAGGCATACCTTCTATTCTAAGAGAATAGAATTTCAATTACCTAATTGCTATCTGAAGGCTATAAAGTGAGAGAGATTATATTTAGCTTGTTTTCATTAGGCTCTTTGCAGATATTATATTCAGTCCTTCTGCATAGAATCCCAGACTGGTTTGAGTTGGAAAAGACCTTAAGATCACCCGGTTCCAACCCCCTGCCACAGGCAGAGACACCTCACCCTAGACCATGTCACCCAAGGCTCTGTCCAACCTGGCCTTGAACACTGCTGGTGATGGAGCGTTTACCACTTCTTTGGGCAACCTGTGCCAGTGCCTCACCACCCTCACAGGGAAAAACTTTTGTCTCAGCTATATGCAAGTCAGAAATAAGTTTATCCACACAGTTTGTGCTATCCTGGCTACTGTATTTTGAGATGTGACCTCTTGTCACATTTGAGGTGTGACCCTAACTAGAAACCCGTTGTACGTCAAGGAGTTAGATGTTCACCACACCACTTAACTTGGGTGGGCAAAGGTTTGTGCTGTGCTATTTACAACTTGGCCACCAGGCCTGTGCTGTGGATATATATCCCTTTGGCTGCAAGATAAGCTCAGCCAGCCATGTGTAGCACAGGGAGCCCATAGGCAAATCCCACTCAGCACTAGTGACTACACCACGTACATTGCCTTGCATTTATCCAAAACTGCAGCAACAGCTCATCCGAACATGGTTTTTGTGAGGCAGTAGAAATAATTGTTTTCTTTTCAGCCATTTTGAGAATCAATATTTCAACCAACTCATGCAAAACTAACAAACTTAGAAATTTCTATTTTTGGCTTTGATATGAAGTATCTTGTCAGCTATAACAGTAATATAGGAGCTTTCTGTGTAACTGTGAAAGCACAGCATATTTCACATGCAGCTCACTGGTTAGGTGAACTATGGAGCCTTACAAGCACATTCTCCAATTGGCTTCTATTGAGAGTCTTCAGATTTTGTATCGTAGATAAGAGGAAAAAAATCCAGTAAGCTCCGAGTCTGGCAAAGCCCCTCTCACTGACACCCAATCCAGAACACCAAGCCAAATTCTGTTCTACACTCTGCTCAGTAGTGCTGGCTAACAGAGGAGCGTTGGCTTTCCAACATTCTGCCAAAGAACTTACTTTTAAATGGGGAATTTGATGACAGCTGTTTGGGCAAAATATTAGCACTACAAATTTATTCTGTATGTATTGCCACAAAAATGATAAAGTCCTCCTAAAGCTTTGAATTGGGTTCTAGTGTAATATTAAACTATTTAAGATGGCACTGCATAAATTCAGAAGTAAAGCGAATGCGCTGTAGAAAGGAAATTGTATAATAGGGGCTTAATGTATGAGAAGTCAGCATTATCTGGATCTTTCTAATCATAATTTCAGTTGTGAAAGCACCAGGGACCCCATCAGTATAGACACTATATTCTAATTCAATTACATTATGCATTAAAAAGTGGTGGTTTACAGCATCCATTAGACTTTTTATTACCCTTGTGCCATACTCTATTGACCAAAGGGAAAAAAGCTTCCTCCTAAAAGAGGTTTAAAACTGAAAGAGCATATTCAGTGAAATGCATTACTAAGTACTCCCTGAGAGAAGTTTCAGATAATTTCTTCCAGAGATGAGTACTCCTACAAAACGCATCAAAGTAAACATCATGCCCCATTACCCCTTTATATTGTTCAGACCCCACATATATAGGTGTAATATTGATTAATGGAAATAAATTACAACATTCTGCAACTCAGGATAAGTGGCTCCAAAAGCTTAGCAGGGCTAACGACGACAATAACTTGTCAAACAAGTTCAGTGGAAAGCTAATCCAAGCCTCATCCATAATATCCAGCACCTCCTTTTTCTGTTTATATCTTGAGCCTCAAAGCCATAAAAAGAGAATACTGCTATTCTTAGCATTGCAATTAATGGCAATAGCTGGGAGAAGATGTTTAACTTTCGTCAGACTGATGAAGTACCATTTGCAGTTATTACCAAATGTAAGATGCCAGTTTTGCACTTCACCAATTTATGTCAGCTTAACTCTGATCTACAATACAGTGCTTATCCATTTTCAAATAGACAAGGAAAAAAACTGTTCCCAGACTCTGCAGACTGCATAGGATTTTGCAGGCATCTGCAATCTTTATCTACCAGCAACTGCTGGTTGAAGCCACTCTAGTTAGTATTCAGAGTGTAAATGATCTCCAAATTAGATTTTAAACACTCTTAGAGTAATTCAGTGTCCTGAACCACAACATTCAGCTACAAGGTTAATATGATTTTTTTTTAAGCAGGGTAGGTCATGATTGTTCCTATAACTACATTTATTGCTAAGTTATGAAATAACTACATTATTCCGATTTTCAGACTTTATTCGATCAACAGAAATGAGCAGGAAATATTTCCCAGTCTTTAAGAATTTGACATGTAAAATTCTCCTCATTTAAGTACGAAACCAAATGTTATTTTTTTGTGTTACTAACAAAACACCTGTTTTAAGGATCAACTGAAATACTTACTTTCATTTCAAAAACTTAAAAATCCTGTTAATGGAGGAGGGAAAAATCAAAATCAAAGAATAATGTTTTATTTGAAAACTAAACTGAGAAATAAAGGTGCCAAATAGCACCTTTTTGTGCAGGCTTGGGTTGGGTTTTTTTTTTTGATGGGAAATTTTCAGCCAAAAATTCTCACTATTCTATGTACAATAAATTTACTCACACTTCATGCCAGTGGCATAATGCTTTTTAACTCTTTTGTGGCAGCTGTAGATGCCTCAATTCCTTTACATTGCTGCGTTTTAGAACAAAAGCTTCCTAGTGAAGTCATTCTCATTCATGAAATAGGAACAGTATTGCTCAGGAGATAAACATGACCTGGAACCAACTGCTTGTCATTCAAATACAACAAACACTCGCTATGTCTCTTACTCCTCCTCTCCCCTGTTCTCTGTTGCACCAACACTCACTGCTCATTTCACAGTATTACGAGCCTACAAGGTTCTGGCCATCTGTTTCCCTGCTGGAGAGAATCCCTTTTAGACATGTTACACAGCACATGAGACATCTCTTCCAGTTTGCTCAGAAAAGGAAATGTCTGGCTGATAAACGCTGCCTGCTTGACAGCACTGAACACTGTTTACAAACTTTAGCTACCTTTAACCAACACACTTGTCCCTGATTCCAAGACATGATCGTGAGTCATTTCAAGCTTGCAACAAAACTCTTGTTCAGATAGATTGCACAAAGTGTAGGCCTCACTGCTACATCTCAAGTGGGGTCCTCTGCCCATGCCAGCTCCCCACCACAATTAACATAGCTCTATGCAAGTTTTTGGAGTAACTGATATGATGCTTACACCCAAAAAGGACATTAACAAGTAATTTCTCAGTATCAACACACAAGCTGAATCCACCTTGCTCTCTGCAGCTTATACCAAGGCGTATACCCAGCATATCATATCAAAAGGGAGTAAAGCAAACACATCTGACTTATCTGTGTAGGTCCTCTATGAAATCATAGAGCCATAGAATCACAGAATCAACTAGGTTGGAAAAGACCTTTAAGCTCATCAAGTCCAACTTTTACCCCAGGACTGACGAGTCCATCACTAAACCATGTAACTAAAAATAAATCTGATAAGGCACTCTCTTTTTATCTGATGGTAGAAAAACCTTTTAAAGATCTATCAAGCATGGACTTTCTGGGGAAATTTGGGTTTTGGTTCTGGAAGGTTGGTTGTTTGAAGAAGCCACAGCTTTAAAATAAAGTAATTTTTCCATAACATCCTTAAGTATTTCTTCCTAGCACTAGTCAGCAAAGGTTTGAGTATTTTAACAGACCATTGAAAGAAGTTTGCCACCAGTGCTTTCCTCTCCCAAGGCGATTTGCATAACATCCAGCAGCAGATGCCAGCTCACTGTTCTTTTATGTCATTAGTTTATTGCTAGAATAAAAAAGTCCAGATCAAATTAAAGGCAAAATGAGACTTGAAATAGGAAAGCTGAAAAAGACAAACCAAGCAAGCACCTATTTTTTTCATCCCATTGGATACCAAGGTTATAAAATAATATGAACCTTCACGTGCCTGAAGATGGCACAGAGCTGTTGGCTCAAGAAAACAGCAATGCAGCACCAGGGACAAAGCATAAAGAATTTAGTAGGAACATGAACTCACCACAGGAGACCTAGGGCATCAACCAGCACCAGGACTGGCAGCCCTTGTAGATTTTTTCCCCTCCCTACATCATTTATCAGTTTTTAAACACAGTGGCCTTTGTCATGAAAGATGGAGTAGATAATCATAGAAGCATAGACTCAACCAGGCTGGAAAAGATCATCAAGTCCAACTGTACCCCAGTACTGCCAAGGCCACCACTAACCCATGGCACCGAGGGCCTCATCTGCACAGTATGTGAACTTTTCCGGAGACAGTGACTCCAGCACTTCCCTGGGCAGCCTGTTCCAATGCTTGAGCACCCTCTGGGGAAGGAATTGTTCCTCGTCTCCATCTAAACCTCCCCTGGTGCAGCTTGAGGCCGTTTCCTCTTGTCCTGTCACTTCTTCCTTGGGAGCAGAGACCAACCCCACCTCACTACAACCTCCTGTCAGGCAGTTGTAGAGAGTGATAAGGTCCCCCCTGAGTCTTCTCTTCTCCAGACTAAACCCCACCAGGTTCCTCATCACACTTGTGCTCCAGGCCCTACACCAGCTCCATTGCCCTTCTCTGGCCCCACTCCAGCACCTCAATGTCTCTCTTGTAGTGAGGGGTCCAGAACTGAACACAGGATTCGAGGTGCAGCCTCACCAGTGCCCAGTACAGGGGGACAATCACTGCCTTGGTCCTGCTGCCACACTGGTGCTGACAATCACAGTGTTTCCTGCTGGTTTTGAAGTCTATCACTCCAACAATGGTGTGTATCCTACAGCAGGAAATCAAATGCAGTGTGCTCTTATGCTTATGGCTCATAATACTAACAGAATATGCCAAAGTTGAAGTGGGGATCATTGCTTCACAGAACTGAAGCATTGACTATGCAACAGTTAATCTGACACTACAACAAGCGTTCCTGGTCAGGTCATCTTAGACATTAAAAGGAACACTAATACATAGAACATGTACATGTAAACTGAAGTCAATAGCAAAATTCAAGTTCTTTTCTGATAAAAAAAATAAAAGTTCACAATGACTGCAATACTAGACATATCTCTGCACATGTGATCCTGACCCTCTGCTCTCATGAGACCCCACTTGCAGCACTGTGTGCGGTTCTGGTGTCCCCAACATGAGAAAGACATGAGGAGGCCACAAGGACGATCAGGGGCTGGAGCACCTCCTGTATGAAGACAGGCTGATAACATTGGGGCTGATAAACCTGCAGAAGAGAAGCTGCGTGGAGACCTCAGAGCAGCTTCCAGTGTCTGAAGGGGGCTACAAGGATGCTGGAGAGGGACTCTTCATCAGGGACTGTAGCAGTAGGACAAGGGGTGATGGGTTCAAACTGAACCAGGGGAAGTTCAGGTTAGATTTAAGGCAGAAGTTCTTCCCTGTGAGGGTGCTGAGGCACTGGCACAGGGTGCCCAGAGAAGCTGTGGCTGCCCCATCCCTGGCAGTGTTCAAGGCCAGGTTGGACAGAGCCTTGGGTGACATGGTCTAGGGTGAGGTGTCTCTGCCTGTGGCAGGGAGTTGGAACTTGATGATCTTAAGGTCCTTTCCAACCCAAACCATTCTGTGATTCTGTGTAGGCTCATCCCATGCAAAGTGACTGAAATAAGATGGGATCATTAGAATAGAGAGTACATAAACTTGCAGTTAACTTTAATCTTTTCTCATTGGCATGCTGTAATGAAATTCAAGTAATTTTCCTGTTATGTCATGATGGGGACTGTAGGTATAGCCTTCCACTGATTAGACAGAGCTACTGCTTCAACATTACACCTTACAAAAAAGGGATCTGGTTCTCCGGTAACTGGCCCTTTTTGAAGTAGTATCCAGCTGTTAGAGCTGAGTGAACAATAATTCACTGTCTGATCAGACAAAACACACCATAAGAACCAAATCTGTGAGACGAGAAGAAAATAGGCAGAATAGAAAAATCAGGTTTCTTTCATTTTGTTTTAATATGTTCTAGAAGTTGTGATTTCAATTTCATTTGCATTGCAGAGTTGTACTTCTCCTAATATTTTGGGGTAAGTTGCATCAATATTGTCTTCCAAACCAGGTTCTTCCAGATGTTTAGAATGCACAAGCTTGCCTTGCGCTCTCAGTTCCAGCAGCGTATTGTTTTCAATCCAGGTCTCAGAACCTGGTGATAAGGAATTCTTATTCTAATAGGAATTACACCACTTCATTGTTCCACAGCACAGAAATTTGCTGAGCTTTCAACACTCAGATTTAACCATTCTAATGCAGAAAAAGCATTTATCTGCTTGTTTGTGAAACATACTGTTTAGCAGAGACCCAAGAGCCTATCAAGCTTTATGGCCCAGTTAAAGATACATGTTTATGACCTTTGAAATTCATCTTACTGATTGACTTAAATGCTTGCTTAATCCTTCTCTGAAGTTTGTGGATGTCTTTGCATCAACTTTAACAGTAATTAACTGAGTCCAGATGCAAAAAAGCCAGACAAGAGTAGGAATCTCATGGTAAAACATTTCCACGGCAAATGGTGTTTAATGAAAAGTGAAAGAATGGGGGGCTTTAAATAATAGAATGTTGGTGAAAATTCCAAGGAAAAGTATTCCCTCTAATGAGAGATGTATTCTGTCCTTGCAAAGCTAAAATCTCTGATAAACCAGAGGCAAACTGTGGATTTCACCCTGCATTTCCCCCACATCCCAAGTGAATGTTCTTTTCCATAGACTGCCATTATTGCATAAGACTTTTGTCCTGTGAAAGTCTTAAGTTCATGGATCATACAGAAGCACAGTGGTATCACATTGATATTAAAGTTACTCTGCAAGGCTTGTTTCTGACCAGTCGTGATAAAAATATTACAGAATCATGGGTTTACTGGAAATGATGTCAAGAAGCACAGTTAAAATGTATTGCTAAAAGCAAATTGATTGGTTTATCTTACTTTTCAGAAGGTGTTGTAGAGACATCCACATCACCTTCAACACTCCTCCGCAGATCCACATCCTCAGATATGATTTTTCTTTTATATCCTACTTTCTAAGCATACAATCATACTAATATATGAAAATACATTAAAATAATACTTCTTGCCTAGCCACTATGATTAAATTTATATAATCACCATTCTGTAATCAAAGTTTTCATATAATCACAGTTTCTGTAACGTACCAGTGATATTGCCACGATGGAAAGATATTGGTAGCAAGGAGTTTCCACAGCTCTAGTGCACCTCTTTTAAGAGTGAGCTCCTAGTGACCTGAGAACACAGGACTAGCTTGTGCTCACAAAACATCAGTTAACCACACCCTGAGTCACAGGAACTGGGTAAAACCTGCTTTAGTAGTAAGGAGGAACAAATATCAGCATATGTAAAACAATACAAATAACAGACCTTAGATATAATGTCACGTATAAAAACCAGCCATAAGCACCTTCTGTCACTTTCTCTGCTACCACTACACAATACACTGAATGCATGCACCAGTAGTTCAGCAATATAAACTATTTTGTGGCTTATCACTTAATTGGCAATTTTAATCCTATAATTAACTACAGGAAAAAAAGCCTCTGACAAAAAGCAGCTGGACAATTCAAACAGGAAGTATAAAAGTACTCCTGAAACCAGCCACCAGACAGCTTACCTGCAAAAACATTAACAAACCCCACTAGAGAGTTCATCCTGTCAGTGCCTGTGCCCACTCAAACCTCTAGCCATCAAGGGGTTACATCAGCTCAAGAGTGAGAAGTGGCAAGGAATGGTTGCAGAGCAGGCATCAATCTGATAAAGGACAGGACTGACTGTCAGCCAGTCCTCAAAACATGGGGAGAAGGCTGAAAAATCCTGTTGTTTTGAACACCCTGATAATAATCTCCTAGTTGACAATCACTTATAGAAGTAGCAGTGTAATGAAAGAGCTTATGAAAGTGTCACTCACAATAAGATGTCAGCAAGCCAAGAAAGCCAAGCCTGACTGGCATCCATCCTGCTGCATTTGACTGAATTCTTCAGATCGCACTGCAATGTTATTATAGGAACACATGCCTCTGCAACCAACCTATTCTTTCTGAGAGGAGCAGATGGGGCAAAAATAGTGATTGTCAGAAAATGAGATTCACCTCATCTTTCTTTTCTGATATTCAACACTTCTTCACCCTATCTCCTCACCTTCTAAACCCACTACTAAATTACTTCTCTAGCTAGGTGATAGTGGATCTTGCCATGTGCTACAGATTTCTTCACACAACATAACTGGGCCCAGTCAGCCCCCTATCAGGCCATTCAAAAAGCATCTAACATGAGATTGCTGAAGTAATGAAATTCTAAGGTGTTCAATTTGACAATATTTGTAATGGTCTGTGTACTGAACAGCTAATTCAGCAGTGCCTCAGAGAGACTCTGGCTACTGCAGCAAGCTCCAGAAAGACACCAACACCTGCACACCCGTTCCCATCTTCTTAAAAGGTGGATTAAGTAAACCACACAGCTTCTCTAAAGAGAAGTTTGTGTTATTTGTGACTTCAAGCATTTCACTTAATTAAACCAAAGACTATACACAGATAACTCAAAGGATAATACATACAATTGTGAAACAGCAATATAGACTGGTACAAAGAGTTTGCTTAAAAGTTTAACAGAACGTTCCTATTTTACATTTGTAACATTAAATGAGAGAGAGCCAAGTTCTAGCTCTGCAAAAATATAGCATGGGTCTTAGAAAAATCCATTAGTTTTCTGTTTTCTCAAACAGGAAAAATAAATATGGTCATATATAATTCGCTACTGAATGAATCTTTGCTTCGGACATTTCCAAGGGAAGGAACAGAAATGAGGCTGATATGAACAGAAATGACATGGTGGTATCAGAGCTCTGCCTTCTCCCTCCATTGATCTAACTCAGTCTGCACCTGAAGTACAGACCTGCTCAGGGAGCAAGTCAAGTCGTCCAGTGGCACAGGGGTATGGGGTCCCAGCTGAAATTTTGACATCGTTGCGTGATGCACAACAATTTGTCACTGGACTAGAATCCAAGCATCTCTTCAATCAGTACCCCTGCTAAAGGCTCCAGGATCATTCCTGCCTTCTCGCTCTGTTACTGAAATACTGGAACAAGTGGATCATCTCCAAATAGATCCTGGTGCTTCGGGTTGTTCTAGTTAGGATAAACAGTCTAAAACCCCTCAAATATTAAAGCATTTGTGTCTCCCTCATCTGGACACAGCAGCTGCTCACAGGAGTACAGTAAGACAGTCTACAGCACCTCCAGCAGCTCTTTGGCTTCCTCCGTGAGCAGTGAGTCTAAAACTACTCCTCTCATTTATCTCTGCTTGCAGTCTCCGGATTAAATTCGCCATAATGTGTAGCTTCTCTTACCATGGCCAAAAAATGTTTTGTCCAATATTATTTAAGTCTCCTCTGTCTTTCAAGTGCTAATTCATCAATCTACTAAAATAAGAATTCTTGTTCTCATAAATACACTGTAACATGCTGAAAATGTAGGGGTTTGATGAGGAGTTTACTGATCTATACTGCTGGAATTCAGTGTTAATATTGCACAGGACTCAGCCTGCTCAGTTTTGTATTGCTAGCAAATGGATGCATGGAGTTAAGTGGAAGACATAACAGGGGCTACCAGAAACCTCAATAGAAGTACTAAGCAATGACACAAAGATGTCCCTTTTACACAGCTTCAAAGCAGGTAAGCCAACAGTAACAGCTCCATCCAAACCATAATGAAGACCAAGCCTGCCATCATAGAATGGTTTGGGTTGGAAATGACCTTAAGATCAGTTCTCATCCCCCTGCCATGGGCAGGGATGCCTCACACCAGACCAGGTTGCTCCAAGCCCCGTCCAGCCTGGCCTTCAACACTGCCAGGGATGGGGCAGCCACAGCTTCCCTGGGCACCCTGTGCCAGCGCCTCAGCACCCTCACAGGGAACAACTTCTGCCTTAGATCTAACCTGAACTTCCCCTCTTCCCAGTTTAAACCCATCACCCCTTGTCCTACTGCTACAGTCCCTGGTGAAGAGTCCCTCTCCAGCATCCTTGTAGCCCCCTTCAGATACTAGAAGCTGCTCTGAGGTCTCCATGCAGCTTCTCTTCTCCAGGCTGAACAGCCCCAATGTTCACAGCCTTTTCAGAGTGAAAAATCTTGGAAAACGTGTGAGGTTTCTGTAAGCTGAAAGAGGTTTCCAGCGTTTGCCAGTGCAAAATTAACATGCTGGGAATACTCAAAAGACAACTGACTCACTGCAGGAGACAGTCAAGTTGCTTTAAATTTCTATCAAATCAGAGATTGAATGAAGTGGACCCAACTCCATGAACTTCTGCTCTATCTTGGCAGTCTTGGGGTAAAGGCTGGACTTGATGATCTTAAAGGTCCTTTCAAACCTAGTTGATTCTATGATTCTATGGTGTCCAAGTTTCTGTTTACTGACTACTGTGGGTCAGTAACATTTATCTGAAATTAGATTAACAGAAGCAAAACGGACATTTTAGTTAAAAAAATTCAAAGCATCGTTTAAAAAAATAATTTCTAAATTAATTTCATTTTGGAAGAAAATTAAAATTTACCTTTTCAACAGTGTCAGGCACCCACTGAGAAACTACTTGCATAGCTGCTGTATAAAAACGTTTTCCTAAGCTTACAAAGAAAATAATTGCTTCCATTTTTCTGAAAGTGCGAGCTTTGGATCCATCTAAAAGATTTTTTTATAATCTTTTAATTAGAGTTTTTTTAAAGGAGTTGATTCTCTTTTCTTTCAGAATATAAAACATGTCAAAAAAAAAATCTACTTCCTACCCAGCTTTACAATTTTCCCTGGAAGCAGTTCTTCTCATAGCACTCATCACCTCACAGTCTCCTCTACATGCCACCCCACTGATCAACTAGGTTAAAAAAAGCGCACTTTTCCCTTTTCTCGAAAGCCCAAAATACCACCTGTATCATCTCACCAGCTCCAAAAAGAGGAGGAAGAGTTGTGGGGGACTGTCAGTAAACTCCAGGGGAAAATTCCACATTACTTCAGTAGGAACAACTCTTGTGTACAATTGAAGAAATCAGATACTTCTTGTAGAGGACAGCATATCTGACAAGGAGATGTTGAGGTTTATGTTTTGGGGTAGGTTTTTTTTAAATGCATAGCAACTTGGTGACAAATTCTGCGAGCTCCTCAATGGCATCCAAAGATTTGAATCCCTTTAAAAATTCCAAACACATATTACCTAGGCATTTTTAAAGTTCAATAAATCACTGTCCTTCTCTGTGTAATATGGTTCAAATTGTGTTCTGTGTTGGACTAGCACACGCACAGTGATGCATTCATTTCACCTGCCCTGCCAGAATCACACAGAGAGGAGCTTGGCTGTCTAAATAAGTTTCTTCACAGCTCTTTTTATATTATTTCAGTTTATATTTCAGAATATTCAGTACTGCTTCAATGTGATGACCTTAATGGTATAAATCACCTCTTATAATTCAGTTTTCAGATTCAGACTGGCTGCTGTGTTCGAAAATTGAAATTGGTTCATTTGTTTTGGCTTGTGAAGATGCAAAGTGCATCTTTTGATCCATCATGCAGGAGGATGCATTACTGACTGCAGGAGAGGTTGCTGAGACAGCCGCCTCTCTGGCAACAGAGAAAGCAGCATCTGGAGTTAAATGAGCTAAGGCACCACCATTTTCACATCCCACAGTAAGAAATCAGACCTTATCATCTCATACTGCCAACAAGCTCATTTTGTGTGCTTTTAATAATCTGCAAACTAAGGATATGGTCCTCAAAACTGGAGAATTCAGTTGTTCCATATGAGAACTGAAGCACATACCATTTAAGCCTTCTAGCTAAACAAGTGCTAGACCACAGGAAGCCTCCAGGAGAGAAATAACATGCGAGTCTCACCAAGCTAATGCTCTCCATCTCTAGGAATCATCATCAGTTGGAGTCAAGCAAGATATCAATAGCAAGTGGAAGTGAAACAGAGGATACCTCAGCTTTCTTTCCCCCCTAAGGGACTGTGAATCAGAAATGCTTGAAAACTGGGAGAGCACTTGAGGAAGCACCATACGTGCCTGCCCTGTTCTCATGCTCCTGCTTTAGACATCATGTGTGGTCACTGTCAGGGACACAACAACAGACTTGAGGAAACCTTGATGTGACCCAGTACAGCCGCTTTCATGCCCCTATGTCACAAGGGAAGTTTGAGTAATGAGAGCAGCCATACCCCCTCAATTGTGAATGTCTTCACATCCATGTGTTATCAGTTTTTACTATTTGGTCAGGGGAAGATGGGGACAAAGGTAGGTAAGATAGGGAATTTTATTCTCTAGTTGTTAAGGTAGCAGTCTGAAGTGGGGAAGAGACACCTAAATTTCAGTTTCCATTTCAGTGACTACTTAAAACTACTGTGAGAGAGTCAGTCTTCCCTGAGCAACAACTGAGGCTTTACTTATGACATGCCTTGGATATCCCATGTGTCAGGATATCTAGGTGGCACTAGGGAAGGAGGACTATATGGAAATTAAGTGATTGTTTCCTTGCAATTAATGTCTACTTAATCCACCTCAAATGCAGGGATTCTGCCTATTAGCTGCAGAAAAAGGAAGGGTTCCCACTTTCTCCCAATGTACCAGTAGACTTTTAAGAGAAGTTGAAAAGGGAGGATTTTACTTTTCCCCAAGGCACTGGCAATCAATTATGGCAGGAAAAGTGTATCTACACAAAGGCTGTAAGAAATTCCAATACTACTAGTACATTACATTCTCTGATACCTGCCCAACCCAGGTTACATGCTCAGGACCAACTACTCGATTTACATTTGGAAGCAGCAAGATTGCCCTCGTCTAACATTCATAACCATCTCCTTAGAGTGCCGATAAATACACTATCTGTATTGTTTAATACTCTGCACAGTAATGATATATTTCTCAATAAAAAATTAACCTGATTAAAACAAAGGCACTGCTAAGTACTAAGTTAGACTGTTTGGTTAGCTATTTCTTGTGTCTTATGTTTATTCCCTTTCATGATAATAGCTAAACAACACAGCCAAAGCACACTAATTTACATTGAACTGAAATAAGACTACTCAAGACTTCTGTTGAAGTATTAAAATTAAAAACAAAAAGTCAAAGAGGTTCAATCTGAAAGATTTTGTTCAAATAAAGCCAGATTTTGTTTCATTTTAGGAGTGATTTACCCTTTGCACCTTCTGTCATTTTTGCAGACATAAATGAAAGAAATTAGTGAAACCTGAATATTGAAAATGCTTCAATCACGCTAAAGTGAAAGGGCTTCCTTTAATTCCCCTTTTTATTTCCAGCCAAAAGATTAACTTCTACTTAATTCACAATAATCACCTCAAATCACATCTCAAATCTTTCTCTAGATGAAGAACTACACTTGTAACCGTAACAATCTCTTCTAACATAATGTTTGGTGGTTCTTTTCATTACAGGATGTATAATTTTTCCACCAAGCACAGGAGACGAGAAGTTACAACAAATCACTCCAAGCAGTCTGAAATATATATTGTTGAAGTGATGTATTTGCTAAAAAGCAAAAAACAAAAGCAGGAGCAAACCAAACCCCAGAGGAGTAAGTTTTCTTGAGCAGTAAATATTATTGCCCCTTTTCACTACAGGGAGTTTTAGACTATGGTTTATCTATTTCAGTAACACAATGCCATGCCTTCAAAAGAGTTCCAGCCATGGTTTCCACCTTCTGTTGGTATGGCTTCCTTGATATTACTTTTCTCTTAACAGCATCATTATGCAGCAGCCTTTCCTTCACCATGTGACACAGCAGATGCTAAGCATATCTTGTACCCGCATCTTATACACCATTTCCCCCCTATAATTGATAATTGGCCTCACTTTTAACTCCTGTGCTTCTTCTAGGACAAGTGTGGTTCAAACACAGGAGCCCGGGACAGTTGTGGGCTCATTTGATGGCATGAGCTAACTCATACATTGACACTGATGGGACTCTTATGAAAGCTCCAGACAAAATCCCACTTCTTTTGTCTAAAGGACAGAACACAGAGATTGAAAGGATCCTTCAAAATTAATGACATTGCAGGACACCTCTAAAGTCCCCTTCACTTCAGTGGAAGACCAGATGCCCTAGGTAGAGAAAGGCCGAAATAGAAAACGATCCTCTACACTCACAGATAGTGGGTTTTGTCAGTAGCATCCAAGACTTAGAGTTTTATATTTGAGCTGGTAAATAAATTATATATAATATATATATAATAAATAACAAAGTTAGAAAATCTGTGTTCTATTCTGCTTATTTAGAGAGTATCTACTCCCTCCCTTCAGATCAAGGTAAACTACCAGCAGACAACAGGATGTATTTAGATCTTTGAATTAAACAAAGGCTCAACATTTACCTTGGTGCACAATGGTTTGACAAGCACATAACTTTTTACTTTTTCTTCCAGTGCTTTCCTCACATCTCTGGAAAAGGAAGCTCTGCTCCCATTCTGCCCAGTAACCTTTTCCTTTCTATGTTTTCACCACCCAAGTAGGTCACAAAATGAAGTGTTATGACTAACACCTCAGCAGCAACCTGCAAGAGGCACCAAAACAAATCAAGTGCAGCAGTGCCCACTGCTTGACAGCTGTAATAAATTAAATTGCCTAGCCCCCTTCAATTCATTTTGCTTTCCATGAAAAAAGACCTAGATGTAAAATGAGCTATTCAAAAACACATTCTGCTTTTCCATTCATCTAACAGAGTCAATTGTTTTCTACACTGTAAAGCTAACAACCCTTGTCTGCACAGCACTGCATCACAGCATGTAGCTATAGCGCCTGCCCAGTGAGGAGGGACAAAGAGGCAATCTAGGGATCTACAAGGTGTCACCTTGTAAGACTGACTTAGAAGCTACAAGTCTGGAAAAAAACATGTTTCATTTGTTTAGATGCCATTTAGCTCCTAAAAGAATCCAGCATGTCTTATCTTTCAGCAATGGAAATTATCCTTCACTTTTCCAGTGACTGTATTTCGCTGCCACCTGCTGGGGTTTGGGAATTTTAGGTGGGGTAGGGGGGAAGAACAGTGGGCATTGCAGTGGGATTTTGTGCATGCTTTTCTTTATTTACTTACCAGATCCACCAACATTATGCCTTGCGACTATTCCAAAAGTAGAACTATTTTCAGCTGTGTTTTGCCATCACTTTTACATAAAAGCTTTGGCTTCTTTTGCCCTGAGAATGTCATTACTTGCAGAAGCTGGATGAAGGTAATAGAAGGCAGAACATGGTAATCTTAATAATACTTTAGTTGTCACCAGGTATTCATAAATATGAAGGGAGAGGCAAAATAACAAAAGGTAATTTAACATAGGTTCCATTTCCTGAGATAAGCAGCAAAATCTAACTCTACTTTTAATATGGCTGTGTATTTAGAGAATCTAAGGAGCTGCTTTTGATTAGTGTGTCTGTTCAAGTCCTGTTTAAAGAGTGCAGTAAGTAACAAGCTCAGTCCCTGAGTACTTCTTCACTTTTACAGAAGTAAAATGATTAATTAATGCAGCAACCATCAAGAGAAAGCTATTTTGAAATAGAACAATCGAGACAGAAGAGGACATTACTTGCCTGATATCACTGAAATATTCCCACCAGTAGGAAAGTAAATAAGACCAGGAAAAGACAGTCCACATCTTCAATACAGTACAGCTATCTCAGTGTGGCACTGTGTCTAGGCTACTTAAGCCTCAAACTGGTAACCCTCTGCTAGCAGGCTGCAAGGGTCATGAAAGCCGAAGTATTTAGAACTGTATCAAAGCCTTCTTTGAAGACTTGAGGAACTGTTTCAGCTTCCCCACCTTCTCCCTGGCTGAACAAAGTGCTATTTGGAGGTACTTGTTAAGGCTTTACAGTACTTTGAGAATGTTGTTT
This sequence comes from Strigops habroptila, assembly GCF_004027225.2. NCBI lineage: Eukaryota > Metazoa > Chordata > Aves > Psittaciformes > Psittacidae > Strigops > Strigops habroptila. The sequence continues at coordinate 689,388 of NC_044284.2, forward strand.
TTGAAGGTGTTTACAGAAGCATTCTTATTATACATAATAAGGGATTGTTTCACAATAAGATTACAAACAGATGCTGAGCACTGTGACGTTACTGCAGCAGTGAAGTGCAAGCCTTTGGCATACATGACCTGCTTAGTCATGTATGGTTCAGTGCATGGATGTTTCAAACATCATGGATGCTCACAAGAGCCTGAACAAGACTGATAAGGTCTGGCAGCCAGACAGAAAGTCTTACCCAGCTTATGAGGATGGCCTAGGCCTCAATGCTTCAAAGATGTCTGGACTGTGCATGTGTGCTTATTGAATTTACAGCCTTATCATATTGTTAGGATGCAGCTGAGCCAATGAAAGGGCCTTTACTGTCTGTCAGCACGTCAAAGCCTCAGCCACAGTCCTGCATGTCAGCTTGATGTCAGCTATTTTAGCAAGTAGCCCAATAATATAGTGAGCATTTAGAGCCTGGCTCCGAAACATTTGCTTCCAAAGCTGCCTGTGAGTTTATGTATATTAGACTGTTGGAGGTCATGTCTTATATTTTTCCCTTTCTTAGCTTTCCATTCTTCTGTGTCTTACTATGCAGTATAACAGACACCCACCTTCTCTGCAAGCTGCCAAAGCTTACAGCTTAGCTGCATGGGTACAAAGCTTGGCTTTCCCCCATAGCTGTTTTGTTTCATTCGCTCAAACACCCTGACTAGCATTCATGATTGCAGAGCACTCACTGAAACATGAGGGAGTTCAGGAGTTTCTACTAATCATTCAACAGCACTTAGCTCTAGTCCTCTTTTCCTGCTGTCCATGAGGAAAGCAGTATTCGTTCTTAATATAACAGAGAAACTGAGGGATCATGAGGTGAAGTACTTTTCTCCTGTTACAGAGCAGGGCATCAGCAGGACAGCTACTTCTAAATACCGGTCACTTCTATTTCAGCACTTCGTTTCCAACAAAGATAATACCTCTTTAGAATAACACACATCTTCTACCAGCCCAGGAGGTGTGACCAAACACCTATTGCATTAGATGCTGCTACACAGACCAGAAGACTGAGCTATGTCTGCTTCCAGGAGATACCTATAACATTCATCTATGCCATAGAGCTAACTGCCATTCCACTGCAAGGCAGATGGCACATTACAAAGCTTGCTTTTATTCCAGCAGATAGTAAAAGGAGATACCATAGTTTCATGGATTTCCAAAACTGTGACTTCAAAAAATGCTTTCTAAATTAAAATCATCAAACTGGAAATGGAAAGCTGAACCCCTGCTGCCTGTCCCTCAAAATTGTTAACACAAAACAGGTATAGATGGCAACCCAAGTGAAATGAGTGACGAGAAGTCATGAATAACAAAGTTTAAAAAGCTATTTTTAACTGCATGTTGCTCAGAGATCAATGCAGAATAACCCTGAGGTGCCCAGAACTGTACAAAGTGACAGCTACAGGCCTGACAAGCTCATGGGCTAAATAAAAAACTTACAAGGTTAAAGAGATTTTTTCCATTGACTTTAGCAAGCTTTTAGCTGGGCTCAAGGGCACCTGTGATGAGACAGCCACAACAGTCTCCACGAGCACACACTCCAGTAGCTTCCTGCGCTTCCACCCTTAAAGATGTGAACAGAACAGAGCTGATCGTAGTTTGAAACTGTTTGTAAAGGCATTTAGGCACCTGAAGAAACATCAAAGTGCCTGGATCCAAGTATTTGGGTGTATAAGCCCCACTGAAAGAAATAAACTAGCCCCATAGAAGCTTCAATACCCAAATACCTTTAAAAACTGGGATCTCAGTGAAAACAACACTCCACAACTTTCCCTGAGAGTACAGTAGCTGAAGAAGCTGTCAACATTGCTGAAGAAAAGCTCTCAGCTGCTTAAGAATGGCACAAGAACTCACTTTCCTTTTGAGAACAAACATGTATCACATCACTACAGCTCTTTCCACGGAAATGCGCAAGATCCTATGCCAAGGTTAGTGACTTTTTTCCCATGCCATGGAGCCCAGTTAAAGATCTAACCTTCATCCCAGTGTATGTCTTAAAAACATGAAGAAAACATGATAGATTTTATTTCTTCTTGGATATTTTCGGAGAGGAGTGCTTGCTGGCCTAAAGGGCTGCACACACAGTGCTGAAGCCTTTTACTAGTGGGATTTCCAATTAGAGAAGGCAAAGTTGGTCAATCAATTTTTGTTGAACTGTTTTGAAGCCTGATTCTTTTCCCCCTTTTTAATAGCATTGTTTTCAGGAGAGGATTTGGGTGTGAGGGGTTTCTCCTTCAAAATTACAGCTGGTAATCTATTCCATTTAAGGTCCTTTCCAACCCAAACCATTCTATGATTCTATCCTGCCTATGGCAGAGGGTTGGAACTAGGTGATCTCAAGGTCCTTCCCAATCCAACCTGTTCTATGATTTTGAAAAACACATCAGACATTCGGTGGGTCACAGAAAGAGAATTGAGCATTTTCAGGATTATTCTTCTGCACTCTTGATGTGTGGAAATATTATCAATGACAGTTACATGCTTGTCACAAGCAGAGAATACATCCCTCACTCTTTGAGGATTAGAGGTTCGTGCCCTGTGAAGAAACTGTAGCATCACATTTAGTTTTAGTAACGTCAAGCATAAAGATCCAGTGAGTGATATTTTCCACAGGAAAACAATCCTTCTAGAAGATTTTATATTTATGTTTGAATATAAGATGAGACTCAAAGTCATTGTTTGCATACGCTGCATGACTATTACAAATGCGTGTCTGTAGAAGTTTAACTGCAACTAGGAGAGATACTGAAAACCTATGAAGCTTGACAGTTTCTTCCACATTTGTAAACTCCCTCTTTCTTCACATTACACAATTCTCCTCCCACCCTTGGAACAACATCCCACTTCCTTTATGTAGCACTGCTGCCAAGGGAGGTAGCTGGGCAAATGGAGGAAGAAAGGGCTTCCAGTGGAGATCCTCGCTGTCATTCTCCCAGTTGGTTTGCACACCAGAAGCCCAGCTCTCTTGAGACCCTGTTCACTGCTCTCTCCCTCAATACCTCAGAACCAAAGCTCCCTAACAGACTGCAGGTTTTTCTCTTCCCACATCGCCAGCCAGGCTTTCCAACAGCCTGCTGCCCTGATAATTCCTCGGCCGTATCCCCACCTGCACCAGAACAACTGAGTGTATTGAAGGTACTGACTGGAATACAAATATCTGGTGCCATTATGACTGCAAATGCATTATAACATGCGCCCACTTAGAACCAAGGGGACAAAAAACCACCAGAATTTAAAGGTATTCTATGATTTCTATATTCTTTTATGGACAAGGGACTGGTACAGACCCTGGCATGTTCTTTTGGCTATTATAAAACAAAACCTAAAGCCCTCTCAGTAATCACAGCATGGTAGCAATCTGCTTCAGCTGTTACTCCCTCTAAAAATGGTTTAATGTCATGTCAGATACCAATAAAATCGATTGTGTGCAAAACTTCAAATACATTTAAAACCCTGGCACTGGGTTCAATGGAATTCAGTTTTCTAGATGTGAATAAAAATTTACACAGGTGAAAAAGAGAAAACCTCACCCATACAGGTTAAAGCATGGGTAAAGGAGTGCTTAAAGAGTTTTACGAGCTTTTATTGCTTTCTTACAGCTGTTAGACTTGTAAAAAGCAGTCACTCATTCTTTACTGCTTGCTGCCTGTTAGCATTTGGCAGTCTGGCCCAAAAGAAAAGATGTTTAATAAACACCACCAAAAGCTTACATTGAGGAAACATTAAAGTTTAGAATCAGGAACAAGAGTGCAGAAACAGAATTAAAACTGTTGCTCCATTTCAACTACAAAAGTCTGACTACCTTTACCCACAGGCCACACTTTGTAGTCCTGGTCCTGGTGGCTGAAGTTGCTATTCAGTTAAAACTCCTATTGAGCTGACCTGAATACTGGGATTTTCTCATAGGAAAAGAGCATTCCTTAGTATTAGAATTACAGCACATGGTTCAATATTTGTAAAAGTACCTGAAGTTTAGATTTAGGACAGGACTGAAAACATGCACTGAGACTCCTTTGCTTTACACAGGTTATGCTCTATGCCCTGAACAACTGAAGCTGAAGTACGTTCATTATAACTGTTTCTATTTGTACTGAGCTTCCCGGCTCCAGTTGAAGTCATGGCTAATAAAATAAGTTGTGTACTTGAATTGTCAATAAACAAAGGAATTGAAGGAAATAATAGTATGCATTTTTTACAGATGAAAAACTGAAGCTTGGGAAAATTAGGACTCCCCAGGTGCACTGTAGAGCTCACTACTAACACTAGATTCCTTGTATGTAAAGCCTTCCTCTGCAGTTCAAAGAAATATTTTCTTTCCCCTGATTTCCCTCATTTAATAAATTCCTATTAATTTGTAATTAAATTTAGCAAAGAAATTTACTGCTTAGTGAAGTGAGAGGGGAACACCTATACTCTCGAACCAAAATAGCGCCAGAAAGCTTCCATCTCTGTATTCCCAGAGCTGTACAATGCACTTTCTGCTCCATCAGTGTACACTGATTAAGAATATAAGAATGGCCTAAATTCATTTAGTCACATCTCCTCTACAACAGTAGCCAACAACAGCTATCCAGAAAAAGCCTAAAAATGGAGTGTGCAGTGACACTTCCCCTGAAAACTCTCTCAATATCATCTACCCATGGTTCTGTGACTTTAATGCTGAGTATCTTGCAACAGGCAGCTTAACTGTGTTGTGGTGACACTGATTACATGACATGGAAAAATAAGGCTGTAAACTCATTGTGATTTGAAGACATCAATCCAACTCTGAGGCAGCAGTGGAATACTTCCTTTTTTGCCTTGCATAGCTTGCTTTTTGCATTTTATAGATCAGGATGGAAATCCAAAGCTAAAAGGTCTTATTAGTACTGAAAGGCATTTCACTAAGTTCTGTATTTTGGTAAGTGTGTGTTTATTATGCTGTGGAAGATGTGCCACAAATATTTAGTACAGGGAATAGACAACTTTCTAGCTAAAACATAAATGACTAATTTAGCTGTGAGTATTCTGCTAGCTCAGTAGAAATGCAAGGTATGGCTCATGTTTACAGGGAAACTGAAGCTTGAGACAGTGAGCAACAGAAAGGGAGTCTAACAGCAAGAGAAAGGAGGAAGAATGACAAGGCAGACAAGAGTATGAAACCTCCGAGAATGAGCCATGGAATTCTGGCATAAAACGACAACCTGCAATAATAAGTAATTAAGCATAACTTTTGGCCATTATAACTAAATATTATATGCCTGTGAGCAGTCTTTCTTTTCACACCAGGCTGGATGGGGCTTGAAGCAACCTGGTCTAGTGGAGGGTGTCCCTGCCCATGGCAGGGAGTTGGAATTGGATGAGCATTAAGGTCCCTTCCAACCCAAACCAGTCTGGGATTCTATGATATTCTTCAATCCCGTTATATATTGACTAGATTACTGTATATTAATTCAGGAACACAAACTTCACATGACAGATCAAACTAAAATATTCCTCCACAGTTCAGAAAGATAAACTCTAAACAGCTGCAGGTAAGAACTGCAAATTATATTGTTGTATTAGAAGAACTCTCCAATCCTAGCTAAATAATTGCTCGAATTGAGAGACTGATAGTTAATCTTGTAAATCATTCCTGAAAGCGCAATCTCAAGCCACCAAAGAGATAAGCCATTTGCCATGATACCCATTAAAACCTGACCACCACACTGGCAGCTGTTGTGCTCCAATCCTTCCAGTGCTGACCATTCCAGCCTCATTGTTTCCTTTTCCCACATCTGCTGTACCCACCTGCTCCTTGTTTATACCCAGATTATAAAGTCTCTGGGAAAGGGAATGTGTCTTTGTTCTATATTTGTAAAACATCTGCCAACTAGTAACTGACTACAAACTGAATTACTTCTCACTGAAGAATGGAGACAGACATTATTGTCTAAAGACAAGTGAGATTTGTTTCCTACCTTCTTCTTTCCTCATCAGATAGGTTCTATAGATCTGTGTTTCCTGCAGGCTCATGAATGAGTTCATTTTCCCAGCCACCGTGAGGCAGTTGAGGCAGCCATTGTTCCACATGCTAAGAAATAAGACTCCTCAAATTACTCTAATTATATTGCACTGCAACTTTTAGAATTCAAAAAGAGCTTGTAATGAAAAATAGCACGAACTGAACTAGCATTTTAACATGAAAATGGTCCTTGCAGCAAAGTGACACAAATATTGGCTGGAGTTTCAAAATTCATCATGCATCACAAATTAGGAAAAACAAAAGAGATATCTCTGGACTTGGCACTCCTGAAAATAAAACACTTCAATCCTATGTCATACTGGACACTCTGAAATCAAAGCATCCAAACTGCTTCTGAATCTCAGCCTTTGACACTAACTTCTTATCAAATTACCTACATTTACAGGGAACATAGGATTGAATTCTTTTATTGTCTGTATATTATTCTCAACCTATTCAAGAATATGCCATCCAGAAAATCCAGTCAAATTTGATATTTGGATTTGAGCATAGTAATCAAAAGCAAGTTATGCCTGCCTCTAACAGTCTCCTATGCTCATGGATCCTCTACTACTGTTCCACTTTGGATTTTCACTTTGGTATTAACAGATTTTCCAGAAAGCCCCTGGCATGGTGATAAAAGTATTGCTGACGTATATTACATTACATACACCCTTAAGGTCTTTGCTTTTAGAATGTGCAAGATACACTTCTGTACCAAGATAACAAATGAAGGATAGTTGCATATGTAAGTCAAAGAATTTCATCCTATGTAATTCAAGGTTCAGGCTGCATGTTTTATTTACTACAAGTAGATTCTTCACCTACATCTATATAGCTTTTATTTCTGTGTAACCTCTTACTCTCTGCTACTTACTTACTAGCACCTTCCTTTATCAGGAACTATAAACTGCTTCAATGTGTCATTTTTCAAGCTGGGCTTTAAAAACTTGTTATTTTATATTAGAACATGGTGAGTGAAGGACTAGAAAGTCATGATACAGAAATTAGGTGAGAGTCACCTCTGTGTCCCTGCTCCAGCATACAGATCTCTTAGTGTCATAATACCATGTTCCTTTCACCACTTTATTTCTTCTGGTATGTTTTTTGACCTTAGAAAAAAATTATCTTCTCTGAGAAAGAGTGGAAAAAGGGCCTGCTTAGGCTGATGTAGGATTACTAGGAAAGTAGTACACAGTGACCGTAAAACAAATGCTCATGGCCTGGACGGGTGTATTCTTCACCGGGTAAAAAAACTGGCTGGATGGCAGAGCCCAAAGAGTGGTGGCGAATGGTGTCACATCTAGTTGGTGACCTGTCACTAGCGGTGTCCCTCAGGGATCAGTACTGAGGCCAGTGTTTTTTAACGTCTTCATTGATGACTTGGATGGGGGGATCGAGACCCTCGGTAAATCTGCAGATTACACCACATTGGGTGAAAGTGTGTCTGCTGGAGGGCAGGAGGCTCTGCAGAGAGATCTCGGCAGGCTGGATTGATGGGCTGTGGCCAATGGGATGAGGTTCAACAAGGCAAAGTGCCAGGTCCTGCACTTGGGCCACACCAACCCCCTGCAATGCTCCAGGCTTGGGGAAGAGGGGCTGGAAACTGCTCATGGGAAAGGACCTGGGGGTGCTGATTGACGGAGCTGAACATGAGCAGCTTGTGCCCAGGCAGCCAAGAAGCCACCAGCATCCTGGCCTGGCTCAGCACCAGTGTGGCAGCAGGGCCAGGGCAGTGACTGTCCCCCTGTGCTGGGCACTGGTGAGGCTGCACCTCGAATCCTGTGTTCAGTTCTGGGCCCCTCCCTACAAGAGAGACATTGAGGTGCTGGAGCGGGGCCAGAGAAGGGCACCGGAGCTGGTGCAGGGCCTGGAGCACAAGTGTGATGAGGAACGGCTGAGGGACCTGGGGGGTTTAGTCTGGAGAAGAGAAGGCTCGGGGGAATCTTATCGCTCTCTAGAACAACTGCCTGACAGGAGGTTGTAGTGAGGTGGGGTCGGTCTCTACTCTCAAGGAGCAAGTGACAGGACAAGAGGAAACAGCCTCAAGCTGTGCCAGGGGAGGTTTAGATGGAGATGAGGAACAATTCCTTCCCCAGAGGGTGCTCAGGCATTGGAACAGGCTGCCCAGGGCAGTGCTGGAGTCACCGGCCCTGCAAGTGTTCACACACTGTGTAGCCGAGGCCCTCAGTCACATGGCTTAGTGGTGGAGATATACACACATTTAACATACTTCCTGTTATGAAATAGTTTTTTCCTTCACCTTTGTCATCTTTGGTGCACCAGTAACTACCACGTTTAACTTCACAAAGCCCTTCTAAAGAAGTGTGACCTGGGTATCAGACTGGAAAAGACAGGCATATTCCCCTATTGCCAGACATTCCCTTTCTTTCTTATTTCAGGGAAGCAAGACTCAGGGGATCTCAGCTGAGGTGGTATGTCAGAGGAAAAAGATAGTTTCTCCAGTAAGAGACCATACCTTCTTGGCTTAAGGTGTCCTGGTACAGCAATAATGCATTTTCAATATTGTTTAATTCTTCTAACAGGCACTACTGAATCAGATCTACCAAGTCTAGTTTTTATCATAAAGACTTATGAGGATGCCTTTAAAGAGGCTTGTTCTTTCCAGAAGGCACCAAATGGACTGAGTTCCCTTTGGAAGTTCCTAAGCAATTGTAAGCTTTTATCACAGACTGGGAATAAAGCCATTCCCCTAGACTCCCCAAAGTGCTTCTTACCTGTCTCACATTAAGGTATATCTATATTCAAAAAGTAAGTCACTCTGCAGCTAGATGCATTTCTTTATAGCAAAGAGCAAAGCTGAAGTGATTTCATACCTAATATAGACAGAATGACTCTGTACCATGGGGGATACATTTTCCTGGAGCCTTTGGCATCAACACGCATCTCCACAGCTATAAGTTTGGTAGTTAATGCCTTAGCTGTGATGGATCCCAGCACTTTATATCATACAAGTTTGCAATGACCCTATAAGATTACTTTTCATCCATCTAAAGTTTCAGTGGCAAGAAATATTTCTGACATACAACCAAGGGCCTGGCAGCAGGTCTAGTAACATAGTGCTAGGTTTAAAATGCTGCAGTTATCAGTCACACTCCAGAACAAGTCGTGCATAGCAAAGAACTGCTTTATTAGCTTGATGCAGCACACATGAAACGATAGAATACAGCTACAGAGTAAAAGCCAAAGCTGATGCAAAATACACCATCATAGCCCAGATAATGCATGCCATTCACAATACTAGTAGATATCTATTCTAACCAGTTCATGTTAGTTAACAGTAAATGCTTGAGAGATGACAGTTAGGAAGCCATCCAGGCTCAAAACCTAGTTTTGTCTTCTTTCTCAGTGTTAAAATGGGAAATGGAGCTAGGAGGAAATTAATATATTTTCCTGCAAACTGCAAAACATAATAGACAAAATAGAAAGATTAACTTCTCTGAGACTATTTTTCACACTGAATTAGCAAGCATACTAGTAATTTGCTCTCCATTCCACTCCCTGGGCTTTTTTGTCCTTTTCCAAAACAGGGTGAAGTACTCCTGACATCACCAGCCAAGTAGCAGGACTTTTATTATTCAAAAGGCATAAATCAATTATTAAGTGAGAGGAATGCAGCCTGTTTATGGATATAATAGATAATGACTAGAAGCAAGGGGCCTCCTTTACTTATAAGCAATGAACAACTGCAATTCACCATTGTAAGGCTACTTTGTGCAAACTAGATAGCTTACTAAAATGCATTGTGTATAACAATAAGCATTTATGAGGTTATCTGCCTCTATAGGCAGACCTAGGACTTACTATGTCATGCTGACACTTTGCTACTGTCCTGGGTTCAGCAGTAGCAGTCATTTTTCTCCTTCTTAGTAGCTGGTGCAGTGCTGTGTTTTTGACTTTAGCCTCAGAACAACTCTGATAACACACCGATGTTTTTAGTTGTTGCTAAGTAATGTTTACTCCGATCAAGGACTTTTCAGTCTCATGCTCTGCCAGTGAGGAAGGGCACAGGAAGCCGGGACAAAGCAGAGGCAGGACACCTGACCCAGACTATCCACAGGGGTATTCCATCCCACAGCACGTCATGCCCAGTATAGAAACTGAGGGGAGTTACCCGGAAGGCCCAGATCGCTGCTCGGGTCAGGCTGGGTATTGATCAGCGGGTGCTGAGCAACTGTCTTCTCTCCCCTTGTTATTTCCCTTATTATTACCAGTGGTAGTAGCAGCAGTTTTGTATTGTACCTTAGTTATGGACTGTTCTTATCTCAACCCATGGGAACTACATTCTTTTGATTCTCCTCCCCAACCCTTCATGAGCAGGGGGGGAAGAAGGGTGGGGGGTGAGCGAGCGGCTGTGTGGTTCTGAGTTACCAGCTGGGCTTAAACCATGGCAGTTCTAGACTTCTATTAATCCTGTTACAAAAACCACAGAGAGGATTGTGAATCATGGAAACATAGAATGGTTTTGGTTGGAAGGGACCTTGAGATCATCCAGTTCCAACCCCCTGCCACAGGCAGGGACACCTTCCACTAGAGCAGGTTGGTCTAAGCCCCATCCAGCCTGGCCTTGAACACTGCCAGGGATGGGGCAGTCACAGCTTCTCTGGGCACCCTGTGCCAGCGCCTCACCACCCTTGCAGGGAAGAGCTTCTGCCTAAGATCTCATTTCAATCTCCCCTCTGGCAGGTTAAAGCCATTCCCCCTTGTCCTGTCCTTACAGGCCTTTGTCCAAAGCCCCTCTACAGGTTTCTTGTAGCTTAAAGTTTTTTGGTACCGACTGTACTCTTACTAAATTTGTGTCACCCTTGTGGTCCTCAATCTGTCACTGAAGTATGCTTTGCTGTGGTTCCCTTCAGTAGGGAATATTAGAGAGCTCCCAGCTTAGTCTGGTTTCCATGCCCTTCCAAGCATCTTCTTTTCCCTTTTCCAAGGGAAAAAAGTGTAAAGCAATTTTATTGGGTCTATTTCCTTTATTGAAACCAGATTTTTTTTATAGGCTTTTTTTAACCTTTTTGGTTACTCAGAGCAAAGGCTCATGTTTAGTGAAGTATAAGATTACAGACAAACAGTTTCAAGATCCCTACTCCTTAAACCTGCAGCAAGAAGTACGCTCTGGACTGGAGAACACCTCGCTGACACCGTTGCTATGGCAAAGCTTAATCCAGTTTAGAGGCTGGGCGTGCAGCCAGGAAGAAAATGGGGAGGGCTGACACCTGACATTTCTGCCTTTGTTCTTTTCATACAATTTGCTTTCCGCAGCTCTTCTCAACAGCCCAAGAAGTGTTTCAGCTTCAATTATCTCCACAGGAGCTTCATTTCCCCGCCTCTTCCTTTTTTGCACTAAGATGTCAGAGCTATTGTGACAGATTATTTTTTCCCTTCGATTCTCAATGAATTCCATATGTGCTCCTAGTAAATCATTCCTACAAATATGGTCATCCAATGCTGTTAGTTTCCTTTTAATCAAAAGAAACTATCTAGGAAGTTAGGAACACAAACCTGAGGCTTCCTTTCAACTCCAATTTGACTTGATAGCCAACAAAGATGATATTTGGTACCAGTTCATTGTAAAGAGCAGATTTTTTTGTTCATCATTGCAAACTGAGCCTACAAAACCCATCACTTCCTGTGTCATTGCTCATGTCCCATCATCTTCAGCCAGTGTTGGGCAAGGTTGGTATAATCTTATTCTATAATTGCATCCAGTTAACTTTAACAGAAACTCTACGATCAAATTCAAGTATCTTTTTAAATATAAAAGACTTGTTTCTAGAAAATATTGCTGTAAACCTATACAGATCTATTTTAATACAGAATAGCATAGTAGAATACAAACTCTGTAGAAGTTTATGTATATACTTCAAATAAGGAAGGCAAAAGAAGATATAAAAGGGCATTATATGATCTTTGAAACACCTTGACAGGTCTAGAAGACCTTATTTTCTATAGCTCCCCAAGCATCAGTATTGTTGAAATTGCAGGGTGAAGCTGGGTTTATGCGCCATGTTAACAGAGCACCATGAGACCACTGCAACAAATGTGCGTCACATCCTGCAAACTGTCCTAGCTACAGAATTGTAATACTATTTACTCAAGAAATTAGGTGCTGGAGAGACAGTTCATCTGCAAATCTGTATGAACATGCCTCTGAAGGAACTAGAGGCAATACTGTCCAAAATGACAAAAGGAAAATATTACTAAGGAGGAACTGAGTAAAATGAGAACCATGGGGTCCAGGGACAACCAACCTCCTCCTCTGGGTGCCAGAGATACTGACTCTGAAGCCTAGATCACGACAAGGAGATGAACACCAAATTCTTCATACCATGCTCTTACAGGGAGATAAATTGCTGACACTCTTTGAATGGGCTTGTTGAAGTATAAAGTTCAAAATACAAGGTACCACAACCCCTACGTGACCACCAGTGAGGTCCACTTTGATTTTTAGCAAATGAAGTGCTGGCCTTCCTCAGTCTGCCTGACACGTGCAAGGGGACCTCAGGATGCCTGGATACAACACATGAGCTCAGGTACTGTGTAGATGGGAAGCCCAGGGTGCTGTATGGAAATCTCTTCTTCTGTAGGAGCCTACAGCCTCCAGGACATCTGATCCATCAGATTGTGAGCTTAGTCAAGGCCATCACTCTAAAACTGTGTTCTGGCAGGCACAAGGAACACCTGATCAGAGATACTCCTTGTATCTGCCAGAAGAGTTCTAGAGCTGCCCCGGTTCATAGGCAGGGACAACAGCTGTATTCCTTCACTGCTGCTGAACACTTGATACAGTCCTGCTGTGTGCTACAGGTGAGGCCAGGTTCCACCTTCTAGCCCCAGGGCATCCCGGTAGGGCTCTAGCAGCCACCTCGGCACAGCCTGCAGAAATTGGCATCTTCTGTGTGTCTGTATCCTGGTGACATCCCACCACAATTTCAGGAAGTTTCCTTACCTCACATAGCAATGATGTTTGAGGTTAAACACATATAAAGTCAAAGTGTCAGTCTGCTACAACAGAGCACAAACTGAACTTAGTGCCTGGCAACTGTAACCTGATCACACATCTTTAGCATTCTAAAACAAGCGATTCCAGAAATTCAGTTCTTTCAAAGATAGAGGTTTGCATTTTGTTCAGATTCAAAAACGAAATTTAAAATGTCTGTAACAGCAATGAAATTTTGTCTCCAAAGTGATTTTAAGAAATCCATTACAAAAGGAATAACTTTGTGGCAAAGAGGAAAGCTTCGAGCTGTTCCACTCTGTGCCCTCACAGTAATTAGTTGTGAGCCTAGACTTCAAAACTCTCCCATAAAAAGAAGTCTATCAGACATGCCTCTTATCAGGATTTGCAGCAGACAACTAAACTCTTTAAATGTCCTAAAAGTCTGAAATACTTTAAACTCATACCCTGAACAAAACAAAATCAGGAGGAAGTAATCAGACAATAAAACAAACAGCAAATAAACTTCTAAAGCAGGTGCAAGGTGGACAACCCTTTGAGTGCTATCAATGGCAATATGAATTTAGAAGGATATGAAACAGAAACATGAGGTATGTACTCATGAGCTTTAGCTTAGACACAAGGATAGTCACTCCCCTTAGCTACGATGACAACCATTTTCCCTGCCACATGGAAGTAACTAAGCACTCAGCAGCAAAAGCACCTCCAAGGATTAAACAAGGAGTAGCTGACACACAGACAGGCATTTCTGACTAGATCAGTAGCACTTCAAGGTTTAATAATCTTTGAATAGGAATGTAACAGTACTCTGCTGAAATGACTGAATGTGGATGGTGTTGAAAATGGCACCATATATCCTGATGGCTTTATGAACATAATGGAAAAATCACAGCAGTGCAGAAGGGTTTACAACTGCTACAATCCATTTAGCCATCTGCCCAGCAAAAGGTCACTGTACTTAACAGTACACAAAAAAAAGTATTTATTTTCTTGTTTTCAATCCTCTTTTCTATGTAAATCTGGTCTCTACTTTCTATTGCAAGAGGATCTAAACCAAGAAAATAAATACTTTATTCCAAATATACACCATCAATTTCTTCCTTAAAGACAGATCTATTTCCATAATAAAATCCTGTAGCAAAAGATTGTTATGACCCTTTAACAGATGTTTCAGCCATAGTAAAAACACCAAAGATACCAAGCTTTAAGACCCAGTTTTGGGACATGAGATCATATTAAGCAGCTTACACACAAGTCATACACACAAAACTACATTTGATCAGATAACACCACCCATTCAAGAAGCAACTCTAAAAAGTCAACCCTTCCACCCTTTCAGCCTTTCTTCTAGGTTGCCAACTTGGAAACATCACTGTGCTTTTAATATATTATTACATTGCATAGAATTAGGAAAGAACGAAGTATATGATCACAAAAAATGGTGAAAAAATAAGCAACATTTAAGTGATACTTTTCTAACAAAATGGATTAGGAATGGCTAGAGGCCAAGAAAAGACAATTGTTTGGGTTAGAAACTCAGAGAACCACAACTGCAAAGAAATGCCACAGGTTTCCAAAGTGGCAGTGGTCTGTGGAGAGCTGCTCAGCCTCAGCATGTCAATTCCTCTGCTTTTCCTATCTGCAGTAAATTCCTGCCCCCAAATCTCTGAGATGCATTCTGGCTTGGACACATCTTAAGGAAGGTGCATTTATTTAAGTAAGGAAACCTGCATGTGGCCTCGTGCAAATGGCTCTCAAGCACACCACATCAAGTGCAGCAGCAATTGAGGACTGCTAGTTGGCTTGAAAACCCCAACATTACCACTGTGTATATGCTGGAAGCATCCAAATTCTTACAGGGCCCCAGACATCTAGAAACTCTAAGCATAGCTATCTTTAAAATCTACAAGGGAGAAAAGACAGTCACGTTCAGTAAACCCCCGGTGTACAGGATCCTGAAGTTAAATGAAAATACAGGTACTAGATTGCTTGCCAAAGAAAGTTATGAAAGCTCCATCCCTGGCAGTGTGCAAGGCGACATGGTCTAGGGGCTGGAACTGGATGAGCTTAAGGTTCTTCCAACCCAAACCATTCCATGATTCTATGATTCCTGGATTTGTGACAGATGCAATCCTTCCAAAAGACAAACAAGAGCAAGCTTCATTTCTGAGCCTTCTCTGAGGCACCTTAAGCGGCTTGCTGGGTTGATGATGCCACTTTGTCCCTCAGGGTATGGACTTTTGCCATGCCCAGCAGTGCAATTCAGAGGATAGTGCCAGTACTGAACATTGTGTGCTGCAAGATGTATGATGTCATATCATTTTAATACCTTAACATTTGTGCTTAACCAAGCCCAGGAAACATCCTCTTTTGCAACTGCTAATATGGAAATATAATCATAGAATCCCAGAATGGTTTGGGTTGGAAAGGATCTTAAAGCTCATCCAGTTCCAACCCCCTGCCATGGGCAGGGACACCTTCCACTAGAGCAGGTTGCTCCAAGCCCGTGTCCAACCTGGCCTTGAACACTGCCAGGGATGGGGCAGCCACAGCTTCTCTGGGCACCCTGTGCCAGCGCCTCAGCACCCTCACAGGGAAGAACTTCTGCCTCAGATCTAACCTGAACTTCTGTTTCAGTTTGAACCCATCACCCCTTCTCCTGTCACTACAGTCCCTGATAAAGAGTCCCTCTCCAGCATCCAAAGGAAAGCAGCAGCTTGAGTGAGAACAATTCTGAAGGTCCTGAGATGCATGTGAGAGAGCTAGTGTGCATTTGGTGTTGAGATCTATTTAATATCTAAGAAACGATGAAAATTATGATTTTTGATGATGGATCCTATCTCCCTCCTACTGCCAAAATGTTGACTAAAGCGTTAGTTAACTGCTACATCATCATAATGCTAACAGTTGTACAACTCAGCTTTACCCCATTATTAATGAAGAAAGGCCTTACAGTTCTGTTAAACTACCTACTTTCACACTCTTAAGTGTGAAATACTGGACATACGTACTTTACCGAACAGAACTGCTTCAGGCTGCATCAACAGGTTTTGTTTCTAAACAACTTTCTGAAACAGCATAACTTACAGTTTAGGGAACTGCTTTTGTCAACTATTTATTTGAATACCTGTTACTAACAATGTTCTACGACAAGCACAGTTCTCAAGAGGTCTTAGGAAACGCATGAAAACGGAATAAGAACTTTCTCAATGCAGAAACCACAATTTTCATTAAACAATGGAGGAACCTTTTTCTAACACTGTCACAGTCTTAATATTACCACAGGAAACATATCTAAGCTTATCTAGCTTACCAACTACTGTTCCCTATTTATAGGATCTCATGCCACAACAATCAAATTAGCAATCCTACCACCTACTAAGAAGCTTTCCAGACTTCAGATATCGAAAACAGGATTCGGTTGTCTACAAAGAGGCAGACAGCAATATTTTGAACAACGAAAGTCATCTCAGACAGTTGTTTTTGAATAGGACATTACATTACCACCTCTGCAGCATGCACTGAACTCAGAGTCTCTGACAAATATAGTTTATCAATACTTTTTCTGCTTTAACAAATGCTCTAAACACACGGAAGGACTTTGAACCATGCAGAGAGCTGTCATTACCAAACGTGTAATGATCACTTTTACAATACACTTTGGATTTTACAAGGAATCTTATCCCACTCTCAGCTCTAACCTGCCTTATCCGAGATCTTGATCAGTGTGAAAACCAAACTACAGTCAAAGCTGAAGCACAGGTACAAGAATTTTAAGGGTTCTATAGGTTGAATTCTTATTGAGTGAGAAATACATGGGTCTCCATATCCTTCCTTCAGCTGGTAATGATGATGAAATATCTGCCAGCTGCTACCATCAAGGAAACAGTAATTCAACTTGTTAAAACACCACAGTAAGAGAACGATTGTCTGCTAAAACATATTTAACTTCATGTAACATCTCAGCAATTGAGAAAATAGACATCCATTGCAGAGCTAATCCTCAAATTATCATTTTCTTACTTCCTGGATTGATGCGATTTAACATGCAGTCATTTTCTCATTAAGACTTAACTATACCATACTCAACTGAGTGATTGCTGTGTTTAAACCATAATAGAGCATTTCTTTCCTGGTGCTCCTGCCTGTGATATGCAGAGCATGTAATGGTTTGCTTTTAAAAGCCACCATGCTATAGGTATCAGCCACCCTCAAATTACTTCACACATCCAGCTGTTGTAGGAAACACGTAGCTGAGGCCCTCAGTGACATGGGTTAGTGGTGGCCTTCGCAGTGCTGGGGAACAGTTGGACCTAATGATCTTAAAGGTCTTTTCCAACCTGGTCTATTCTATGATCCTATGAAACAGCTGCCCACTATACTGCAGATATCCTATGTAAGCATTTAAAACCTTTACCTTCAAACATTTAGACCTGGTGGAAAACAGCTGTATATGTATATTCCAACTCCCACAGCTGAAGGGAACCAATTGCCCAAGCCTACTGACCAGATTAGCCACAACTGGTTTGGAATTAGCTAACACCAGGCAGGTAACAAGTGACATGATTTACTGAGGCAGTGGGGAAAGAAACTATAATTCCATTTTAAGAAAGAAAATGATTTTGCCTTGCAGGAACAGTGAAGCATTGGAAACAATTTACAGAGGTGATAGAATCGCTTTACAGGGGAGATTCTAAGCGCATCTTAGATGAAGAAGTATCAGAGTCTAGACCAGGATTTCTTAATTTACAGCTCACAGGCTCCACATGATTTGCAAAGCAATTTAGCCTGCTAGCAGATCAAGCTACCAAACTACCCCAGGAATAACCAGCTCTAAACACCACCTGCTCTCCCTGACCCCAAAACTGCCCTTCTCATAAGTCACTTAACTGCGTAGCTTTTAATGAAAAGTAGCAGAAAAGCAATATCCAAATCTTTTTAAAGATTAATATATTCTTACTCTACATTTGTTAGAGTAAAGCATGACAGGCACATGCTGGATCACACCACTTGTGAAAATGGGAACACTCCCCAAATTCTACAGGACTTTCAAGCAAGCAGGATTGTTTCTAGCGCAGTGTGAACCAAGTTGGAGATATGGCATAAGATGAAGATGCTTTTAGGAATACCATTTCTGTTCCTCGTGTTCCATGAATGCAGAGGAAACGATGCCACATACATCCAGCCATAGTTTCAAATCATGTCATTGCAAAATCAATTTCTGGTGCATCTAAAAGTTACCTGTTAAAAGATCTGTTCAGTAGTGACCACTGTGTTACAAGAGGATTTACGAAAGCTGGGATTGGTTGGCAAATGGATTAACTGAATTTACTAATCAATTAACTGAATACTAAGAAATTCACTAAAAATGCTTGATTAATATTAATTAAATATTTTTAATAGCTCTATTCTCTATTAAATAACAACCCTCATAATGAAAAGCTTTCTTCCCTTCAATCAGAGCAAAATGGGATATGGTGTTTTAGTGCTGTTCTCAATAGGCAGTCATTGCTACTCCACTGAATAGATGACTTAGACTTTCAAAGTTAGAGAAAGGTTATTAGTGGACAAACTGTTGAAAGACCTCTTGACATGGCAGGGGGTTGAACTAGGTGATCTTAAAGTCCTTTCCAACCTAAACCAGTCTATGATTCAATTCCATTCTATGATTCTATAACATCAGTAACTAAGAATACAACCACAATAAGAGTTTCAGAGTTGTTCAAGGACTTAGAATGACCTAGAATAGAATGCTATTTTATCTAGATATTTATATCCTTTCATTAAAAGAAAGGATTTCTTCTTTCATTTTCTTGCTTTACAGTGCAAGAAAAGCTTATTCTCAAGGCCACGGAAACAACCTACTTAGCAAACATGTTTGCAGGTTATGGGAAATGTCAGCAAAAATGATGGATGAGCATCGTGAACAGCAAGTAATGGGTGTTGGAAACAGGAAAATTGTTTGTGTTTTTTCATCCCCAAATTATTTTGGTAACAAAAACTGTGCTGTTCAAAATGAACAGCTAAGAAGGCAATAGTCACACCACCAAAGCAGCACAAATCCTCTGACTTATGGTATTACTATGGCCTTGGAAAAAGCCAACCCACAGCTGAGAGCAGCTACCCACTGACTGCAATAAACAAATGCATAAAATATTATTGCTGGTTTTTTGGCTGAACTTACTTGAGGCACTTCTAATTTTGGAGTTTAAAGGGAGAGAAACAAGGCACTTGTTTCTTTACCACTTTCCACAGAAATCAGTCTCCTACATAAAGATTCCACAGAAGAGATTTGTTATTTTTTTTAAACATTTCACAAGCAACGCCACTTCTCCTTGTACGAAGGACCCAAACAAGCATGACATCCTCTCCAAGAAAGAGGAGGACAGAAGGAACTTGCATCCTTTTCCTCCTTTATAGCACCAACACAATCCCTCTTGAGACTGCTTCAGTGACAACAGCATAGATCAAAGCCACATCGAAAAGACAAAACACGTCTCAGAGTTGTATAGTACACATGCTGCATGCTGTGCCAAATTGTAGAAACGCAATAACAAGGGTCACTTTCTGTGTGCAGTTCTGGTGTCCTCAACATTAGAAGGACGTGGAGCTGCTGGAGCATGTCCAGAGGAGGCCACGAGGATGATCAGGGGCTGGAGCACCTCCTGTATGAAAATAGGCTGAGAACGTTGGGGCTGTTCAGCCTGGAGAAGAGAAGCTGTGTGGAGACCTCGGAGCAGCTTCCAGTGTCTGAAGGGGGCTACAAGGATGCTTCAGAGGGACTCTTTATCAGGGACTGTAGTGACAGGAGAAGGGGTGATGGGTTCAAACTGAAACTGGAGAAGTTCAGGTTAAATATATGGCAGAAGTTCTTCCCTGTGAGGGTACTGAGGCGCCGGCACAGGGTGCCCAGAGAAGCTGTGGCTGCCCCATCCCTGGCAGTGTTCAAGGCCAGGTTGGACACGGGCTTGGAGCAACCTGCTCCAGTGGAAGGTGTCCCTGCCCGTGGCAGGGGTTGGGACTGGATGAGCTTTAAGGTCCTTTCCAACCTAAACCAATCTGGGATTCTATGACTTAGCTATGATTCACAGCTCACTGAGGTCAAGCGGGCAGGAGGGAAGAGAATTTGCATAAATCTCAGTGTAATTCCACTGAATTCCTCAAGCAGATTTGCACCACAATATTGTCTCTCCAACTCCTCTCAGCCTACTAAATTCTCTGCTTATAAAATTACCACAGGCTATCAGCCATGATCGTTTAGACCCTTCTCCAACCACACTGTACTCCACATCCTGCTACAACTAACTTCAGTGTGCGTGTATTTCTAGGCTGGCTGCTGCTCCGTAGTCATGTCAACACAGGCAGGAGAAATCCATTTGCAACTGTTTGTACCCAGTCTTCATCACAAACTGCAGCACTCCGGTGTTCAGTTGGAGTCAGGCTGAAACACTGCCTTTCTTAGGGGTTAAAAAGAGAAGCCTTTCAGAAAGACACCAACACCAGGACACATCCCAGGCTATTGCTAGTGGAGTGGCTGAAAGAGTCACAGAGAGGAAGTCCTGCAGATCAGAGAACTGAAGGGCACTTGCAAGACAGCCAAGGACAAATCAAAACAAGAGACTTCTGGCAATCATGAAGCTATTAGTCAATATTACAGGGCACTGCTATAATCCTCTCAGCTGGGAGGCACAGCACATAGGTCAATGAGGACGCTGAGACTCCCAGATTTTTTGGGGGTGAGGAACCTCAACTGCTACTCCAGCTCTGAATGAACACAAGAGTCAGAGGCAGTCTAAACTTTAGGAAACACTTCGAGACAGGTTCCACAGCACATTGAGGAAGGGGGTGGGGAGCATTTCCTAGCACTGCACCCTACCACAGGCCACAACACTTTGTTCCAGGATTTTAGCAAGTGTATTTCATAGCATTTTACCAGGATACCTCAGGTTTCACAACATATTAACAGGCAGGAGAGTGTCTTTTAGGAGAACTTGATACAGCAGTGATTTGCATTCACATCAGAATTCACAAAAGCAGAGAAGTAGCAGCATGGCAGGAGCAAGAGACTAAGAACTCTTACCCCCTCCTGCTCAAAGAATTTCTTGCAGAACTGCGTATTACCATATTTGCCACAGACATGAAATGGAATTTTAAGAAACAATGTTTTGTAATGTTGGTAATATTACAAGGCAAAACTTCTCTGCCATTTGCTCTAGACTAGAGAGGTGTGCTTTTTCTGTACCTCAGTGGAACTAGCCAGGTAAATTATTTCATTCCCTTTTTGTGCTCTTTTCATGCTCTTTTCTGACATCTAAAGAAACACCCTTTGAGCTTCCTGAGCACAAAAACACCCAAGTAATAAATCCTTCAAAATAGGTACCTACACTGTTATTAACTCTGTTAATGCAAGCTACTGAGTCATTCCCACCTTTGTTCTTCCACATAAGAAGCCCCCCACAACCTTGCCACCCATCCCAATGCCAGACTCCCCTAAGCAGCCACACACAAGCATATGCATGTATACCATGTGAAGACACAAGAGGTACATTTTATTTCAAATGCAAGTTGCAAGAGGAGAGATATTAAAAAAACAAAATCCCCAGCCTCAGCACTGGGAGAAGTCCATAAGGCTCAATACAAGGTGTATTTTTAATGTGCAATGGAGATTGGAAAGAATAACAACCATCTGCTACTACCAGTTCTTGGGGACCCTGTATTGAATGATGCAATGTTTTGCCATTCAGAACTTGGGCAGGGATCTGCAAGGGAAGCTGAGAGGGGGAGGGAAGAAATGACACTGAAGATGGCCCCAAAGTCTGAGGACCAGACAGCTCAGCAAGGGAAAGTCCTTGGACCTGCCAAGAAGGCAGCGAAGGGACACAGCAAGTCCCCATCACAGCCACAGTGATCAGTCTAACTGCTCAACACTGCTGCCAGCCTTGCTGTGAGCCAGGACTCAGTGGAAAAGAACAGCAAGAAGGAGGCCAAGAACAAGGAGACAACTTGGCTTGAGACCATGCTCCAGGCAGGGGCTTCTCCAAGAGAAGTGCGCTGCAGTGCCCCAGCACTAGAAGCAGCCAACCCCAGCCAGTTTCTGCCTCCTACAAGCCTGAGCCTCTGGCACTGCTAAAAGCATCTCTGGAGCCTCGAGCAGTGTTGGTACTCACTGTCCTAGATTCAATGATGCAGGCAACCAATTCACAGTGGCAATGCCAAGACCAAGTGTAAATGAATCCTTTTCTTTCCAAGTACCAGCATGTTACTGAACTCTATAACTGAATGTGAACCTCTGGACTATTTATATCTAATTTCATCATTTTGACTGTTGTTGATTCAACTCAAAGATTTGCACTTTTATTCCAAAGCTTTCACAGAAGTTGTAGTAATCCCATCAAGTAAAACTAAAACGCTAACAACTTTAGTGTATTTGTGTAGGTGCATATACATATATATATGTATTTGTACTTGTGAAAAAGCACGACAACTGAAGTAAAACATAGTGATAATAGAACACCAGCAATAACAATAATGATAATAGGAAACAACAAAAGAAGAAATAAATGAGAACTCAGAAAACACATGAGGTGATGCCCAATACAATTGCTCACCACCCAGCGACTGATACCCAGCCCGATCCAAGCAGCGATCTGGGCCTTCTGAGTGACTCCTCCAGGAAGGGGAAGTTTCTATACTGGGCATGACGTGCTGTGGGATGGAATACCCCTTTGGCTACTTTGGGTCAGGTGTCCTGAGTCTGCTTCCTCACTGGCACAGCATGAGACTGAAAATTCCTTGATCGGAGTAGGTGCTACTGAGCAACAACTAAACCATCAGTGTGTTACCAGCATTGTTCCCCAACTAAAGCCAAAACACTGCCAAGTTCCAGCAGCTCTGGAAGCCCACACTTCCCTTTCCTCACGCATAGAGCTGCACTCAGGTTGCTGAGCCAAACTTAGTGCATTAGAGGAGCAGTTCTGGCTGAAATGACCTATCAAATTAGAATGTTATTTAAGCCAACAAACCAAGGATTCTTAAAGATTTAAACATTTAATTTTAAAATATATCTCTAATTCTTACTTCAAATGTATCTAGAATTATAGTGTTGGAAGCAGACCTCAACCAACTATGCATAAATCATTGCTGACAAATACCTGTCTAATCCAGTCTAAATAAATCTTCAGGAAACAAGCTCCGCCACCTCTTGGTGGGTGATGAGTTTGCTCCCTGCTTGGAGAGAAATGATCCTCCGGACAGAAGTCAGATCTCATTGAAAAATGGTAAAACAGTACAGACAGTGAACACATGTAAATACTCATGCAAATAAAGGCAGGCAATTATAATAGTGATCACAAAAAAAAAAAAGCCCTCACACAAGGGGAATTGCCCTGACACAAAGATGCTTTACTAGTCAGTTCAACTAAGTCTTAAATCCAAGCTATACTTGCACTTGTTCCTGTAGTGTTTATTCATATTCTGCACCCTGACTTTTTCCCTAAACTTTAATCTTTCCTTGAAAGTACTAGTAAGCCTTATTCAACCCAGTTATTGCCACTTCAGCCATGGGCAAAGACAGCTTGCTTGCTTTGATCCCATTTAGCTCTGCATTCCCATCAGCCCTCAGAGAAGCTCATGGTGCAGACCCTGGCAAATAGCTCAGTCTTTCCTCTTCCCTATGCCAACATTTTAAAGGTCTCCTTTGATCTCAACTGCAAGTCCAGGCCAACTAAACCTGACCAGACTAGTGGAAGCTACAAAAATAAGTCACTGCTTCACTGCCTTCAAGGCCGCTCGGCATTTTCTGAGTGTATCTCCTCATAGCCACTCTCTCAGCTCTAGTTAGCTTCTAGTTTCAGTCCTGTTTAGTATAGCCCTGAATTCTGGCAGCAACTGACATTGCTAACCATAAGTACATGTGTTAAAAAGCATTAATTGCTTACACACAACTCACTCTCATTCTTTAGTCACAAATAATATGTCTTTCACAACAAAATTAACACATCCTTCAACACCTTTATAATAGGCCAAGTTAAAGCCCTGAACCCAAATACCTTCTGATTTTATAGCCAAATCATATACCTATTGTGGATGCTTTGCTTAGGTAAATTTGTCTTAAACGAGTTTGCACTTTGGCTATGAAGTCATGCAGTTGTATTTTTTCCTTATGCTTCTTTAGGTATCAGAGCAAGGAGACAGTACTTGACAATGAGAGCAGAGCAGCTCTGGAGATGGCAGCAAGCTTTAACCATGACTCCAACCCATCAGGTAACTTCATGGTGATGAGGCCAAGCTTGGTGGTCAGTCTGCTGGTCAGGATGAGCCACAGTCTAGACAGACCCATAGTGAGGGACAGCTCTGCTGTGGTGCCAGGAAGCCCATGTATTTGCCAGAGGCCACCAGAGGCCATCAGCAGGGTCCATATACAAGCATAACTGTGGGTAAACTGGAGATTAGCATCCCTACAGCATTGTCCAAAAAGAGAAGAGTAATCCAAGGCTGATCTTAAATAGTGCTTCTGGCCCATAGGTGGGGTGGGAGGCCCCAGATGAGGCTCATCAGGGCCATTAACAACTATTAGTGCCTCGGGGCACCTGACAGGAGGTTCCATGAAATTAGTAGGATACTGCCTTGTTGAAGCTCACTGTCTGAAGAAGCACATCATTCACCCTGAGGAACTACAGACAGTAAGGAATAAATCTTAATCTGGTATTAGTGCTCTGCTTCATCATGGATGGTTAAAGAAAATCAGAGAATTAGTATTGGTGAAAAATGGGACAAATAAAGCTGCTTATATCTCAGTCTGCTTAAATCCTTTCTGCATGACAAGTTAGCAGCTCTGGTAATATTTAGGGTGACATTCAGAATGCAGCCAACATTGTGCTCACGGGGAAAAAGGAGAAAAAAACCCACAAGTCATCTCAACCCAAGGAGAATCAATCTCTTCCAGAATCAATGTGGTCCCTGCAAAGGTAATTGCTTTCCAGCAACCAGAAAACCACTGAAATTCAGAGAAAGTTCCTACTGGCAGATATCTTTAATGAACACGCCTCTCATACATGTTCAGATGGCTCAGTTCGTGTGTAGTATCTTCCTTCTGAGCTATTGCTCCATTAATGTGGTTTACCTTGTAGTTGTTGGGCTTAGCTGTCAGCAGCATTTCTTTTCAAGTGGTATAAATAAATAAATAGCTAGATAAAATACAAATGTAACATGGCCACTATTCAATACACCGTGATTCCTGCCCTGTTTCTAGCACAGCACGCATACGTAACAGTGACTCAAGCTATCTCAGTGGGGCCAAAAAATAAAGGTCACCTTCTTATTAAGAGTCCTGTGTGTTTTCTGAACCCTGCTGTTGGAGCCTTTTGGAGAGGCTGCACATGGTGAGCTACCACAGCAAAGAAGAAAGGAGGAAGAATTTCCAAACCTAGTCCAAAACTCCCTTAGCGCAAAAAGCCTAACCTTAATGCCTGCCATATTTTGATTCCATTTGAGCATAACATAGTCTGGTCTTTCAAATATCTTTTAAAATTCATTTTCTTCCTGTTTCCTACTTTTTAATCTGCATAGTGGACAAACATTTTGAGCATTAGGAGGGAGCAGTCTAACCTATACAAGCCTCAGCACTGCTCAGCTTCTTAAACCTGTAGAGACTGGAGCAATGAACTCAAAGGAAGAGTTTCTCTCACTATGTCTTGGAAATGACACAGTGTGCAGACAGTTTCACAGCTCATCAGTTTTAGAACATTTTATAAACAAGTGCTTGTAATTTAAGATCAATTGTGATCTAATAATAATCTGATTTTCTAATGATGAAATAATCATTTAAAAGATACTTCTAATTCCCTGTTAGGAAACCAGTAATAAATCTAAACCACATTTCCAACAGTTCTTCTCTCTTCAGTGCTTTTTGGCTTATTACTAAAGGCAGATTGTGATTCAACTGCAAAATCCTTTTATGTCTGAAGATTATGTGTCATAAATGGAAGCAAGTTAATTTTGATGGCATGTTTAAATCAGTTTGCTTTCTGCAAAAACATGTTTGATGAACGTGTTTTGAAAATCTGCAGACCCCTTTTTAATAGCCAGGATTTATTACCAGTACACTTTTGATTGAAACCAGCATTGCTTTCTTTTTGCATTTCACACAGATTATTGGCCAGTTGTATTTTAACTTGACCATGCTCATAATCTTGAATTAGCGCAAAGAAATCAAATTGCATGAAAAATTCGGTGCAATGTTGTCTTAGTTTTAACACAGCTGGAAGATACAACAAATGACTCAAGGATATTCTGAGAAGTGGTAAACAAAAGATAACTGGTAGTGCATGAACAAAGCCATTACTTCCCTGCTCCTCTATAATTTGATTTAAAAATTAAACTTTACTATATGATTCTTTTGTCAATGTTAGAATTAAAAGTGTTAAGACAATAGCAGGCATTTCTCCAAAACCATGCTAGCATTATTTTTAATTCTCAGTTCAAAACAGCTGTATACCTATATTCTCACTTCCGGAGTTTATCTTCTGATGGCAGTCAACAGTGCTTGCTTACATTGACAAAGGACCCACAAAGACCATGTCTATATCTTTTAGAGCATTCCCTGCAAAACGATTATCCCGTTTATCACCCACACGCATAGGGATGTTGAACTTCTGCCACAAATGTGTTCACCTGTTGCAGGGATTAAAATCACCCTGCAGCAGCAGTTACACAACATTTGGCTGTGAAATGCTTAGTAACATCAAGAGAAAGCCTTTGAGATGTTGAAAAATGGAGTGGTGCTGCTTGGGGGGCAGCCAGGTTTGAAATGCTTACTGCCTGCTGCCCAGCCTTAATTACCCTTCAGAAAGGAGTTGTGGCCAGGTCCTCTTTCCATTTCCTAAGGTAAGTTCTATTGGAATGCTTAACTTGCATATTAGAGGAACAAAGATTGTCAGAGCTCTGGTTTCAAGTTTCCCTACAAATCCCAAATGTGAAGGATTTCCCTGGGATATTATCTAGGGTTCACAAACTTTGCAAGAGACTAAAGGTTCTATTCCAGTGGACAGTTACTTCAGTTCTGTGGATCAAACTATCTGTATATACCTCCTCACCCTTTAAAAAGACACCCTTACAAGCTGGGCATTCCTTTTGCTGTTTGCCTCTTTGCTGCTGCCAGTGTCATAAAAAGTGAGGGTTGGCAACATGGAAAAAGACAGAAGATTTGGTTCATTTGTCTTCATCACTTTTTCATGTTTGAAGTAAGGGTTGTTGTGCCAGTGTGTAAGCATAACGGATTAGATCTTTTACAAGATGCAATCTCACGGAGCAAGAATCTTAAAACTCAATTAGAGTTAAAGTTTAGTTTGCTTTCAGAACCTCTAAAGTAGACATCAGTCCTAAACAATACCTCTAAAAGCACTTGGTGGAGAAACTGTACCATGTGTCTCTGTATCCTTATCAAAACTTCCAAAGCAGGAAGAAAGAAGACTTTGCTCCAAAGCTCAACACAGTAAAAGAGCACTTAAAACTACAAGTCTTTTGTTCTTTATGTAGCCACTGTGAATCCAAAATTATTCTGTTTCCTAAGAATAACCCAGATTGACACCGATGTGCTCAGAAAGAGACCAACCCATGAACCAAAAGAGAAAGCAGTGATTTACACAACCACTGACATTTTCACTTTGCTGAGTATTCTTCATCCATATTTCTAAAGAATCAGTGCTCTGATTATCTGTATTTTATGAGGAACGGCTGAGAGAACTGGGGGACCTTATTGCTCTCTACAACTACCTGACAGGAGGCTATAGTGAGGTGGGGTTGACCTTTCTCCCAAGGAACAAGTGACAGAACAAGAGGAAATGGCCTCAAGCTGCACCAGGGGAGGTTTAGACTGAAGATGAGGAACAATTCCTTCCCCAGAGGGTGCTCAGGCATTGGAACAGGCTGCCCAGGGCAGTGCTGGAGTCACCGTCCCTGCAAGTGTTCACACACCATGTAGCCGAGGCCTCAGTGCCATGGGTTAGTGGTGGCCTTGGCAGTGCTGGGGAACGGTTGGACTTGATGCTCTTAAAGGTCTTTTCCAACCTGGTTGATTCTATGATCACTGCACATTCATTGGACTGCCTTTATCATTGGACACAAAACCCTCATCACTTATTCTTGCTGTTCATGCAATTCTATCTCAAAAGACTCATACAAACAGGAAAACAAGGACTTTGTTATGAAGAAGACCTTCCCATCTGTATGATGCAGCTGAAGAGCTTTATGCCTAGTGACAAGATCTGCTAAGCCACGATGAGCTCTGAGTTTAGCAAGTCCCCAGGCTGCAAAACCCACTTGCCATAAACTGCAAGAGAATTAAGGGAAA
The DNA here is from genome assembly GCF_004027225.2 of Strigops habroptila. NCBI lineage: Eukaryota > Metazoa > Chordata > Aves > Psittaciformes > Psittacidae > Strigops > Strigops habroptila. Next base: position 717,732 of record NC_044284.2, read on the forward strand.
TTGACATGTTTCACTTGCAAAATAATACTCATGCAATAGTAAGGCAGGATGGAAGAAGTTTCAGAATTAGTCAAAGAATTTTGTTGCAGAGCTTGGGAGCAGTATTTAAGAGTAAAATGCCTAAAGACAGGAATGAGACATGAGATGATAGGACTGAGACACCCGTCATAATGAAATTACAGCTTTGTTCCTGGGTGACTGGTTTGGGGAACAGATGCATACAGCATTTATAACCTGCCTGCAGACTGATGGCTGACCTCCATGGGACTAATGTAGAGGAGATAATGGCTACTGCTACTTATAAAAACATGCTTTTGGTCTGGGTCACATTCAGACAAATGGCACAAACACCACAATGAGGGAAGTCACACCACCTCTTGCAGCACTGGGGACTCAGTAGAGGCCCTTAAGGAACATCATTACTTTTCAAGCAGAGCTTTTGTCTCTAATGAGCACAGGACTAAATAATAATACCACGATGAATATATTGAGGATGTCCAGCTCAATGACTTCATGATGATTACAGTGCAGCAAAGGCTTGACTCTGTCATATCACAGCAGACTCTAAGGGAACATAGAATCATAGAATCAAGGAATCATAGAATGGTTTGGGTTGGAAAGGACCTTAAGATCATCCAGGTCTAACCCCCTCCCACAGGCAGGGACACCTTCCACTAGAGCAGGTTGCTCCAAGCCCCTGTGTCCAACCTGGCCTTGAACACTGCCAGGGATGGGGCAGCCACAGCTTCTCTGGGCACCCTGTGCCAGCACCTCAGCACCCTCACAGTAACATGTACCATTCAAGCACAGATAGACTGAATGAGTGGGCTACAGGCCTCTCTGTGCCCCTTCTCCCCAGCTGAGCTCCAAAGGCATTCCCAGAATATGGCAGTGACTTTAACAGCCCGGCTCAAATCTTAACCTGTCAATTCAGATCTGACCAGGTCATTATTCCTTTATTAAGTAACAAAGAGTATGTCAGAAGTGTTAGTGGGTGCTGAAGCAGGCAGCCATATCATGCTGTGACTTATTAACACTACCTGTGCAGCCAGAAACTGCCACAAGGTCTGCTAGCCAAGCCTCAGGCAGGTGCTTCTGGGTGTTTGCCCCATCCCCATGGACACGGGTTTGCTGAGTATCCAAGTGTCACACACTGGTCACTAGCAGGACATGGTTTTTTGGGGGAAAGCTGAATTACTTTCGTATAAACCAACTCACATTTCTCTAGCTGCTAGTAGTTTTGATTGGACAAAACCAACCAACCCTTTTACTGGCTGCATCATTAAAGAATCACCCTGTTCTTCCTGTGGTTTTTCTTGCTTCTGACTTTCCATTGTAATCCATTAAGTGTTACAGTATTAGCAGAGATTTAACATACCAGCTTTAATCAACAGTACTTCTCATATATCAGCATTTGTGCTCAGAGAACTGTCCATTAAATAGTGGGTTTAGGGAATTATCTGACCTCTCCCTCTCAAGCCTGCACCTCCTAATTACAACTTCCCTTGTTTTGGTATGAAATATTGGCAAGGTTCAACCTGGCCACAGCACTTGCAGCTTTCCTCAAGAGGCTCACAGAAACAGCCTATCAACTTGTACAAACCACGGCTGCAAATGTGCTCGGATTAGCAATGTGTTTTGTATTCATGAGATTTACAGTTCTAGCTTGCAGCCAGGAAAATTGCTTTGATTTCTTTGTAAGGGTCTGAGTAGAAGGCAAATAAAAGATATATAATATGCTTACTACCACACACAGTTTTTTAGACTCCTGCTACATTTCTCCTGACGATTCCTTCTCCATCAATCATCCTGTCCTGGAATACCTTCCTGACATTTGCTGCCATGGCAGCAAAGGACATCTGGTTGACATCTTTTAAAATTGATTCTACTGAAGAACATCTGTTTCTTCTCTTGTACCCAGAAGCAACTGGACTTCATTACTGGGCCAGAGAGAAAGTAACAACATGAATAAATTGATGGGGAAAATAAAAATTTGAGAACACTGGGGCTGTTCAGCCTGGAGAACAGAAGCTGTGTGGAGATAGAAGAGCAGTTTCCAGTGTCTGAAGGGGGCTACAAGGATGCTGGAGAGGGACTCTTCATCAGGGACTGTAGCGATAGGACAAGGGGTGATGGGTTCAGACTGAAACAAGAGAAGCTCTTCCCTGTGAGGGTGCTGAGGCGCTGGCACAGGGTGCCCAGAGAAGCTGTGGCTGCCCCATCCCTGGCAGTGTTCAAGGCCAGGTTGGACACAGGGGCTTGGAGCAACCTGCTCTAGTGGAAGGTGTCCTTGCCCAGGTGCTCCTGGACTTTAAGATCACCCAGTCCCTGGCAGGGGGTTGGAACTGGGTGGTCTTAAGGTCCTTTCCAACCCAAACCAGTCTGGGATTCCATGATTCTATGATTAATAAATGCTCTTCATCTTCAACACATTATTTTGTGACACAATGGGTAGGTTTATCTAATTGTCCAAACACTGAGACCAGCTCTCATCTCACAGTCATTGGGCTAGTAGGAGCTGACCAAATGCATTGTCATTGACAAATAAACATTCCACCATTTACAGGCTCAAATCAATACAGCTTCATGGAGAGTGCATCATGGATCTATTTCCACAAAAACAAAAAATGAGCCACAAATAGCTCAGCAGTTAAGAGCATTCCAACAGGCCATGGAATACCTCCAAGCATCCTTCCCATTCTGGAGTGATTAGAGAGGGTCTGTAACAGTGCTGGTTTACTCCTGGAGTCTGTGGAAACACTTTCAGTCCTACCTACCAGTGGATCTGGGCCAGTCTTCACGAGTGCAATCAACCACTAGCATCCCCAGCATGCATAAATGCTGTTTGCCTCTTCTCTGAAAATTAGCTGACAAGCAGAGGAAAAAAGCAAACTCCAGTTTCACTGGGTGGTCTTTTACTCGCTGCACCTTATGCCTGTGTCATATCTCATATGCCCTCTGCATCCCAGCCCATGACCACACACTCCTTTCCAGGCCTTTCATCAGGAAAACAGTAAAATGGCATTTGGAGGTTTTGAAAGTTTTCCTTCTTATACTAGGATTCAAATTCTCTCATGGCACGGGAGTTGGACCTAGATGATCTTAAGGTCCTTTCCAACCCAAACCATTCTATGATTCTATGACCTCTTTTCCAGATAGTCTACAAGGATGCTGGGAGGGACTCTTCCTTAGGGACTGTAGTGGTAGGACAAGGGGTAATGGGTTCAAACTTAAACAGAGGAAGTTTAGATTAGATATAAGGAAGAAGTTCTTTACAGTGAGGGTGGTGAAGCACTGGAATGGGTTGCCCAGGGAGGTTGTGGATGCTCCATCCCTGGCGGTGTTCAAGGCCAGGTTGGATGGAGCCTTGAGCCACATGGTTTAGGGCAAGGTGTCCCTGCCCATGGCAGGGGGGTTGGAACTAGACGATCTTAAGGTCCTTTCCAACCCTTACGATTCTATGATTCTATGATTCTATAGTTCCATTTTGGCTGGGCAAATGTTTTTCAAACATAAGGTCTACTACAGGAGACTGTAACGTTATTTTTTCTTGCTAAAAAAACTGCATAGCCAGTTTCATCTAGGGGAAGATTCATCTACTTTGATTAAAAATACTGAAATCCCCATCCTTCTCCTTCATTTTGTGCCTCCATTTCATATTCGAGTTCTAAATACCTGACCTGAATTTCAGTAGGATGTTAGCATGACTCTGGGGCTCCCTGAGGAACAAGGGGGTATTTCAACCCTGGCCCATCACTACTTCTGGAATACTAATATTTCTTGCTATGTATATTTCCATCCATTTAATAATTATATCCACTATTATCAGGTGCAGAATCCAAGGTATAATAAGGAGTACAGTTGGCACATTTGCACTTAAGAAAATATCATGTATTCTAGAGTCAAATTCACACCCTGCTGGAATTTTAACAGCTTTTCCTCCATGAAAAGACTTTAGTAGCATTATGCTACTGTTCATTTTGTCCTTTCATGTCTTACATCAGTAAAGTAATTGTGTTTTAATAGAAGAGAGTGCTTGTTTAAAAGACAGCAAAGGGAAGCTGTTTTCTTGATTTAGTTTGCAATTTGGAAGGACTTCAATAAACACAGTACACTAAGAGGTGAAGCAAAATAGATTTAAAAAAGAGGCCTTCTTTCCATAAAACATGGAATGACATTTACAGATGCATGTCCACAGCACACAGCACTAACAACTGAAAAGGTGCAACAGTCTTTTCAGCATCATCTTCGACACAATTTGCTCCCTTCAGAGCTTAAAATCTCAATAGATGATGCAGAAGAAAAGATCATCTCCTGCTGCCAGCTATTAGTATTTCATCCCATTCAGGCAACAAAGGAAGATTATTCTAAAGCTGTAGCAACACATGGGCGAGAAGCGTGTTTGTATGGATGCAGAATGCAAAATGAAGGTAAATGTAGCCATGCTCATTGACTGCTGCTGTTGCCACTAGAGAAGGCAAGCTGCAAGCTGCCTGGCTTCGCTCGTCTAATCGGTTACAAGGAGTCTAGAAAGAGTTCTACAAAGGGCTACCACTCTGGCAGTCCTACTACTAGATGTAGAGGATGCACCTGAAGGGCAGCAAGCCCACACTGTCAGCACATAGCAGCACTGCCACCTGCCCCCCTGATTGTTCTTAGTCCAAAGTAATTTCTTTTAGAGTGATATGTGAGCCTGTTGAATGCTGATGGGAAGGAGATGATAATCCATCAGGGTTTTTTTCTTGAAGGAAAACTCCCTTCTCTACTACAGCTTCCTTGCAACTCCGTGGGAAGCATGTGAGCAAGACAAACCAACACACGCAAGTCACTTCTCAGCAGAGCAAATGAACTCACAGTTTCTTATGCACTGGGTAGATTGCTCTCTGTACCTGAGCTGCCTAACCTGAAGCTCATTAAGGCATCTCCATGCCGCACCGAAGTCAGTTCATTACTATAGCATTAGCATAACCAAAGGCTGAGAAATGTGAGGCTTTACAGGTGTCTGCTTGCCTTCAAATCCAGAAGGCTTGCCACATTCCCAATAATCTGTTGTACAGGCTCCTGGCCTTCATAGAACTGAGTTGGGGGAGGATGAAAAAAAAAGCCATTTGTTGTCATAGAAACAGTAGGACTTTGTGCTACTGCACAAGCTGATATGTGAGGATATTATTGTCTGGCCTTTTTCCAGGCAACCAGATTGAGAAATGCTGAAAAGCTTTTAAAAAAGCCCCTGCAATTTTGCCAAACAATCTACAATTTCCACAAACACATTCAAATATTTACCAAATGTTGTGAATAAATCTGAAAAACCCTGGGGATGGGAAACATCATTGAAAAATTGTGTTCTTGTCAGATATTCCTGACCCCAAAGCACAAACAAGCAATGGACATCCTGTAAAGCTATAGGAAATGTCCAGAAATCTGTCATCAGTTGTGAAGAGGCAATTAAAACAACAGCAAATTGTCTTCAGTTCCCAGCACTCAGCTGATGCTAATATTTAAAGAGCCTATAGTTAAGGTTAATACTGCAAAAGCAGACATCCCAAAGGTTTAACAGCTACCAAAGAAAGGAAAGTAACTAAGTGAGAGGAAGGTAAGGTGTTCATGAATTTTCCTTTATGTTCTTTGTAACTGGAGAATAACAGTGTCAGTAAATTATTAAACAAAATGCATACGAGTGACCACACTTCATGACACTCAAGATAAGCTGTGATCCCCTAATATCTCCAGAGGAAACCAGGTTTACAGCTGAGTTAGAACTCACAGGCCACAGAAACACATAGGGCCATAGGAAGTGGTTTAGGTAGTCACATTTACTTTGGACAAAAGTAGTTTTCCCTTACCAGATCATCTTTTCTATTTTTTTTTTTTCTCCTTGTAATTTTTCCTAATATATCTTCATCTTCCATTTGCAAAGCAGCATTTCGTGGTTATGACAGAGTGGAAAGATCATTCTGAAGGTGTTATTAGTCTTAGAAGACTAGGACAGATTATGCAAAAGTTTAACTGTATTCTGGGCACAGGCTGGGGGAGGGAAGCAGTTTAGAGTATAAAGGTGACCTCTTAATCCATCTGCATTGAAACTTCTCATTCTTATCTCAACGGTCCGACTTTCTCTCCATCTGTTCCAAATAGTTCAAAACCCTGTCCCATTTAGCATAAAAATCACCACTGGAAGCCGGACAAAATGACCTAAGTGGCTTTACATGTTCTGTGTGGATTGAAACAAAATTGCCTTGTGACTTGCAAAGAGCCTGTCTCTGTTGTGCAGGCACAACATCATCTGCCAGCTAGGAGTTAACATCCAACACTTCTATTGCCCCATGAAAATATCCTCCAGTTTTCTTACTGAAGGAATCTGTTTCTATTCAGAACACATCTTACTCTTCTCCTATCTCCACAGGAACAGTCAGAATGCTTTAGAAATTGCAAACATGCAGTTATTCAACTTCCATCTCAGGCTCTGAAACTGGACAGATATGATATGAAACTCGTTTATGTCTGCAAGGTGGAGCAGCCTCAAGAACAGACTTGGAGTACCTCTCCAGCCTGTGAATCTGGGCTCCCTTCTGGATGCTGGGCATCAGGGAGTCAGATGTGGTTGTGCCGCACCAAGTCCCGTCGCCTCTTTCAGACAGGCTTAAAATCCCCTGAGGGATGCCACTTGTCACTGGTGTCCACCCAGATATTGAGCCATTGACCACTACCCCTTCACTCTCCCAGAAGCCACAGATTCTATGTCAGACCTGTTCTGGTATATGATCAGTCTGGTGAGGTATTGAAAAGGCACATCAGATAAATTGCTTATAACTAAACCAACTGAAATTCTCAGATCCAGAGATTCCTCAGATTTTGCTTCAGGAAAGGAGTAATGAGTGTCCAAGAGAGAAGCATCTGCTGTGCCTGGGTCACAGGATGAGTGCTGCAGTACCAGCTGGAACAAAACTTGTGGATAACCAGAATCTGCAGCTAAGGAAAAGTAAAGAGTAGACCTTGCACAACAGAGAACACTGACAGAAGATATAATTTCCCTCTCCTTATGTATCATTTATATAATGCTAGAAAATTACAGTACTAACCAAAGAGGGAAAACTGGAAAGAAAACAGCTGATATCATGAGAATAAGGTTAAATATATCAAGAGAGTAAGGTTAAAGAAAGGTTGATGCTAAAGCACCAACTAAAAAGCTGATGTTGCAAATTTTGGCTCTTGTTTGTCCTTGCTTTTATATGAAAAGCTTGTTTTGATTGTATTTTTTTCTTCTTTTTACAGATCCATAATTTATTGCTGCAATATATGAAACTTGATGCTCATGTTTTTACAGTGGAATTTTCCTTTACAGTTACTAGAGGTTGGGAAAGGCGTTATTTACCTGCCCTCTGCTGGAAACACACAGCAAAAATAAAGCACTGCCAGCACTGTCTTACCTCACAGTGCAAAACTGGCTCCCCCAACACATACAGAAGACCACCTTCCTCCTGGATTCAGCAGTTACACGCGGGTTGGGCTTCGTTTAGTGTACCTACTCAAAATCAACTAATCTTATTAGTCCAGCATTGACCTCATTCTAATATATAAATGCTGAGGTCCAATCCAATCCCACTGAAAGTGGAGTCATTAAAAAGAATCTCTGTGGAAATCAAGGGAATTACACTATTACAAAACTGTCTAAATGAAAGCTGAATTCTACTGTTAGAAATGTACCTGGTAAAATATGGATCGCCACATTCACAGATAGAGGCACTTTACATACACTGTGTCCATGCCTGTAGAAATACAGGACTGATCCAAGTGGATGAAATCCTAACTCACCTGAAATTAAGAGGAAAATAAAGTTGCCAGAAATCTGGTAATTATGCATCAGAATTGTTTCAAAACCTTTCTGCAGACATTGTGTGTGTCTGAGCCCTACCAGCTTGTTCACAACAGCTTACCACATACACATCTCAGGGCATTAGGAATGACTGATTGATTTCAAGATTAAGTGGAGATCACAAGAAGAGGGAGGGCTCAACAAAACCACATTCAGAAAGGAGCTGACGCTGCTAATCCAAACCAGAGGCAGGCCTGTACTACACCAGCTGCCCCTAGGACAAAGAGGAAGGAAAGGACATGCCAAAAACACTAAACATAACCAGCCCCATTATATTTACCATTCTTCTGAAGTCATTCCTCCCCATAATCAACATTATCGTAGAATCCCAGACTGGTTTGGGTTGGAAAGGACCTTAAAGCTCCTTCAGCTCCAACCCCCTGCCACAGGCAGGGACACCTTCCACTAGAGCAGGTTGCTCCAAGCCCCTGTGTCCAACCTGGCCTTGAACACTGCCAGGGATGGGGCAGCCACAGCTTCTCTGGGCACCCTGTGCCAGCGCCTCAGCACCCTCACAGGGAAGAGCTTCTGCCTTAGATCTAACCTGAAGTTCCCCTGGTTTAGTTTGAACCCATCATCCCTTGCCCTACCACTGCAATCCCTGATGGAAAGTCCCTCTCCAGCATTCTTGTAGGCCTCCAATTATGATAATATACACCCTCTGGGATTCCATGATTCTGTAACGCAAAAATACTACCCTGGCCATAATGAAGCACTTTTTCTGGGCTTGGGTTTGCTTAGTGAAAGGCTTCACCCTTTGTGTTTTTTCTTTACTGATGAAAAATATCATATGCAAAACTAATACAATGTCTCCTAGTTTTGTGCTTTGACACTGCTGGTCTTGTATCTAGAAAAGTTTTGGATTTTTTTTAAAGTGCTTTCCTCAAATATTTCACCCCCCATGGAGGGTCTGACTGAATTGCATCCTATGGGCTTCTCTTTCATAACAAAACTTACACCAGAGAAACATAGGACGGTAAAGCCATTTAAATAAAACATTAGCCTGTCCTCTTCTTCCTTTCATGCTGTTATTGTAAATTAATTTTTAATCAGTTCTCATCCCAGCTACATTCCTCCTTTAAACATACACTTACCATGTACTGTTAAAAGCATTTCTAAAAGGACAATTTAAACCAGTGCCAAAGCTGCTCCTTAGAAGCCCTCTAATTCACATTTATCTCTGGTACCAGCTTCAACCTCACCACCCTTTGTTTTTACAAGTTTCTAGATGCGTATTCGAGCTGTGCTTTGGATTACAATCAATATCTGCCTCCTGGGCTAGCTGCAAAGGATTCTGTATTAAACAGAAGGCTTTCAAAGCTGCAAAAAGCAGTTAGGAAACCATCTACCACACATATTTGAGAATGTCCCTCCTAGCATTTTATTTGTTTTAAAACATACAAAGGTAATAATAGTAAAAGCTACCTATGCTACTATAAAGTTTGGTCTAGTTCTGTATGACTGAAGCGTTCTGTTACAAAAAAGGAGAGAATGAGGTCCATGATTCATAATACATAAATGAAAAGTGACAAAATATACAGCCAGCACGTCTTTCAATTGTAAACTCTCCTGTTGTTTCTTATTTGCAAACTTCAAGCATTCTGCCTTCATTTACCACAGGACTGTCCGCAACAGACAAAGGGGCTTTTGGGGAGGGGGAAAGAAAAAGGGGAAAAAAGAAAAAGCCCAAAGGAAAAACCTCAAAATGACCCATTTCTCATCACTGCAAATGTTTCACTTCCACTGGGAAGTTCTGACATGTATGATGATCATGACATCTTTGAAGTGGGTCCAGCTGAGCAATATCCTTTTGTTATGCTATGCTTTATCACCACCAAGAAATTACTAAATCATCCCAAATCTTAAGCAAATCAGTAAAAATTGAACGGATTTGGGGAGCAGAATGGTCTGAGGAGTCTCTCCCACTGAGCACATTCCAGCACTTCATACCAGGCAATGAAACCATAAGAACACCAGCTTACGGATAAGGCTGCAGCATCCTGGGTGGGACTTCCCAGGAGTCACTTGTCAAAGTCCAGGGTCCCCTGTGGTGCAAGGAGTGCTCAGGGCTTTCTGACCCCTTGAGTGTTTGGCTTTACTACTTTAACATTACATTCATGTAGCAGTATATAATTGCACAATACATGGTAGCAGTATATGACATATAAAAACATACATGCATTTTGCAAAAGCATTCCATATCATCACTACTTTCACCACCAGGTCAACTTCCAGTGTAAAACTTTAAAGCCTTGCGATAAAAATGAACACTAGCAAAGGGAATTGGTGGAGTCACTGTCCCTGGAAGTGTTCACAAACCCGATAGACAAGGCCTTCAGTGACATGAATTAGTGCTAGAATAATGGTTGGAGTGGATGATCTGAAAGGTCTTTTCCAACCTAGTTGATTCTATGATTCTCTTTCTAAGGATGTCTGAGCCAATCAAGTTATATAAATAAGCAGCAACAGGCATCCAACCTATGATTTAACAATTTGGGACCAAAGTGAGCATATGAGGTTTACAGGCTGATTGGGTCTAGGTGGGGAACAAAGGAACATTTTCTTATAGTGATGAGGCCAAAGTCATACCCTTTCAATTCACAGAACTACTGATGGCACAGCATACAACCAAGCATCATTAATCCCAGCCAGTTACTTGTCTCCAGCGTATGCCCTCTCTCTACTTCAACCATTACTGCTGTTCTAAAAGGAAAACTAAATAAAACCCAGAGGGACACGGATTTTTGTAACAGCTTACACAGCTTCCGTTGACACAAGCCCTGCGCAGGGTACTTCTAGAGACTTAATATCCTACAGACAAAACCATAGATGTTAGGGATGGATGACATTTGCTGAGCCATCTGTTCTATTTCATTGCCAAGGCAAAACTGTTTCTACTGCACATTTATTTGACTTCCACACTAGTTTTAAATACTCCAGCAGATAGAGCTTCCACTGTTCCCTAGGGAGGTTGGACTCACTACAGAACACTTTTCACTGGCAAGATATTTTTCCTGATGTTCGGCTTAAACTTCCCCTTTTGAATTTCATCTTATGACCTCCACCAAGCCTCTGTGCATGTGCAAGTTTCCATGTTTCTCTTCCACAAGGAAGACGAGCTGTAGACATCAAGGAGCTCTTCAGAGAGTAAGGAGTGCATATACAGAGGGTCTCTGACAAAATAGCACCTACCATCTTCCTGGAGAACGGCAGAACAGTGAAGTCTTTTGTGTTATTATGAAATATTCCTTGAATTTGGAGTGCTGGGAGAAGGATCTTGTGCACAGAATTTTGTATTGCTGTATACTGTGGGAAGTCCAGGAAGAGAAGACTGAAAGCTTCCTCTATAAAGTATGACATTTTATGACCTATCAACTATTCTAAACCCTTTCACTGTACACATTTGATTTTGTATTTCTTTAAGAAAACATTACAAGGGGCCAAGACATCGCGCTACACAGGACTCGATTACATGGGTCAGGAGAAGGGAAAGTTTCAGTCTCCCGTGTCCAACTGCCTGTTTAGCCCGCTCATGGAAGTGCCCGCCCATGGAAGTGGGACAGCCCGGCACAGGGACGCTTTCCGAGCACCCCCACTAGATGGCTGTCGCATCCCACCGCAGCGCAGCCCTCGGCAGCACCCTCATTCTGAGCTCCCACCGCTTTGTACCAGCTCTGGAAGTTTGTTTCAAGACAAAGGGATCACCAATGTCTCTCCTGTGTCGCTGGAAGCTGGCAAGGTGTACTGGGAAGTATCCTGAAATACCTCTGCTCCTGCACCTTTCCCCTGACTCCAGAATCCGACCGGCGCAGAAGCACAGCAGGGCCACTGGCCCCAGTGCTAGCTGGAATGAATCACAGAATCACAGACTCAGCGGGGTTAGAAAGACCTTTAAACTCATCAAGTCCAACCATTCCCCAGCACCTCCAAGGCCACCACTAACCCATGGCACTGAGGGCCTCGGCTACACGGGGTGTGAACACTTGCAGGGACGGTGACTCCAGCACTGCCCTGGGCAGCCTGTTCCAATGCCTGAGCACCCTCTGGGGAAGGAATTGTTCCTCAGCTCCATCTAGACCTCCCCTGGTGCAGCTTGAGGCCGTTTCCTCTTGTCCTGTCACTTGTTCCTTGGGAGCAGGGACCGACACCACCTCACTACAACCTCCTGTCAGGTAGTTGTAGAGAGCAAATGGAGAGAAATAAACACGTGCACAGCTGCCGTTCACTCCTTTTGCACTATTTTGGATTCTCAAGAATGAGTGAGCAAAACAGTTTCTTTTCGGCTGATACAGACTATCTGGGTTTGCTCGAATAAACATCCACCCGTGCCTGGCAGGGTGGGGCTGAGGCTTGGGTTCTCTATATGTCTCATATCCTCATTCTGAAACTTACAGGTGTGATCAGCTTTGCAGGATTTCCCTTTCATGCTAGGAGCAAGGACCGGCCAGCATGCGAGGAGCAGCACAGGAAGAATTAAGAAGTGCGACAATCATTCATTTTTCACCACAGTTCCAACACCATTCTGATGGTAAATCTTTCATTGTCAGCAAGAGTTCAAGGTCTGACCCAGAGCCAGCATTAGTGTATGAGGCTGTAACCACTGGGATGCCAGATGCAGGTTTGGTGTAAGAGGGCTGAACTTTTTACAACCTTGATGGAATTTCTACCACCTTTCACCAAGAACAAATTTGACCCGAGCATAGGATCTGATTGAGTATTGTCTCTCGACAGCTCTTGGAGTCTCTTTTCTGCTTTATGATGCTTTCCATTGTTAGTCCCCTTGCTGTTGTATAATACCAAAACATGCCTTTGAGGGACCAACCAGCAGGATTCTGCAGACCACTGAACAAGCAGTAACGGGGAATGATGTCTGACCTGCTGAAAAATAAAAAATCACCAAAAAAAAAAAAAAACCAACCCAAAAATACCCACAAACCCCCCCACTTAAATCCAAAAACCAAAAAAACAACAAAAGAAGACACAACAGAACAGAACACTTGAAAAGCAAGACAAAAAGCATGGATTTTCATCCTTCTCCAGAGAAGACAAGGAAACTGTAATTTCAGCTTCCCCAGCCCTTTACATGTAAAAGCTCTCTTTTGAAATACAGCAACCACAAATAGAACTGTAGTAATGTCTCTGCAATCAAAACAGTTCTGGGTACACCTGCATGCCTGGGGGCAGATAAATTAAGAGTATCTAGGGCTGGCAGGATGCAAGACAGATCAAGTCCAGGCACCAGCTAGCCATATTAGCACCACTGAAACTAGTCAGCCACACAAAATACAGTACATTAGCTTAGACTGCCTTGTGGTTACCCAGCTAGACAGCTTTCAGGCTCAGATAACCAGGTCAAAGCACAGAGGAGATGTGTCTGCACTTGACATACCTTCCATGTGAAAGGAAAATTAAATCAAAAACAAACCTCCAGAAACATGTAGCTACAAATGGAAACAAGAAGGGCAGCCTGTTCTTCCGGTCCTCCTTTTGCTTTTCATCTCACTCTTACAAACTTTACCTTTGTGAGCTCTAATACAAATTCGCAGGATAGTGTGGCCACGTTTTAAAGATTGCTACGATCAAGGCAGATGCAAGTTCAAGCCTTTTCCCTCAATCCCCCTCCAGGTCACGCTCATTTAACTCAAATCCAAATGAACACACAGCCATTTAGAACAAGGAGTCAAAGGCAGACAACTGACAGTGTTTACATTCTCCTCTCATGTATCATCAGCAACAGCAACTTCTGTAGCTCAACCACAACTAGTCAAACAGGCCAGACCTTTCTTTGTAATGGACACAGCAGCAACATACAACCTGTGTATGACTGAACCCCCGAGTATTATCCTGACAACAGGGGAAATCTGTCCATGAATTCCTTTTAAATTATGCTTGTGCCCATCTCTGTTAGACCAAAACTTCATCTAAGTCACAGGGCTTGTGTAAAATTCCAAGTCTAACAGCAGGGCTGACACCCGCCTCTAAGGGCTGTCCATTTAAATAGAGTATTTCCAGTCCAGCATTCCATGTGCCAGAGGGTCACAGAGACCAAAGCCAGCTCAGCAGCCAGCTACCCTGGGACAGAACCAAGCAGGAACCTAAGACAAGTTTGTTTCTGCCTTCATCTAATGAGTTCGTATTTTGACATGCTTCCCACTCCTACAGCACAACAGATTTTAGGGATTACAGTGTTCTCTGAATCTGCAGGTTCTACCAGCTTTTTAAATGCAATGCAAAGTATGTATCAAACATAAACTGTCATGAGGCTTCATTCACTATGCCATCAAAACTCTGAAAAAGGTTAAAGCCGTCACTCCACTACCTCAAAACCTAGGCAGGCATGGACCTGCTTGGTGTATCCAGGCAATGCTCAGAGGTGACAAGCTTTTCTCAGTTCCCTGGCTCTGAATAGGAGGTCTCAGGCGTGCAATTCTATTAGTGAAAATCCTACTTCTGATCTGTAGGAATTCCTCCACTTTAGTTTCATTAAGTTACTTCCAAATAATGAGGAAACACAGTAAAATCATTGCAGTGGATTGATGGATGGGGGTGGGGAACTCATGCTGGTGGTTAGACTGCCATTATCTTGTTCACGTTGTTTCTTTTCTGACTCATTGTATTATAACAATGGCATTTGTGTAGAAGGGAAGGAGGAATTTTGTTAGGTTGATTTCTCATAACAGAAAGAGAGGAGAGGCCACACTCAAGGCTAAGACTGCAAGTGGCACATACCAAAATGCCTTTCAACACACCTACAAACGCTTTGCTGTTTGCTATCTGAAGACAAGCGTCTTCCAAATGATACCTTATCCATGCAGGGACACGTGCATGTCCTCCAGGAATACTTCTTCCTCCAGCGGACCTGAGCGGGTTTGTTTGCTTGCAGCCCTTTCTGACCCTGCAAATAGATTTGCTTTGATGAAATTAACAAGTCCCAGGGAGGCTTCAGAAAGAAGCTCCTGTGAAATAACTGTGTTATTTTAGCTGTATAAAGTATCTGCATAAATGCACACAAGATCAACAGAGGCCAGTGGGAGGCTGCTTGGTAACCTGGGGGAGAAAGCTGATTCCTCTGCCTCAATAAGCATTCATGTGTATCTTTAATTCTCAGGGTGTCAACGTAGGGTGGTACCAACCTGCTCTGTGCCTCCTGTCTTCAATAGCGTGTTCCCAGAAGGCTGCCCACAGGTGGACCGCAGCCAATATGTAAGTTTGTCACCCTATAGCAAAGGCAAGCCTGAAACAAGCACATTGCCTATGATCTCTGCCACAGCTTTAGCACTTGACCTCAGCAGACTTTGCAATTAAACCCCTGCTAGCAAGACTTTGTTAGCTCGAGCTTTAGCTTTACACAGCATCGCCTGCTCTCACCACACTTCAGCCTCACAGCCACACAGAACTTCACAAGCACACTAACATACCAGAACTGCTGTAGGCCTACGCCATCCTCGCACAAACACCACAGCCCCCCATGCTGTGAGAGCAGAAAGCAAGCTAGGCTCAAGGGCCTCCTTGCTCTTGGACACAAGACAGTGTCCCACCTCACCCTGCTTCCCCGTGCTGGGCCCAGCCCCAAGGCTGCAGGTTTCCTCACTGAAAAGAGCTGCCAGATAGAGCCACGGTGCCCAGGCCAAAGGGGCCCGCCTCTGCCACCTGAGGAGAGGCTAAGAGCAGCCGAGCCCACCAGTGTCTTCACCACCCTTCAAAGGCTGTGTCTGCTTTAAGGCAGGAGATGTGGTGCTCCCAGTGAAGCAGTCAGCACTGAATACAAGTGTTTAAGTACTTCCCAATGAAAGCACTGGCTCCGTGAAGGCCTGACCTGCTTCACAGCTGCTGCCTTTTAACCAGAGAATCAACCAGGTTGGAAAAGACCTTTAAGCTCATCCTGTCCAACCATTCCCAGCACTGCCAGGGCCACCACTAACCCATGGCACTGAGGGCCTCGGCTACACGGTGTGTGAGCACTTGCAGGGACGGTGACTCCAGCACTGCCCTGGGCAGCCTGTTCCAATGCCTGAGCACCCTTTGGGGAAGGAATTGTTCCTCATCTCCACCTAAACCTGCCCTGGTGCAGTTTGAGGCTGTTTCCTCTTGTCCCATCCCTTGTTCCTTAGGAGCAGAGACCGACCCCACTTCACTACAACCTCCTGTCAGGCAGTTGCAGAGAGCTAGAAGGTCCCCCCTGAGCCTTCTCTTCTCCAGACTAAACCCCCCCAGGTCCCTCAGCCGTTCCTCATCACACTTGTGCTCCAGGCCCTTCGGCATTATGTAATAGTGTAAGAATATTAGTATACATTTTATATCTATAATTCTCACCTCTAAGGTTCAGGCTCAACACCCATTAACCTGGAGCACACGTCTTTTAATAATTTACTTACTGCCAAGATAAAAGTGACTTTCAGGGGTTTATTTGGTTTTGGTTTGGGGGGTTTGTTGCTGTTGTTCTCCCCATGCCCACGGAGCTCAGGGCTCTCAGTGGCCTTGAGAACAGCCTGGAGAGGAAGAGAGGGTGGGTTTCACCTCAGAGTAATCCACATGGAGCCGCTTCTCATCTGTCTGAAGGCTGAGAGCCCCGCTGTCCCACACAGCACCCATCCACCGACACTATGTTGGGAGGTGGGAAGCAGTGGTGTGACCTCGGTGCCACTACAGGAGCCGTGCCTCTGGAAAGAAATCAATCAAAACCAATTAAAACCCCAACTTCATTATACTCTGAAAGACATCAAAATCCAGGTAAATCCTCATCTGAAATCTCAACATGTTCTGGTTCTTATAGGTAGCATCAGCTTTCTGCGTGGAGTTTTAAGAAGCTTTCTTTCTGTACCACACAGTGTGGCTGCAGGGTTGAGGGCTGTGTTCCCCCGCTCTTGCCTCTCTGGTGTGAAAAGGCTTTGTTCACTGAGCCTTTTCTGTTAGTTCATCCTATCAAAGCTCCTCATTTTGTTGTCCTCTGAATCCTCTGCAACGCCTCTGCAGTTTTCAGCCAGCTTAGTGAAAAGCAGAATGTCACCCTATGTCATTAAAGAGCCCCGACTCTTTATTCACCAATGAACCGTTTCAGGTTAGAAGATGCAGTGTTCCTTCACTATCACCTCAGTTGTGGAGACAAGATCTTCTCCTTCACCCCTACGTTAGTTATTAGAAGAATAAAATACAACCAGTTTTGCATGGGAAATGGACAGCCTCTGGGGTGAAGGTTAACATTTATTTAAGCTGCATCTATGGTATGATGTATAAAACCAGGGAGAAAGCTGATAAAATGCAAAATGTATTGAATTTCTAACGGGGGGAGAGGGAGTTGTTAACACTTTATGGAGCAGAGTTATAGTCTGCTTTGAAGAAACTTCTTTGTGCATAAAGCGTTTGTTGAAAAGGTGCATTGACCAAATAACCCTGATCAGAGAGAGAAATGATGCATTCACTACAAGCGATTTCTTATCTTGTGCCTAAACTAGCAGTAGAAGTGGGAGTTGGGGTGGGAATTGAGAGCATCTAGAAGTGCCTTGCATTTGGGAAAGGGCTCATATGTTCTTTCTGCAGCTGGCATCTGAATGGTCACCAGATTAGAAGAAATCATTAAGCCATAGTTGTGTCTTCCCTGAAAGCAAGAAAGATAACAGTGCAGACCTTGGCGAGTTGGTTCTCAATAACAGCACCTCTTCAGGATGTGCTTTCAGCTGAGATCTCAGTCCTTCTTCCAAGCACAAGGACAGAGTTGCACAAATTGCTAGAAATTATTTCTTTTTCTCCCTCTCAAGAGTGGGAGATGCTGCAACTGTGATGCTGCAACATCCAGTTCCTCACAGCACAAGGAAACATTGCAGGCAGCTAGACAATAAATGACCTGGCAGACCATCCCCCGTATTCAAAATGCCACAGATAACAGCTTTTTGAATAGTACCACAACATTCAAAATACTCACTCGTAAAACATCCTTGTCTAGATATTCTATATATAGCTTTGTGAGAAGGGGAGAATTCAGGAGACCTTGCCCAGAGTTGCTCAGGAAAGAATTGAAGATCTAGGGAGTTCACGAGTGAAAATCCTCAGCTTTGCATCTGCATTAGCATTTATTTGTGCCTGTACTCCTTCATTTCAAGTGAAAAATATCAGACTATAGTCCAACTCCCCCCACCCCCATCCCAAATTGTCCCTGAAATCTGCTCTCCCATGCACTCTCAGCCACAAGCCACAGTTGTCACATCATGAAAGTTGTTACTGTGCGTTCTCTGTAACCATATAAATTCTATTTCTATTGCAATTCACATCCCCACCTTTTATACAACTGTGGGTGCTCAATATGGGCAAGAATTTGTCTGGGGTAGTATTCCAGCAATTTACTGCAGTGTCCTGCTAGGTCAAGAAGTCTTGGCTTATGCCAAGTATGCTTAAGAGAGCACAGCTACATTTAGCAGACAGCTCAGGTTAGCACCAGAAAGTGTCAGCTGTCAACTAGGATTCCAACTACAGATTTTTCCCAGAAAGTGATACTATGATCCATGATTTCATGGAGCCTGGACTTTGTATCAGGTTTCCATTATGCAGCTACTAAACTAGGCTTGGTGGAAGTCTCACAGAGGGCTGTCGGAGCTTTGTCAGCTCGGCTTTATTAGCACTTTTCCATGCTGGAGCATTCCTGGGTGTGGCTGATGGGATTTCCTGCCTTTTTTGTCCCGTGGAGATAGCACGGAGTGTCCGAGAGCAGGGAAATGGTTCCCACTTCACTCCAGTGTATGATGTTTTCCTGTAGGGGAGGAGAGGTGGCTGTGCCGAGTGTTGCTTGGTGGGGTTTTGTTTGGAAGCTACTGCTTTGATACAACACAAATCCTGCTCAGGATTTGTGGATAAGAGGGGGAGACACAAGGAATGTGTCAGCCTGTTCCTGCACTGGAGGGTCCTTAACGTTTTAATTCCCTTCAGGGGATCACAAGAATCTACACTAATTCTGTTCCCAGTTTTAAAAAATAACCACGGGGGGGGGGGGGGGGTAATATCTTCATTTCTATTAGATGCTTGAGTTTCAGGGTTCTGGAGGCACTTTTTTCAGCAGAAAACTTGTACTGGAACAAGTTTGCTGTACTCTATGTTCTTATATCTAGCTCCTGTGTGCAGAGTGAATGAGATTACTGTTCATTATCATAGAAAATCCAATGCACAGAGTAATGACTGAAGGTCTTGACTCTGTCATTCTTGCAGACTGTAAAACAAAATCAGGCTCTATGAGAATAAATGAGATCATAGCGAATGAGCAAACGCTTTCCATCTGTAACTGCAAAGATGGGACTAAAAAAGTTTGTGAAAGCAAATTATGGAGACTGAATTTAGATGGATTTTGTTTGTTTCTTAAATCATGGAAGGTTCAGTTGTAGTTGGATTCATTTTGTTTTCCAAGAAAAATGGTATGGGGAATTACTGAGGTACAATAAACGTTCTCCTGGGGAATTTCAGAACCCCATAAATAACAAAGCCTGTCCTCAGAGAGTTTCCAGCATTCCAGAGCTAAGTAGGTTCCACAGAGCTAGTCTACTTACCCACATTTTTGGGTGCTTTGTCAATCTGACTCTTTTTACAACATCTGGTAATGTCTCAGCCCATATAGAATGCAATCAGTGTTGAGATCTTCCAGGCCAAATCAGGAACTAGGAAATGTTACAGTTGGGCAATCCTGATATCTCTTAGTTGACAGAGTAAGAAAAGGATGGAGAACAGTATGTTTATGTTTCTATGTCCCATAGGTTTAGTCCTGGCTGCCTTGTGCTGTACAGCAAGCCCAAGGTTTGCTCCTACTGAGCTGTCTGTAGGGTGTTTTGGCTGCAGCTCCTCTGTTGCCCAACACTCACCCTGCCATACCTGGATCTCACACAGTCATACGTGGTCAGGGAGTTGACAGGGGAGCAAGAGACAGATTTGGTGATCATTTTCCATCCCTGTTCTGTTCCTTACGCTGGAAGAACAGGGAGGAAAAAGAACATTAGTCGAAGTGCTGGGTTACTCAGGGTAATTCGGGCTATATTATTTCATGTAGACATTTGGTACAATGAACCTTTTCACTTCTCAGTTCATTTTCTCTGCCCATTTGTCACACGGCCAACACCAGGACGAAGCTGCACGCCCTTTTGGTGCACACAGAAGGCAGCCCAGCGCCTGGGAATGGTGCTGTCTACATCTACACTTCCAAACTGGGCACCGGTCATCTGGCCTGTCTGCTGGTGTATGACGGTCCATGGCCATGGCCAAGTAGCTGCAGAGTTCCCCCTTAGGAAGTGGAGAGCAGTACAAATGGCCTGTCTTTTATTTCTTTTCTCCAGCAGGAACCCTTGCTTTTATTATTATTTTATTACAGTCATTGTTCCCTGTCTGAATCTTGTCTACATGCCTAGATGTGGCCTGTCTGTGGAGGAAATAGATTTCAGTCATCATGCTCAAGAGCACAGGAAATGCTTCCCATGGCCCCATGCCATACTGGTGTCTGCATTTCTTTTATTGCCTGAATTACGTATGGCTTTGAGTTCCCCACCAAAATGGGGCTCCCACCACACAGTCACCTCCAGAGGGAAAACAGTCATTTCCCACAAAGGCTTGCAGTGCAGTTCCAGGAGATAGATAAGCGAGGGATACAGAAACAAAGGCAAAGCGAAGGGAAGTGACTCACCTGTGGACTATCAGCCTGGAATACAGAAAGAATGGTCATGAGGGGTCAGTGACACAGGCATGCTGTGGCACAGCTCATCCTTTGTCACAGGATCTCAGATACATGTGGACAAACAATCTTAATGCCCGTAAGGCTTCAAGAGTGGAAGGGCCCTTGTCCTTTGGATATAAACACCCCTGCAAATTCAGACATCCCCGTACAGTGCCTTTATTTACTCACTGTAGCATGTTGAGGGCTTAACTTGGGCTTTCATGGTTTCTATACTTCTGGCGCTCTGCACAGAAGTGACTTTATCCCTGGGAAAAAGCAGTGCTTTCCCTCATGACTGTCAGGACCCGCCATAAGCCGCCCCTGCCCAAACGAAGGCCTGAGCCAAGAGAGGCTTTATCTTGTGCGCAAATCCAGAGCTGACATTTTTTCCAGCCCTGCTCAGGTCACACATTAAAAACCTAGGAAGTGAGCACACATGAAATCATCCCTTCCGTACAGGCAGACAGATGGAGAGAAATTCCAGCCTGTTTCCAGTCTTTTGTCTTCAGGGCAGTTTTGGAATTTCCTTCAGGAAGTGAGGTTATGACCCAGAGCCTTCCTCGGTGAGCAGGCTCCCGTTTCCCACAGTAAACCTTGTGCAGCAATGACATACAGTACGAGAAGGTGAGGTTTATCTTCACAGTCCAACTGCATCCTGTATGAGCTCTATGGAACTTAAAAGTAACACTAAGAGGGAATGGCTGCAACAGAGGAAATGGAAGTCAAGCCTCTGGAAGAA
Source organism: Strigops habroptila (assembly GCF_004027225.2). Lineage (NCBI taxonomy): Eukaryota > Metazoa > Chordata > Aves > Psittaciformes > Psittacidae > Strigops > Strigops habroptila. The sequence goes on from NC_044284.2 coordinate 739,023, forward strand.
GTAATGCAGCACCTATTCACCTACAGCTGCCACGGTCTTTGCTAGTGGATCAAATGCAGCTGCAGTGGTTACAGAGCTGAGGCCACCATTCTACATTTCATAAACTTCCTTGATGCTTGCAGTGAGTTAAGAATTAAACTGACTAATTGTATTAGTGATATAAGTGAATTATTTCACTTATTCTACTCTAGACATTCAGGGTAAAACTGGCAGACATCTGGTTTGTCTTCTGTTTGTACTTCATTATCCTTTGGAGAAGAATCGTTCCTGTAGAGGTTCTTTTAATGGCATTTAATCAGTATAGCATGTGCTGCTGAAAAATTACATTCCTGCATTCATTTTGCATTGTACATGATCCTGTACCTGGCATCATGCATCTTACATCCCTGCAGAACCAGCTTAATCGTAGCATGTACCAAAATCCAGTTCTTTCACTGACTTCTGAAACAAAAAACCCCGCCCGGCAAGAAAGCCCCACAACACGACAAAACTACCAGTAATCTGATAACAGAATCTTTACAAAAATCAGTTTATTAATGTTTAGAAGTCAATAAAGCTATGTGCAAATTGAACAATAAAAGTCAGAAACATTTTAAATACTATTTTTTTTTTAAACCAGAAAAATAAAAACCCAACAGTTTAATTGCACTGGAAATTTTACTACAAAGGCAATATATTTTTCTTTACAAAATACCACTTCTAGGAACTGCCAGTAACTGTAAATCAGTCGCTTGCTCTCAGCTATCCCAGATATACCACTTTTGTTATAGTAATACTCTAGGCGCATGAAGACTCCTGCATCTTATTAACTTATTTACATTGTACACATTCAACCCCATTAGCACAGGTTAGAAAAACAGAGAAGTAAAAACGATGCCGTAAAACAAATACATTCAATTTAATGACAGGTACTTCTTCCATGAACTGACAAAATACAGACACCTTTGCTGAAATGATAAACATTAATAAAATGTGCCAAAATGTATTGCATTTTGTTATGGAAGTGCATTTATCTATAGTCATTTCACTTCAACATTGCTTTTATTCTTCTGAAAGCCAAGGTACTCTTTCCAGATCTTTTCCTTTGGAAAGAATATGAACTTGACACTGAAACACCCCTTCAGCTTTTAACTCTTCTTACTCAGGCAAAAATCCTGCTGTTGTCAATTGTATCTTCTACTATTAGATTTATTTTCAGTCATCTTAAAGAGAAATGACCTTTAGTTCTACCTTGCATTTGTCAGGATAATGCAGTTTATTTAATGCTACAGAATAACAAGGCAGTCAACATATGGGGCCAAATGCTGCTCTGAGCTACTCCATAGAATCTGATGCAGTCAATGGAATTGTACAGGTGAAAGTAACTGCTGGCTCCTGGTCTTCAAATGTAATATGGCCTGACAGCAAAAATTCACAGGTATGATCTGGCTAAATAAAACCCCAACAGCTCTGGACTCTGCAAATAACACCTTATGAACTAAAACCTCTGGAAACTGATGCCAAATTACAGCTGTACGTGGCATAAGTTATATTTGTGTGCTCTCGTTTCTTGTTATGTGCTAATCAAACACTTCTGACCGACTATGCCAGAGCCACCACTAGATTCAGCACAGAAAGACCTTTGTGTCAGTGGCTTGCTGCAAGTAAAGGAGAAATAACTTCACATTCTTCTCACATGGAGAAAAAAACCAAGACAGATTCATTCTCCCTCTCCCTCCTCCCCCTCTCCTTTTCTCTCACACACACCAGGCATCATTTCACCAAGGCATCAGTCTTTCAGAGTTACTAAGGAGATTTCAGGCTACAAATGCTCCTGACAATCCTGAGCTGCCTCAGTGCAAAGACAAAACATGCTCCAGGGAAAAAAGATTTTCAAGCCAGAACAGTCTGTCCCATTTCTTGACCTCCAGCCTTGCAAGTGCACTGTTTGCCTCGCTAGAACTAATGCTACTCGCTCACTTAGCCCAACGCTGCCAGCATGAGCAGGAAGCCTCTCGGCTCCCCCATCGCAGAGAACAGCTCTGAAATACACCCCCATAGTTACTCCTAAGAAGATGAGGTAACATTGCCTGAAGACATGATGGTTTCAGGACGGTCCCCTTCCTCCTTCTGTGGGTGGGAGGAGTTGTCGGACTTACTCCGACTGAACTCCATCCCTCCAATGATGGGCCTCTTGAATTTGGTCCCAGAATCTGCTGGGGGACATTTGCAGCAGCACAGAATCTTGATGAAAGCCCTCCGCATCTCTTTGTTTGTCAAGGTGTAGATGATAGGGTTCGTGGCTGAATTGAGCACAGCCAGTACTAGGAAATACTCTGCTTTGTAGAGGATCGGGCAGGACTTCACTTTACACCCCACGTCCAGTAAAAGCAGGATGAACAAGGGAGCCCAGCAGACGATGAAGGCACTCAGGACTATGATCACTGTCTTGAGCAAGGCCAGTGACTTCTCTGAGCTCCTGGAAGCTTTGGTAATGTTTTTCCGAAACGTCAGCCTGCGGCTCCTAGTCCTCACCATGGAGTAGATCCTGCAATAGAGGACGACAATAGATAACAAAAGGCCGGTGAAAACGGTGGTGCAAAAGAGAATATAGTGCTTGTGGTAGAGAGGCAGCACAGTGGAGCAGTTGGACAGGAGGTTGATGCAGTTCCAGCCCATGATCGGGAGTCCCCCGAGGATCACAGAGATAACCCAGCAAGCACTGATCAGCAAGAAGGAGCGGAAGCTGTTGCTACCATTGTGGAGTTTCATCTTCAGCATAGTGATGTATCTCTCAATGGCAATGGCCAACAAGCTGAACACAGAAGCTGACAAGGCAACAAACATGCTGCCTTCCCTTACAAACCACTGGGAGGGGGTGAGGCTATAGGTTTTGTGTCCAGATAGCAGGAGGTTGGCAGTGTAGGCCACACCAGCCAGCAAGTCTGAAAGAGCCAAATTCCCAATGAAATAGTACATGGGTCTGTGAAACTTCTTGGTTTTCCAGATGGTGAGCAGGACAAAAATGTTCTCCAAGATTATAAAGCAGCAAATGATGATAAAAACCACCGATGTCACTTTTATTCCACTGTCCGCATTCTCATTTAGCTTTCCTGTGTAATTATAGTGCTCTTTGATGACATAGTTGACATCGGTGTTGGCGAGGTTGCTGACGACCTTCAGCGGCGCGGTGGTGCCAGAGCTCATGGTGATGCCGAGCGCGATCCTGGCCCCGCAGCTGGCCCCGCAACTGCCGCACGGCCTCAGAACCAGCAGCCCTGCCAACAGGAGGCACACGGGTTAACAGGAGGCAGGCAAAGAAGGCAACAAATGATACAGGTTTATCATCTGATTGCTAGATTGTAGATCAGAGTCACAAATGTATTCACACGGGAACTGGTTTTGTTCAGCTGCTAAAAAAAATACATTTAAAAGGTGGTTTAGGCCTATTCAACAGGTTAATGAGACAAAAAAAGTCCTGCCACGCAGAGCCAAGCAGGGAAACGCAGGGACTGAGTTACGGGACTTCGACCAACATGAAAGAGCTCAAAGCTCCCCAGCAAGAAGTTCGAGTGAATCTTTTTCTTCGGTAAGAAACACACCTTGTAATATGACAGCAGAGATTCAGAAAGGGAAAAGCCTTGATTTGATTGAACTGCAAATGTGTGAAAGCCTGCTCAGGAATTACTTAACCTGTATTTCCTCCGTTAGTAAAGTCTGACTGTGCTTTGGAAGGGGTAGTTCTGCCATTTACTGATGCCACCTCAAACAGTGGTGAATTCACTGATGCATATATATAAGCAAGAGATCATCTCAAAGCTGTAAAGGGGAAAGGAGTGTATTTGCTAACTAAATGAACATGCATTACATGAAAAAAAGTTTAGAAAAGTCAAGAAAAAAAGATGCAAATAAGGCAGGTAGCAAGCCCATTCTGTGGGTCTGGAACAAAGAACGGCAAAAGAAAGTACTTTGCAGCTGAATAATTAGCATTGCAAACTTCTGAAACGCGCATGATGAAGGAGTACAGCTACGGAGGAAACTCCCTTTACACATGAACATGTTCCAGTGGACATTTAAAGAGAACTAAAGATGTGAAATCTCACAAGAACAGGCACAGTTGTTAAATCACTGCCCAAGCGGGGTAAAGCAAGGAGGTACAAGACTAGTGGGCACGGCTGAACTCACACTAGTCCGGCACCGCTCCGCTCCCGGTCTGCTGCCTGCACCGCTCCTTTCCCGCACTTCGCGCTGCTCCCAGGCTCCAGCCTGCACTCTCCTCTCCCGCACCGCTCCTGTCCCGCACCTCGCACCGCTCCCGGGCTCAAACCCCCACCGCTCCTCAACTGCGCCTCACACCGCTCCCGCACCGTTCCTGTCCCGCTCCGCTCCCACTCTGTTGCTCGCACGGCTCCCGCTCCGCCCGCCTGCGCGGGACGCGGCCCCAGACCGGGCTCGGCGGGTACCCCGCAGGCCCCCCAACTCTTTTGTTCCGCGAGCGGCAGTGCGTGAACCCCCGAGCCTCACCTCGCTCAAGTGCGGCGCGGAGCCCCCGCCGGCCCTGCGCATCTTGCGTGCCCGCGGAGCAACTCCTGCGGCCCGGCCGGGGGCTCGCTGGTTTTAGTGTTCGTGAGGCTGCCGCTCCCCACCCCGTTCCCTTCTAACTCCTCCCTGCGGGACGGCTCGTCCGACGGCCCTGCGCGCCGGGACCCGCCCCGCGGCGAGGAGCAGGCGGAGAACGGGAGCTGGGGGAGCCGCAGGGCATCGCCCCCAGCCCGGCTCGCTTCCTGCTCCGAGCAGGCGCCACAGGGATGAGGCCAAAGGAAGCATCCCCAGAGCCACTCCCGTCCTCGCTCCCGGGGGACGGTGTAAGTAGTGCTTAAGAAAATACCTGGAAGAGGCTCCTCCCCATCCGCACCATTCAGGCTGGGACCGGGCAGAGGTGCGCGTTCGCCCGCGGCTCCCTGCAGCCTGCAGGAGGCCGGGGGTACCGGGGGAGGGGGGCATAGGGCAGGGGCTCGCCCCATGACTGACACCGTCAAATATCACCACGGGTTGGTGTTTCCATGTGCAAAACGCATCTTCCACAGTTCCCAGGGTGCTGTAAGAAACTCACGTGTTTGAAAATGCAAAGAAAAGTTTTAAAGTTGTTTTTCAAGCCAAAATTGGCAATGACAGCTACTTAGCACTGTTACCACAGAGACGAAGAAGTGAGTTTAGGGTTTGTAATTTCTTCTCCAAACTTTTGGAAGAAACTCCCCCTCAGTGTACATGAAATGCTAATTCCAGTGGCAATCTGTTGTGCTTACTGCACGATTTCTCCTCTTCCTTCCTTGCTCTGTTCTCTTTAACTCCACTTCAAATTGCAATGCAAAACAATGTCACAATAGAGCAGAGCTCACTGTATGAGGTCTTTTAGTTCACGTCGCATCGCACCATGAGCAGTAGCAGTTGTTGGCTTTGACGGTGAGAGTAACTTTACCCTCAGGAAGGGTGTCCCTCTCTTTATTTATGCTAATAGTCACGCTTCAATTGCTCCACGCCTCTCCCGGAATGACTCAGATAAATGACACTGGCAAACAGACATTTACCCTGCCACCACAAAGCTAGAAACTTGAAAAGATGTTCAGCCTCCTGAGAGCCTGGAGGAAAACACAGCCGTTAAACTACAACTGTCAGAAGAGGCATGTAAGATAAATCATGCTTGAGGTTGACATATGCATCCCCTGCAACTGCCTGATGTACCCTAGATAGTTCAAGCTTCCCCCCTTATTTAGCTAATTGATAGAAAATACTAACTAGAGGTGCATTCATGAGGCATTTTCCTCTAGGAAATAATTCTCACCATTTCAAGCAAGAGGAACACATTAAAGGAACATGCTTTAATTAAAAGGGATAGAGTGACTCAGGGTTTCAGTAGTCAGATGTACAGGCTTTCATGTTTAGGTTATTGGTTAACCAACTGTGAGGGCTCCAACTCAGACATGGGACATATAACTAATTATTTGTTAGAGGCTGTGTAAAATACCTGGGCAATATCAGTCCCACTCCGAAAACTTGGGTGTTTGTATCACAACAAGCATCATTAAAATTAGCTGACCACACACATTTGTAGCCCTCTTGACATCTCAGCAGAGAACTGAAATGCAGCTTCATCCTTGTCAGGGAAACGAAGTCCCATCAGCTGGATTTGCACTGAAGGCTGTCCAAAACCTCAGAGATGACAGGTTAGCATGTGGCGTGGCTGCGCAGGTTCCAGCCTGCTTACAAGGGCTGAAATACAACAGAGGGAAATTCAGGTTGGTCCAGCCACCTCTACCAAAAGTATGCTGGGGAGTGTTTAGTGAGGTGCTTTACACCAGGGTTATACTCCATCCCCACCAACAGAACAGGAACTCTTTCCTCAGTACCTCCCCACTGGCCACAGCTCGTGTTGAGGAAGCTCGTCTTTCTGTGAAATACACCACAGAAATCCAACGTGTATGCAGGTCCTTTAAGAACTCGGCTCTGGAATTGCCTGCAGTAAGAATAAGGAGAAAGGACAATGTCATTCATGCACTTACTCCAGAAATAAGCCAAATGCAGACCCGGGTGGAATGTGAGCAGGAGGGCTGAGCACTTCAGGGCACCAAAGCCATATTAACAGCCACTTGACCTGGGTAAACTGGTTAAAAGTGTTTCTGCAACGTGTCCACAAGCACAAAGAGGCAGACACTTTTGTTCACAGGGATCCTGAGTATGTATATGCCCTTATATACTTGAGTTTTAGGAGGAGTAGAAATTCTTGATTTTGGGGCATGGCAAAAAACCAAACAAAAATTGCCTGTGACAACCAAAGTTCTTGTGGAATTTCCAGTAAGAACTTAGTGTGGTGGGGATTTCAGAAAGCTGGTTAGTCCTAGGGCAATTTCCTTGCAGGAAAATGCTTTGATCTTGTCAGAAAAGAAGTTGCAAGCTGGGGTCCTCCCAAAGACTCTGTGCTCTGACACCACCAGAAGAGCATCCTCTCTTAGTGCTAGCACTGCTGGCCAACTCACAGTTGCATCAGAGGAGTGTCTGAACATGCTCCATCCTGAAAATATACAGAAAATCCCCTCAAAACACATTATCAAAGGGTTCTTCTCCAACCTCTTCCTCTTCCGCACCTTCAAAAATCTTTATATAAGCAAAAAGTACTTTTATTCATTCTGAGGCAACTTAGGCCACAAAGCAGAGCCACTCTCCCTAATGTGCTAGATCAAGACATGAGACCCTTGAAACAGTACAAACAGAACAGGTTTGCTCACCAAGAAACTGAACCAGAGGAAGTTCAGGTTAGATCTAAGGCAGAAGCTCTTCCCTGTGAGGGTGCTGAGGCGCTGGCACAGGGTGCCCAGAGAAGCTGTGGCTGCCCCATCCCTGGCAGTGTTCAAGGCCAGGCTGGACAGAGCCTTGGGTGAGACGGTTTAGTGTGAGGTGTCCCTGCCCATGGCAGGGGGCTGGAACTGGACAATCTTAAAGTCCTTCCCCACCCAAACCACTCTGGGATTCTATGATTCTATGGAAGTCCCAAGAGCGGCCTGCAGAATCCCCCAAAGTTCTCATGACTAGAAGAAATGTATAAAACAGTGAAAAAAAGTCAGATTCTGATTTCTGCCGCAATCCCAGAACAAATATTCCACGTTTTGACTATTTCTGATGATTTACATGCAGCATGCTCTTATATGTGCCTTTAAGTAACTAATACTCTTCAAAATCTGTAAGAAAAGCAAACAAAATTGTTCAAATTGATTCAAGTGACACCTTAAATGAAGTGCATGCAGAGAGTAATGTCTAAAGGAAATGATTTTATTCATCTGTTAACATAACAGTAAATACAAGCCATTGATCCTGATTTTTGATCGATATTTATTAGATACTCTCTGAGTACCCAAGAGAACAAATTAGATTTACTGCTCAGTTTAAAATGAATCAATGTTTTGGTTGCATCACTTCTGCGGTATAGAACCATCTGGGTTTAAATTATCCTTTCCGCAGTGGATAGGTTAGAGGAATTAATTTTCTGTTGATATTCAGAGTGTTCAAAAATTCCAGATCCTCTTCCCTCAGATTAAAATATAAAACCTGGTTTGGAGGGGAAAAAAAAAAAAAAAGACATGAGAACATTGCAAAGACTAAAGCAGACATTTGTTTAGTATTATCGTTTTATACTTCAGGTGGTCTGGGTTTAAGTTCTTGATACTGATTATTAAATGGCTTTTTTCTATGTTTTAAAAGGCTATCATAAAAAGTTTACTGGATTCATTTTTGTGGGAATTTGGACTTTCTTTTTAGCTCACTAAGCTGAGCATAACATTAGGAAAAGTTTAAGCCCAAGTGGAAAGCATTGAAGTAGTTGAGAAAGTGACATGCAATATGGGTATTATTGCATCCAAACCCATACCACACTTTAATGTAGCTAATAATGAGAGATGTTTTCTTCATATGTATTAAAATACATAGCTCTACAGTAACAAAACTGTATAATGCAACATTAGAAAACTTTGTGGAGGTTATTTTTTTATTCCAGTGATATGAATCTGCCAACTAAAGTCTTAATGTACATTTTCTGCTAAACTAAAGACGTTAATGGACTTGATAACTGAACTTAACATGCTGCTCTGAAGAAACAGAAGTCTTAGATGGAAACTTTGCAATCATTTGGCAGATTACAGATCTTACTTATCTGCAATACTGGGGGGGGGGAAGCATTAAGATTACCATTTCCTGAAAACAAAACCAAACCAAAATTACCTGTGATCATTTTTTAGATGAATCAAAGGTGCTTATATCATAGAATCATAGAATGGTTTGGGTTGGAAAGGACCTTAAGATCATCTTGTTCCAACCCCCTGTCATTATATGCAGTTTATAAGGCATTAATGATAATCATTCAGAAAATGTCACAAACCATGTGATAGAAAATGGCTGGTTGCTGTTTCATTAATATAAAGACTCCACAAAATACGTATTTTTCAATATCAGGAAAGTGAATTTATACCACAGTATATGTACGACCTTGACAGCAATGCTTCAGATTAATCCTCCTCCACATTTATACTGCACCCGAAGCAAGTGATTTACTGTAAATTCATCTTGGCAACATTATACTTATGGATATTCAATGGGATGAAACCAGGTCATGGACAACCATTAGGAAAGAATGAACTCGGAGAAGAAAGAAACAAACCAGGAAAAATCCCAACCTCCCAATCTCTGCTCTCCTTGTTACCAGGAAACTGTGAAAGTAATTGTACGCCTCCCCCCCTCCAAATTTCATAGCCAACTTAGGAACTTAACACTAGTTCTATATCCTGGAATTTTGATGCCTCATCTAGAAAGTCCTGGAAATCTATTTTGCTGGAGAAAAAATAGAGCGATCATTAATATGATAATAATGCTAATACACTCTTGATTTTCCTATGAGTAGTTCAGCTACAGAATCTTTCTCAAAGAGCACTGGCTAGCAAAGCCACTAATAATATCATAAATATTCCTCTTGGGCACAGTGACTGAGATCTGGTGTGATGGATCTGCGCAAAGTTGCTTACAGAAGAACATCCCATAACATTGGCCATGCCTACAGTGATTTACGGAGTGACACGTCCTATCACTGGGAAGCAGCATTAGCATCATTGATTTAAATTCATTTCAAGGTTTGTGCTTTTCTTTTCCCCCAGTGGGTAGTGGCAAGATTTGGAGATAGTTCCCATGCTCTGGTCCCTTCAAAGTCATTACTATTTTATAATGTCCGGGCAGTTGCACTTAGTTCTGGGTGATGCTGCAGACAGATCAAAGCAGCCATTCATACAGACAAACAGTAACGCTGCACCATTTAGATCAAAAATGGAAGATTATGGTCACTATAAGGCAGTGCAAATACTCCACAATTTCTTTCAAAAGAGCAGACATCTGAATGGAGGCTGCAAAAAGACGACGTACAGAAAAAGACCCAGTACAGCAACACAAAAAATGGCCAGAAGGTTGGCTTCTCTGTTATTTCTACCCAAGGCACTAAGCCATAGGTGAGCTTCAAAGCTTTGGAAGGGTGTGGCAGTGTGGAAAGAGTGAACTGCTTGAACTCAGTGTCAGCAAGAGCTACTCCCCCTTATCCCCATTTTCAAAACCAGCTTTCCTGTCAAGACAGTTCAGCACTGCTCTTTTAAAAAGAAAATCAGCTGGTGTTAACCACAGTGCAAGAAGAGGGGGTTTTCAGCAAATGGAACATGATGCAGTTGGCTTGGTTTAGTGAATTTGTACATTTACTGGTATTAGTTTCTTACTTACACACGGTGGGGGACAGCTATAGCAGAGACGCTTCTGCAGCCTGATTTAAGAAAAAGTTTCCTAAAGCATGCACTTTACAAACCCATTTTGATTCTTTTCCAACTAAACGTTCTTCGGTGCCTCCACCTCGAGCAATAGACAAGCTGAGAATCGGAAACAGGCACGAAATAGGAGAGAGAGCCCCTGCGAGTCAGACAGGAAGCTAGCGCTGCACAGAAAACGGCCTCACCCTTTCCACTGGCTTTCAGTTTATTCTCTTCCTTTCCTTATTTGTTTCAAGAGCTCCCTTCCACTAAGAGTCACAGTGCTCCTGATTGCACTGAGGCGGGTAACACTGAGAAATTGTATGTTATTTTAACTAATGATTTATCTCAACCAGAAAGGAGTGTCCCAATCAGTCACTACCGTCAGTGACCTGCATAAGATGGAAGATAAATTGCCTTCTATTTTCAGGTGTATTCCCTGTTCCTTTTGGCAAGATGATGGGTTATGCTGATAAAATGATGCACTGCTGTATCTTAAAAATGGCCATTGAATAAAGGTGGAAAAGTTTTCTCTCTAGAGGAGGTTTATCTTACAAAAATATGGAAAAGAGGAGGAATTTCAGCCCATACCATTCCAAGAATTCATTTGAGGGATGAATTCTGAGTTTAAAAGAAGATATCTTTCAAAATGAGCACCTCCAGGCTAACTGACCAAAGAAGAAATAAAAATGAGGTTAAACTTCTTGATTTTGTAAGTTCAGTACATTTATATCCTTTGCTCTTCCAGGTTCTGCTTCTCCTACAGAACATCACTCCTCACTGCTACCCCTAAATCTCACTGCTGTAGCTGTCTTATTTCCTTATGCTATGAGCAAAGTTGTCTGTACTTTAGAAATGTTCATTTAGATGAGGTGATGTGGACTTGTTCTTCAGCAACTTTTGCTTAGAAGGAAAACTACCTACGACAACGGTGATGTCAATTTAGTTGTAGAGAGGAGCATAAAATACAAATCCACTGTGTCTTTCCCCCTGCAACCCAATCAAAAGGGGATTTGCTCAATGATTCTAAATTAACTAACATGGTCTAATACTTGTGAATGAGGTATTCAAGGAAGAGGCTCCAGTGATACAACCCAAGCACACAGGAGATAACATAGTTCCAGTCTCTTGGGGCAGTTATAGCTTCTAGCAGAAAACAATGGCTACTAGTGATGGCACAATAAATGTGCATGTCACATCTGGGAGAAAGACAGAATGGGTCAGCTGAGTCCTGGCACTTCAAAAGCTTCTATTGCCTCAACTTACTCATGACTTAGTATATAGTTAAAATTGAACTCTTCCATCGTTCTAAAGCCACTACCTGGTAGCAAAGGAATTGCTAGGAAAGATCACAAACCCACCCCCAGAACCACCAGCAAAAAACCCAACCAACCACTACCCAAACCCCCAAACCCCAAAAAACAACCACAAAAGAATCCCAATCAGAAAACTCCAACCCAAACAAACAATCCCCCCAAAAACTGAAAAAAAAAAACCCCAAAACAGAAAAAAGACTTGAACCAACAAATAAGTCTGGTACTTAAGCTAGTAAGTACCAGATTAAAACTGTAACTTGCCACAACTGCTCCTTAAGAAGAATGCTTTTTTAGTAATCCTATTTATATCTGATTATTCCTTTTATTATTACTTGTGCTGCTTAGATACCAGGATCTAGATCAAAGAACATGCTGGCTCTTCCTAGCAAGAGCAGATGCAGGCACAAAACCCATTGTGAAACTCTTTCACACAGGCAACAATGAAAATATACCAATGAATTAGGAAGCAATCCTCACTGCAGCCTTAAGTCATCTATGTGGGGGATCAGCAAGAAAATCTGGTTCTGTTTAGCTCAGGTGATCAGTTAGAATTAAGCGCAGAAAGCCCAGAGCTGTTCTGACCAACATGGGACTTCTGGCCACATAATGACTCCTAACTGACACTGGTTTTGTAATACTGAAGCTAGAATTTGCTAACATAGATCAAGAATTGGTTCATTTTGTATGCATCGTGTTGGGAATAGTACACTGATGTGATGTCTGTTTCTTTAGAGAGAACCAGAGGTAGAACTCCAACTTCTACGAAAGTCTTCACTGCCAAAAAGCCACACGGAGGGAATACCTGGCACATGATTTACTTCTAGTCCTTGTTTTATGGATTCGACTACGCTGTGAAGCAAGGAGGCCCTCAACAGCACAGTAACAAGTCTTCTTTTTCATCTTGCTAAGGTATTTTTCCAAACTTTTCAAAAGGAGGATTAGCTGATGACCACTGGTAGAAAGGTTTATTTGTCAGGGACTGTAGCGACAGGACAAGGGGTGATGGGTTCAAACTGAACCAGGGGAAGTTCAGGTTAGATCTAAGGCAGAAGCTCTTCCCTGTGAGGGTGCTGAGGCGCTGGCACAGGGTGCCCAGAGAAGCTGTGGCTGCCCCATCCCTGGCAGTGTTCAAGGCCAGGCTGGACACAGGGGCTTGGAGCAACCTGGCCTAGTGTGAAGTACACGGCTGTTCTTCGACACCAAAAGTGGCATTCTCAGGTTCTAAAGCACCTCAAGCTGCAAGTCACACTTCTATAAAATAACCTTACTGTGGAGATAGTGTCAGATATTAGTGAGTGCAGCATTTCATACAGGATCTTGTGTTTTAAAGAATAAGTAATACATGAATGATTCCAGAGGCAAAACTAGACAAAACTTTTGTGGAAATATTAACCAGGAAAAACTAGCCAATTATTCTGAAGAGCTGTTATGAAAAAGGTAAGTTTGTATTTTAGCCAAGCTGTATGGAAGTTCCACTCTGAGGACAAACAATGCACGCTAGAATATATGATTGCTGTAAGTCACTTCTTGATAAAAAACTGAGGAGCTTTGTTTCACGATATGACTAAAGCAGAACAGCACTGGGAAAACTGCCTCAGGAAGTCCACACACAATATAAATCACAGTCAGATTTTCCATACCTTTCTAGACACAGGAACTCCTAAAATACCAAACCAAAGTGACCAGAAGTTGAATACTCAGCTGATAAAAGACTCTGCAGGCGTATTTCTCAAACCAGATCTGTAAACTACATATACCTACATCTATCTCTCCTACATATTTTATAAGGAAATGATAGGAACAGTATGGTATCCAAGTGAGATTTCCTGGACAAACCCCAAATGAAAGCTAAACTAATTCTCACTAAAAGCTACACAAAACTCACCAGAATTGCCAGTAAGAGAAGATCAATAATAATGAAGATGCCTCTTAGACCTTGCTGCTCAACTCTTAGCCATGCAGATAACTTATTTGTACATGGATTTCTCTGGAAAGATTTCTACTTTGTTGTATCTACAGGCTAGTAAATAATATGCATAGAACTCTCTGCATCAATGCCATTATTATGCAATAATATGCATAAAACCTTTTTTGTTGATGCTCTGATATTGCTTATTACAATGAGATTCTATTTTTGATAGAGATTTGCAGTATGTTGTACAAGATAAATACTGTAATAATAATGGTATGAACATATTCTTTCACACAGCTTTTTCTTCTTCAGACACTGTATCCCTCTAACAAGGTTCTTGACAAATTATTTTGTACTTAACACCTGGCTGTATACTAGTAGGTAGCATTTTTTTCTTATGTTTTTGAAGAAGGGCTATCTCCTCAAACTCTTTGATTAAATGGCCTGATGCAGGGTCAATGGCATAAATCTGAGGCTTTGCATGGGCTCCAATAAACTATGGGTCAGGATTTGAGACAAACATGTAAGACCTCTGTACAAAACTGCTACACCCAAAGATACCTTTTGTCTGTTGTCAACGTTAAGGATTTCAAATTCAGTTATCATTAATAGCAGACAGTCATCTTACAATTATATTGTTATTGTAACCTTCCCTGAATTTAAGTTACATGCTGTGACTCACGGATCACTGACAAAGGAAAAAGCTCCAACCTTCACTCACACAACAAGGCTTGGGTCCCAGGAAACATGTCTCCCATCATGCATTCCATTGAGAACTTCAACATCGTCTTCTGCTATTGCAAAATCAAATACCTGTGGGAGGGCATATACAGTTAACACGAATATAAAGAGAATTACAAGTGTTTCTGTTATTTAAACTGACCAAGACTTTTTTATCTCCTTCTGGAAATTCTTGTATTTTGTCACAAATATTCCATTAAGCTGACAGGCTCCACAGTTGCTTCTGAGAGTCCATCCCTGGCAGTGTTCAAGGCCAGGTTGGATGGAGTCTTGGGTGACACGGTTTAGTGTGAGGTGTCCCTGCCTATGGCAGGGGGGTTGGAACTAGATGATCCTAAGGTCCCTTCCAACTCTAACTATTCTGTGATTCTATGATTTTTATTTGTAGACTCTGTTAAGATGGTTTTCTAGTACTCTGGCCTCCGGCAAGGGTCCAAGACGATGGTAGTATCAAAGCACTCTATATGGTCACTGCCAGAGGTACATGAATGCCCTGACAGCAATCCCTCTGGAAGCCTGAGCTCCGTGTTTCACTTATATCCCAATGTTCAACGTTACACTTGTTTTCCTCAGAACTTGAGCCAAAGAGAATTACTAGAAGGTATCAGGACATTCACAAAGCTAGCAAAGCAAAGGCTGTATCTACTTTTCTACGTGTACATAGACAGAACTCTCATGGATCAGCTAATACAGATGCAGATACAGTGCTATAGTATCTCAGTACTAACTCAAACATGAAAGCAACCACCTCTCTCCATGCACAGGTTCTTACAGCCACTGACTTCTTCTCTGGTGAGACCTGCAACATGAATGACGGTGTCAGTGTTTTCTTAGCAGGTGCCTTACTCAGACATTAGCGCTTCAGAGCTGAAGTTGCTTTCAGTTGGTCTGTTGCCTTTGTCAGAGCTCCTCCATACTCACTAAAAAGATCCTGTGGAGCCTGAACTGCTGCCAGATGAGCTCCTCCCATCCTGCATTATCCAGCAACCACGGGCTGCTGGAATGACGCTTCTAGGCAAACCTCAGTGCTCCAGCTTTTTAAACTCTAACCAGGGACCAGTCACAGAACTAGAAATACTACATACTATATTACATACTGGGGGCTTAGCGAGGTCCATGCTTTCACCAACGTGACTAGAGGTGGTAGAGACTCAGGCCAACACACTGGAATGGGGGAAAGAAAAAGCAAACAAAGGGAGATGTGCTAAACAGCATTTGATAACTCTCTTCTCCTCCTCTCCATCCTCAGTGTTTTAAATTCTGCTGCAATGCATTCCCTCAGTTGTGTGAAATGAATTGGTGGGCCCATAGAGTAAATGCTGTAAAACATAGAATTAATGTGGATTTAAAATATCACTGGGGAAAATAAAATAATAAAAGAAAATACATAAAATAAAATAATAAATGCATAAGGAAGGATTTTCACCTGGTTTTGTTCTCTGCTCTAGTTCACTATACAGTACAACAAAGAGCTGTGCTTGTACCACAGAAGGCAGTGTGCATGTCAGGTTAAATAGGCAAGGCAGGAGCTATATAAACAGCTCATTACGCGTATGCTCCTTTACACCTACACACACAGAGTGCTTTAACTAACAGGCAGAAGTTTCCTATCTTCTTGCAAAGTTTCTTCCTGATTTGCTGAACAGTTCATATCGCTGTGGTATTTTTGGAAGTTACAATAAGGTGGTTGTGGTTTCCCCTCCCCCAAAGAGAATTGGAGAGAAAAACCAAGTAATGAATTACAAACGTTCTTTCAAGTAGAGTAGAAGGAAGAAGAGAGAGGAAGAGTCAGCTCTGGCAGGACTGCCATTTCCTTAGAAAGCCTTTCTTTCAGATGTCCCCAAGAGTTTTACAGCTTTCACAGTGTTATGCACAGCATACAGACTCCTTCCATTTGACCTATGTGCCTATCACAAAAAGGACCTAAACAGAATGAGATTAGGATGTTCTACAGTCAGCCAGGTAATAATACAAATATTGACAATTAAAAAATCAACTGTATATAGGTCTTTCTATAGATACCTGTTTTATACACAGTGATTAGCTCTCCAGTTAATTTCTGACATTCATGAATTACTGGTTTCTACTATACTGTAGTAATTTTATGGTACTATGAGTTGCCAATTTTAACTGAGTTGCCCCAATATAAAACTGGTTTAGGAAAAGGGGCAGGCAAACCAAAGTATGAAACCCAGTAACCGGGATGTTAGTCAGACTTGAGTGCCTAACCAAATCTCACCTTGCAGTTTTCCTCTATCCTTTCTGCTTTCGTGGACTTTGGAATAGTGACAATCCCATTCTGAAACACATAATGCTTCGCGTCATAAAAATATACATACTTTCAAAGAAAATGATCTCTCTTCCAAACATTTCAAGACATTCCTCATGTCTTCTGAGGTTTTACTTTCATTTCTCAGAGGACACTGACATTTCTAGATGCTATTTTTAATTGCAGTTATATACAATGCATTCAATTCCAACACAGATTATGTGGTTTATGTCAACTTAATACACTATTTCACTGCTTACTACTTCATGTTGAGCGATAGAAATGGAATGATGCCCCATACTGCTTGTAACATTTAGTTTGAAACCATCTCTTTTGTTGGTGGTTCTTTTTATTCCCTACAATTACATTACTTGCATATTGACAATCCTGCTGTGCTTTCTGTACTACATTCCACATTTCCAGCCCAGCACAGTTAGTTCATGCAGTTTCAGCAGACTGAAGGCAAAAAAGACTTTCTGTCTAAATTCTGGTTTTGAAACCCAAACTATTTGCATTTTCTTCCTGAGAGAGGAGATACATTTTCATTACTGCCCTCCCTTACCTGTATACTCCAACGTATGCAAATCTGTGCTGGAGTTCTGCCATATTTCTTTGCCAGCTGAATGATACTGGGATAAGTAAGTGCTTCACCTTTGGCTAAAGGACAGTAGCCTTCAAAAACAATATCTCTGCTCCTACAATAATCGACCAGCTCTTGAGGCCTTTGGAAAGGGTGGTATTCAACCTTAGATAAGTAGAAATAAACTTTTAGTAATAATCTTCAGAGTACATATAGTAGAAAACGTCACTGATAAATGAAAAATCTGTTTTCTGTTGTTTTAAAAATACGACATGAGTGAAATCACTGCTTCTGGGAGATGTAAGTCACCACTTTTAAGAGACACATGAAGGGTATTAGTCAACAGGCATTTTCCCTTTAACTGGCACAATAGTTTACTACGTGTTTTATGTTTCCCCCAGATATAAGGTGCACGGAACAGTTGTCTGCCCTACCCACAGTTGGTCTCGCACTCTGCTTCTGCTCCGTGTCTGAGAAACACATGCAAATGCATAGTGGAAGTCAACATCAGGTCATTTTTATTGGTGATTTTAGACCACCTTCTCTTCCCCAAATTGACTTATTTTCCTATTTCTTCACTAATGATCTTTGAATTGCACAGGCAAGGGGAGGGGGCTGGCCAGGGACTGGGTTTGCAAGAGACCAACCAGAACAATTTACTTGTGATAAGGGACTGACCTCAGGAGCAAAGCCTGTTGGCATGGATTGTACATGGAAAAATCCTGTATTCTGTGTGTGCTGTCACCAAGAGCTTGTGCAGGGAAGCGGTCATGCTGTGGAGGAATGAAGTGTGAAGGAGACCTTTTGTAAGAAGGAAGATCATGAACTGCCAAGAACCACTTAAAAAGAGGAAAAGTAACAAGCTACAAAGACATAGTTGTTGGAAGCAAAAGAAAACAGAAGTTATTGGAAAGGATTTCAGAAGAGCCATGTATTCTGGCATGGAGCAAAATCCAAAAAGAACCTCCGCAATATTCCTTAATGTGTTATTTAAATAAGTATTTCAGTTTATATGTTGTAAGAAGCACAATTCCTCTGCATTCAGATGAAAACGTGTAGTGTCTTCTCTTATAAAATACATAACCATGTGATACAGTTTTGTGCCTGTGTCACCACTGTCTCAGTGATCCAACTCTTGCGCATTCTGAAGGAAAATCCTCTTCTGAACAATTACCTCAGCACGTGGAATCTGGAAAATGCCTTGTGCCACAAAAAGGACAAACGAACATTTCCTGTTTCTCATCTTTAGTACATGTTGTCTTTTCAGACAACAATAGTCAGGAACAATATGCTGGCAGTCATTCAATATGCGCTAAGAAAAAACCGTGCCCCTGGAAGGCTGGGCTGAGTCAGCCTAAAGCTGCTCTGATCTAAATTACTAGGTGGACTTGGGGAACAAGGTTCAAGCAGCAGACATCCATGTCTTCACCCTTTGATGTTTCTTGACCTTTGAGTAGCCTTTGTATTTCATGTTGAGATGTGTAAGGCCAGTGTTAAGATCATACAGCTATTCGCACCTGAGCTGACTAGAAAATATTCTCATTGCATTTATGCAAGACTATGGTGGGGAAGAAAGAGCAAGCAGGGTGTATTACTCAATTATTACAACAGCAATCAACAATGTTAGTAGATGTTCTTTGCGCTAAGTGTAACAAATAACATAGCCTAGAAAATATCATATAAAGAATGATGAATTTAGGATCAGATGCTGAAAAATCTGCAGTACCCCTAATGGCATCAGGCGACTTATTCGGCATTTATTATTAATATGATTGGAAGCAGAATTTACCTGTTGGTGTAATAAGACTCACAGGCAGCACAGTTCCAAGTTACACCTGAAGTATTTAAAGCAAGAACAGCGTGCTGACATGTCACCTGCCTGCTTCACAAGCAGAATCACACATCACAAGATTATACTTCATGCCTTTCACTGAACCAAGAGACTCCCAAAGTTTTTGGACTCATTTTTTGGTTGTGTGTTGGTAGCAGCCAGGATGTGTCTTCCTAACTATATTGTTAAAATAATCAAATGCATCAAATAAAAAAAAACACTTCTGGATTTATTTTTCTTGTGAAAACTGTCTGGAAGTTTCTAGCAGCATCTGAATGCAAGGGACTAGTATCCTGGGCTAGAAGAGATATAGACAGGGTCAGTGGCCAGCATCTACTTCCCCTCAAAATAATAACTCCTGCTTCCTGGCTTGCCCCACCCTTGTTATTTTAGTCACCAAACTTTTCCCAGGCGAGGGCTGTACCTCATGTGGATGGAGCAGCCTGAGGAAAAGGACTTGGGGGTGTTGGGTGGGGAGAGGCTCCCCATGACCCGGCTTCAGTGTGCGCTTGAACCCAGAACCCCCCCGTGTGCTGGGCTGCAGCCCCACAGCATGAGCAGCAGCTCAGGGAGGGGATCCTGCCCCTCTGCTGTGCTCTGGTGAGACCCACCCCTGCAGTCCTGATCCAGCTCTGGGGCAACAGCACAAGAGGGACGTGGAGCTGTTGGAGCGAGTCCAGAGGATGCCATGGAGGTGTTCCAAGGGCTGGAGCAGCTCTGCTCTGGAGCCAGGCTGAGAGAGCTGCGCTGGGGCAGCCTGGAGAAGAGAAGGCTCCTGAAGGGGAGACCATAGAGCAGCTCCCAGTGTCTAAAGGGGCTACAAGAAATGTGGAGAGGGGCTTTGGACAAGGGCCTGTAGGGACAGGACAAGGGGGAATGGCTTTAACCTGCCAGAGGGGAGACTGAGATGAGCTCTTAGGCAGAAGTTCTCCCCGATGAGGGTGCTGAGGCGCTGGCACAGGGTGCCCAGAGAAGCTGTGGCTGCCCCATCCCTGGCAGTGTTCAAGACCAGGTTGGACACAGGGGCTTGGAGCAACCTGCTCTAGTGGAAGGTGTCCTTGTCCATGGCAGAGGGTTGGAACTGGATGAGCCTTGAGGTCCCTTCCAACAAAACCAGTCTGTGATTCTATGATTCATATGGTGGTAAAGGAAGATCTTGATCTTTTCTGGCACTCTACCCTGAATGATCTGTGCATAAACCCTGGCATTTTCTTAACCAGTTTGCAATTCACATCACAGAACTCTTTATAGCTGCTACTTAGTCAGCCAGAGGGGAACTCCAAGCACTGTCTTTTATCACTGTTATGTGCAATGGGGAAAAGCTGAGCAGAATAACAATCCTGACACATTGATCCAGAAAGCCATACCTTGGAAGGTGGTCTACCAAATCCTTACTCTTTCTACCCTGCTGTGGGTTCTTTTCACCTGGTAAAGTTTCCCTTCATCTGGACTTCAGTCAGTTTCTCAATGGGAATATAGCCTTAAAACGATTTCTCTTCAAAAGTAAAATATAAGCCTAGATGCACCAGAGAGGAACAGTTCAGGTGAGTTTATGTGCAAAGGGGTTGTTTCCTAATGCCTCAAAATACTGAAATACATTTCTGCCTTGTACAAATTTACATAATAAAGCTCAATATTAATGGTAATATTAACAACATTACTAAATCTCTCAGAGGTCCTTAAACAGTAATTTGCCTTTCTATAAAAGTAGAAATACATAGAATTCGGAGAGGAACAGTTTGGTTTCAGTGTATCACTTTATTAAATGAAACATATATATTAATTAAATGCTTATAAAAGGTATTTTTTTGCCTATGTAACAGGCATAAGAGCCTTTAAAGAGACTTCAAAGCCTTCCTTAAGCATAAATCCAAACTTAGTACTGCCAAGACAATGACAAACTCTGGAATACAAACCTCTCTGGTGTGGGTTTCATTCTACATGATGCTAGAATAAAATAGTTTTCATCATTTTTACACAGCTTTTAGCAGTATTTTTAATAGTGGACTGTAATTTTAAAAGATGCTTACTTACTACTAAATACATTCACAATACTATATTCTTGAAAAGACAGGTCTTTCCTACTGCTTTAAAAGCCATGAGGGTACTGAGGTTTTTTCCAGAGAAGGGAGGAAGTACACACAACTTGGTTTGTAAAACAGAAGCATTGCTTCCTACCTGGTTTGCAAAGACTACTGAAGTCTAATAAAGATCCTCCTTTCTCCTGCCTTCCTACTTCCTCCTCTTCACAGAAAAACCTCCCAATTTTAACATCATAAGAACTGTTAGGATTGTAAGAACACCCTAAATTCCCTATGCAAATTTAACACAGCTAAGAGGGAAGTGATTTTCCTCCACTTGTTCCTTAAATATTTAGACTTTGTATACAATGATTATTTGCAAATCATTTGTATTTAGAAATAAGTTCATTGAAACAGTGTGCTGGTTTAGGTGTTAATATAGCAAAGATCTTTTGTACTACAAATTCCGGACAGTGAAATAAGAATTCAGTATAGCACATCTATTCCCAATTTAAATTTAGGAATTCGTTATTTGCTAATCTGTAAGTAATCTCACCATCAGACTCAGCAACCCTCCACACTAGGCAACACAATAAATACTCTTTTGAGGATAACCTGAATGATGGTTTATAAGACTCCTGTAACTTGAAAAAGTGTAAACTAACGCTGTAACAAACCTGTTCAAAGTAGAGTGCTTTGCATGGATATTTCATTGTTGTTTGCTTGGTTTGAATTTGGAACAGTGCTGTACATCACCTTAAAGAAACGACCGTCTGAATACAGCAGGAGCACCCTCCCACCCCCCTGTATCGCTATGGTTAGGAATTTTGGTCTCTTCTTTTTCAGCCACAGAAAAAGAGATGCTATCAAGTAGCTACAAGAAACAACTGTTCTCCATGACCACCACCGACACAGTAAGACTGGTGACGTTTTGACACTGTGGGTAAGAGGAAATTTCTAAACCAATCCAAGATTACATTTCTTTTACTTGCAGTGATTTAATAGGACACCAAAAGGTCTTCTCATTAAACACACAGGAACAACTTACGTCAGAGTCTGTGAGGCTTTGAAGATGTCTATTTCTGAAAAGGAGACCCAACTGAATCTTGGCAAACTCAACAATTCTTAAACAGTCATAGAAATCATAGAATCACAGACTGGTTTGGGTTGGAAGGGATGTTAAAGATTTCAACTCCCCTGCCAAGGAGGGACAGCTTCCGCTAGAGCAGGTTGCTCCAAGCCCCTGTGTCCAACCTGGCCTTGAACACTGCCAGGGATGGGGCAGCCACAGCTTCTCTGGGCACCCTGTGCCAGCGCCTCAGCACCCTCACAGGGAAGAGCTTCTGCCTTACATCTAACCTGAACTTCCCCTGGTTCAGTTTGAACCCATCACCCCTTGTCCTGTCGCTACAGTCCCTGACCAAGAGTCCCTCTCCAGCATCCTTGTAGCCCCCTTCAGACACTGGAAGCTGCTCTGAGGTCATCAACCTGCCCATTTCAATGGCTTCTTTTAAATAATTAAATTTATTCTATTTTATATGGGTTTACATTAATTTAACATTACTCATAATTGTCTTTTTGTAACCATTAGTGTAGTGGACAGCAAACATCAGAGGTACTAGGTTCCAACAGCCACATTCTGAGCAAGTTTTTTGTGGCTGTTGATGACATTCCCAATAAACAGCTGGCAGAAATCCTCACTGTGTGCACAAAGGGCAAAAGTATCCATTCCAGTTCCCAGTTCTGGGTTAGCATTAAGCACACTTTCACTGACAGGAGGTGCTAGGAAAGGGAGCATGAACTTCCAGCACAGCTGTGGGCAGAAAACCGCAACAAGGGAAGAGTTGTCAGTGTCCTGGGAGTCTGTTGGTATGGAGGTGGCATTGTTTTATCTGCCTATGGCAGCAAAATACGTTTGCCAGGGCTCTTGCAGTACCTCAGTGAGTAGTTCACTGAATTTAAAATCTTGATCTTGAAATATGAATATGAAATAAAGGGAAAGAAAGGGAAACAGCACCCTAGCATAGATATGTAATCACCTAAGGCTTTCCCTGCTGTTTAGAGGAATTATAGATAGTATTTGAAAACAGGCTTTTCAAAACTTTGTTCACTTTGAAGATGCTAAGTGTTCAGTGTTCCTTGAATTCTGTTTCTAAACGGTTTTATCATCAAAAACTAGCACATAGACCATTTGTCTGTGCCTTCAACCACATCCACGTAGCCTGTGAGAAACTGGGGAAAAGAAAGGAGGAAGGACTTCCCCCTCCTGCTCCTCCTTCAGGTCATGTTCCTAAATGGTTTTGAATATGCATATAGAAAAGAAAGAGAAGAAATTGTATGACTAAGGCTAGTTTGGGTGTAGTATTTTGGGCACAGGAGTGGGGATGAGATTATTAACCAAAAAAGCCAAAACAAAACCCCAAACCCCAAATACTTGAAGTATATTTAACCACTCACCTGATTAACATGTGGAGTAATCACACAGTCTTCCTTTAGTTGCTCAAGATGACTGATAAGAAAGTTGCTTACACCAATTGATCTACACAAACCTAGTAAGAAACAGAACAAGAAAGAAGTTTTGGGACAATCCTAACTAGTTAGGAGCATGAGTTGAAAAATATCACTTTCAAGAGACAAAATGATTGCATACATCATGTCTGTATCACAAAACACTGCAAAGAAATTCAGACCACCACCACTGAATCTAGTTTGACAGTGTTATCTGAAAGCATGGTTCCCTCACAGTCACACTAGGAAATCATTTTATAATCTAAACACACTGGAAACTCCCCAGTGTATAAAAACTCCAGGCTAAATTCTGGGAAAGGCCAGTGCAGTGTAAGCAAAGAACAATTGGACTCCACCAGAATGAAAAGAAGGAAATGGTGTTCTGAGCAGCCTGCCAAAACTAAAGTGGAACATTTGCTGAAGACTAATAAGGTGTGAGCAATACAACCCAAGGACATGCAGCCCAAATAAACTATGCAGCACTGCTTTTATTTCTATTAGATCATTATGAGATGCCACATAAATTGAAGTTTTTATACTGAGTTTAAGTGAGAAGTATCTAACAAGATCAAAAAAGCTTAGAAATGTAGCAGGGTTCCTCAGCTCCTGTTGACATGCAAATGAAGTTGAAAGGCACATAGGTGACAGGAAGGTTATTTTTTTACAATAAGCCGTAAGTGTGCATGCATGTGTATAAATCACGTACTGACAGTCCTGAAATCAGATGTCTCCCTTCAGACCTCAGATACAATAAAGCACAACTCCCAGTACTGGCCTGCCACCACACCTCAACCCTGACTCAGCTTTGGGAGTTTGATCTGAGTTCTGTGCTAAACACACGAGTAGGGAAACCAACTGTGCTCAGGCTAGCAGGGGTCTTAGGCTGTGGGTGCTGTGGATTATGAATCAGACTCATTTCTTCAGTATGTAAACTTTGTCTTGACTGATTTCATCTGTACTTCAATGTGTAACTGCAAATGGAAAGCCTGTCTTAATCACTGTTGTTAATCCAGTAGTTGTGCTGGCCAATTCAATATGATGTATACGCATATGCTCATCTATATACATGCATACATATATCTATAGCAAAAAAAGAAAGGAATTAAGCCAAAAGTTATAACGTTATTTTTTCAGAGGGAAAAAAAAAAAAAAAAAGCCTCATTGGGCAATTTCTGCCATTTCATGTCAAAGGAATGATTTCTGGACTGAAATTGCCCTCATTCCACAGTTAGAATCACCACTTTCTTGAGGTCCGTAGGGAATTATATGTAGCTGCCTTGATTTGAGTCCAGAATACAGACACATAGTAAAAAGAACTTACTAATGCAACTGAGACACATGAATGCATTAAAAGGAAGAACTCCAACTGAAGCAAAAGGTAAAGAAAATGTTGGAGCAAAATGCACTAACCATGTACTCATTCCTAAAATGCAGACTATAAATTTGCATATAAAGAACTGAGCTATAAGATTAGAATGTAGCTTGAATTTGCAGGTTAGACTTACCTGGACAAAATGAAGACATTAAATTTTTCTAGTCTTCCATGAAATTCTGGGAGAGAAGTTACGGTTTACTGCTTAGAGGCTGAGAACATTGGGGCTGTTCAGCCTGGAGAAGAGAAGCTGCGTGGAGACCTCAGAGCAGCTTCCAGTGTCTGAAGGGGGCTACAAGGATGCTGAAGAGGGGCTCTTCAGCAGGGACTGGAGCGACAGGACAAGGGGTGATGGGTTCAAACTGAACCAGGGGAAGTTCAGGTTAGATCTAAGGCAGAAACTCTACCCTGTGAGGGTGCTGAGGCACTGGCACAGGGTGCCCAGAGAAGCTGTGGCTGCCCCATCCCTGGCAGTGTTCAAGGCCAGGTTGGACACAGGGGCTTGGAGCAACCTGCTCTAGTGGAAGGTGTCCCTGCCCGTGGCAGGGGGTTGGAGCTGGATGAGCTTTAAGGTCCTTTCCGACACAAACCAGTCTGGGATTCTATGAAAAAAAATAAATCAAGTTTTGCACCAGAAAAGCCACTAACCATAGAAATACTGGCAATTTGACTGCGAGGTTGCTTTCACATATTTTAGAAACACAAGCAGATAAGCTGCACAGCAGCAAAATCTGTACACATACTATCACTTTTCAACATGGTTTCTTTGGTAGAATACAAAAGGATAAAAAAAAAATACATTAGCAACTCAAATGCTAGACAGCTTTCCCTTACAGAAATGATCATTTTTCAAGATGTACAACATAATTAGGTTATAACCTGCACTATAGTGATTTGCATAATTTGTATGTAATCTGCCAGAAGGAGCAAAACCTCAGCTTTTGCCTTCTACTTACAAACAACCCCAGAGTGTCAACACTAATAAATCATTATGCCAAAGAAGTCAGAAAAACACTTGCAGTTTTAACACAGTGGTGAACCAAAACATTATACTCCATTGTTGAAAGCTAAGCACTTACAAAACCCACGCTCTTCCTGCCCTGGAAGAATAAAGCTTTTATTTCCGGCTGAAATAAAACAAAACTCAAATCACAGACATGAAATATAAAAGGGCTTATGAAACTTGTCCATTTTCACAGAAAGCTCCCATTTTTTTCCCTTACAGTACACTCTAAGACGTTTTGCTTCTAGCATACTTCTTGTAGGAGATTTGGAAGTCTGTTCCATAATCACATTGCATTCACTGATAAGTTTTTGATTTGATTTCCCATCGAGAAATTTCAGGTCAGTTATGTTTTGTATTAAAAGTCATCCAAGTAGCTCCTAGTAAAATCAGTACTCTGTTTAGAGTGATGTCACACAAAGAAAGCTGAGGGAATACAATTAAAACATTTCAATTTCATTAAATCCACATATTTCATTTTGTTGAAGTTAGAACCCTTCATTTTAACTCCACTGCTTTCTTTTTTAGTTACAGTATAAGAGATGAAAGTTAGTGGTTTGACTTTGGTATTCAATTACAATATAAAATACAATAAATATGAAATCAATTGCACAGCCTGACTGTATTTAAAAAAATCTTATTTCAATGCACGGGTGAAACATGAATTCAAAACACTGGAATTTCCTGAAAAATAGAATTGAAATTGCAATGAGCAATCAATGGATTCCGCTTGAGAGAACTGCTTTCATTTGCTGGATGCTCTGCATGACTAAATCTGGGAAGGCTGCCTTAAAGCAGAAGATTATATAGAATTATTCCCACATTTACATTTGATAGATTAATTCCTAACAGTGAAGAATTAGAAGATGATAGACAGGAAAATGAAGGTCTAGGTAGCTTCTGGTCCAACAGACCAACGCCTGTAGCTACGGAGATCAAGCAAGATCCATGAAACGATCACATCAGCAGTAGAAATAAAATTACATATTGCGAGATTTGTGTAAAATGGTCCTGACTCACTGCCTTGAAACCACTCGGGGGAGAGGGGAGATGCACACTGCCTTACATTGTCTCTCTTGTGGAGCTCTGACAGAGGCAGGTTCCTCAGAGTTTGTGCAACACATCTCAAAATCACCAGAATGTTCTTGAAAAGGAGGGAAGAACACCCCCACTTCCAATTTAATACCTGTTCAGTGTGCTTAAAGGCCCCATTTCAGACAATTCAGGCACAAACCATGCTGTGTTAGCACGTGGTTTAAGTCTATAATTCTTTTTAGTTTAACCAGTTTAACTAGTCCTGAAGTTCAGGTTTTCTGAGCTAAGTTTGCAATGTGCTAGCTGCAAGCCTGGAGAAAGTACACTTAAAATACACATACATTTGTACTGCCTCATCTGCAATGTCACAGAGCTTCAACCCAAGGAGAGAAAGCATCCTCCTTATCTGCTTGAGGAAACAAGTGGTTTGGCCCCTATGAAGCAGATTTTGAGACAAAGATGTTGCAGTTCCCCAGTAGTTCCCACAGCTTACTGAGTCTTCGTCCTCCTCCTTGCAACTCTGCCTTTGCATGCTTGGAGCAAAACTTGGCAATGATGCTTATTTTATGCATGCTAAAAATTGACTGACCACAAGGGTGGAATCGAAATTTTCATCCAGCTTTGACAAACTATCATGAAGCTCTGCAAGACACATCAGAAAACATTGGCAAAAGAATGGTTGATTATACTGGGGGAAAAAAATAGTATCTTTTCTATTCTACACATAAAAATCTTGGCCTCCACCACGTTGGTAATTTCACCACACTGTATTACTCCCAGCTGCTGTGAAGCAATACATCATGCTAAGGGACTGGTTTGTAATATAGCTGTGTATTCAGCTTAAAGCATGTTTATGGCGACCTAGAGAATGATTGGGTATTTTTTCCTTTACTTAGAATAATATCAAATTATGCAAGTTTGATGGGCACTGGCTGGTCTTGCAGAAAAAGAAAAAAAAGCATAAATATAATGTCTTGGCACCACAACATTGTTTTAGTACAATAGCAAGCCTTATCTTTCTCTAGCACTGCTGTGGACTTTTATCAAACTTCTAAATACCCTCTGGAATATTAAATGGACAAAGTTCAGATCAAAAAGGGGTTTTTTTACAATGACAAAACTGGATACTGGGTTTGTGGAGCCCATTTTCCTCCCCCTCCCCACTGCTCCACATGAGCCAGAGCAAGGGAGAATTCCCACGTCCAGCAAACAGTGCCTATTCTGTTGTATCTTCAATTCAGGCCACAGAATGAAAACACAAATGGATCCACTTCTCACAAGAGGTCAACTGCAGTAACTGTATCTTTATTCAAGGAGGTTACACAGGTTGCTAACGTCCATATTCTCTGATATGCTAAAATCTTTTCCATGGGTAAGTAGAATTACTCAGAGAAACCACACAAGATTTGATTTCAGCACAGCTTGCTAAATCAAAGCTGTAGGCTGAGCGTGCCGCACATGCAGACTGCAAGCCAAAGCCTTCATAAATAAAGCATCTGACTCTTAGACAAAACCAATAAGGAATTAAGTTCTAAATCTGTGAAATAATGCTTGTTCCCTTGTCACAGACTGAAAAACATAGATACCAAAAGGCAAAGTGTCCTTTCTAAGAGCCACAGGAAGTCTGTGGCAAAACTGAAAACACACAAAACACAAAAATCATGCTTCTGTCCCCAAAGGATTTGTTTTTCTCCTATTCATTACCACAGTATAGGTGCTCATCTGCCCTGAAATTGCGTTTCTGCTATCACAATTCCATGATCATTACTCCTGCTAGAGATCAACTGTGAACCATAACGAACTGTCAAGAGAGGAGGCATGGTCTTCTGAACTAGGGTGCTTTTTGACTTCTGTATCAGAGAGGATGATGACTCCCAACTGATACGAGGAACAGCAACTTGCCTGATGTCAATAAGCAATACTGATTTACAATAGCTGAGAAGCTAGGGCTTTAATTCAACATATACAAAACAGATAAATGATGCTTTTCCCCCAAATTATGTACATTAAATAAATAATGAATTAAATAAATTAAATAAATATTGAAACAAAGAGTGATTTGGGACAGGGACTTTCCTTTGAAATGTATTTCAGCATTGCCTTCTTCCCAAGAGTTCTTGTGTTTATACCAGGACCTCTAGGCACTTCTGTGTGCCTACACAAACATTTGCTTTAAGTAAGCTAAGCAAAAAGATTTATCTACATTTTTGACAACAAGGATTCACTTGCTAGCAGAAAAACCACAAACAACATACTGTAATAAATCATGAAACAAAGAAGTCTGAGGGCTTATTTTTGCACTTAGAATTACGCGTAAAGTCCTTAAAATTAAGAGAAAAAGAAAGAGCAAAACATAACAAATGAGGACAGATGTTTATCCAAGCTTAGATGTGTTCCCCCTTTTACATCTGCACCAAAATGACTTACTGCATGGCAATTTCTTATTCTTAAATAAGACACTGCATATTATGAAGACTTCTTTATGATCTTTAACTTAAAGATGTGTAACTTCTTTTTTCCTGCATGCATCTTAATCGCTGTCTGATCTGACCAACAGGGTGTGGTGCAACCAACATCCTCACCAACTGCAATACCTTCAACCCATGAAAACACCTCTCTGAACTGTGTTTCTGCTCATAACAAGCCCAAGAGACATCTTCATCTCTACAGAGAGAATACTACAGACAATGTGAAAAAGACTTGTGTTGCTAGGAAAATTAGTTACTTGCTTTTACTTATTAAAACTTTATATGAACACAAATTCACATAGTACATAGGCTGGACTTCTAACAGCCTAAAGCCTCTGAAGACATTTTGTGGGGCTGTAACACTAATGTTTGTGTTCATCATTTGACAATATAAGCATAGATGTAACGTATTTTTTCAGTAGAATAAAAGCAGAATGTGTCATCTAGGAATGGATGTACTAGAAATTTGTCCCACTTACTCAAAAGCTGTATTTGGCTTCCTGAACCCTCACTCGTACTTTTAAGAACTGATAGAAAAAGGAAGAAGAAAAGATGATGATTGAACTGGCCTATGCCCAAACATGAAAAGGATAAGAATATTGTAAAGGTTGATGAGATTTCTTCTCTCACTTCGAATTAGGAAAAACATAACTTTTTTCCAAGAACATGGTGACATGGCTTCAACTACTGGGCTAAAGAATTTCTGTTACTTTATGGGTCTGGTCAAATCATACAAAGACTATTAAACTAACATATTAATAGAATAATTGTATTTATTTTGAAGAGCATTTCTCTGTGCTCTATTTCTCTATTTAATGTGTTAACACATTAAGGGATTTCTGACACAAGTATGACTATTCCATGTAAGCATAAAACTGCACTGCTTACACTAAAAAGATAAGCAAGATATTTTACTCTTAGTAAAATAACCCCGACCCCCAGTGGGATCAGAACCCAGAACTACCACCACTTTGCTACTCTTGCCAACTGCAGGCAAAAACTGGCTGGAGGCCCTCATTCTTCCCAGCATTTTGAGATAGAGGGACAAGTAATCATGTGCATGTGTGTGTATGGAAAGCTTGCCAAGATGATGGGTTAGCCACGATGCCAAAATCAAGGTTGTTTAAGATGCTGCATATGGAAAGGATCATTTTGCTAGGAACAGACCAATTACCAGGAGCATATATAATGACTATTCATGATGTCAAAGCAGCTTGCCACACTGCTTTCATCTGCCAGCAGACAAATGCCTATACAGGAATGTTGCAGCTGTCAAGGGAATATATGACTCAATGTATGTATCTTGGAATGGGTTCTGTAGGCAGTCTGGCCTCTGTCCTGAGGTATTGGAGGGTATAATTTCACAAAATGATAACATATGAGACCACAAAACTTCCACCCATAGCCTTGATATTACAAGAATCCTAGTTGACTTCAGCTGTTACAAGAGAACGAACCAGTTATTATAGGCAAATGTCTCACTGACCAACATTAAGATTGTTTTTTCTCCCTCTTTTCCTCACCACTGTTTCTCCCGTAACTCTTTAAAGGAAAATGTGCATGCAGGCTGCTGAACACATGCATCTAGAATCCTCTGCCTCTCACCACTTCAGTACACATAGAGACTTCTTTACTCTGACTGTGACCTTAAGACAGATGGACACAGAGCAATGGAGTCACCCGGCTCCTGTGACCATCAAACTGGAGCACATTAACAAGTCACAGAGGATACAATTAAAACAACAACCAAATAAAGCCAGACAAATAATCCAAATGCCACATTCAGCATTTAAAGAAACTAATTCTTGAAACTATAATGTTGTCCTCAGCTAGTAGAAACGTGCTGAACAATAAGAGCTTTCCTGCTATGACTAGAGGTATCAGCTAGGTCTATCAGAAGTCACCCAACATTTGTAAATAGGAGTCTTTAGTGCAGGTAGTGCTTTATCCTGTTCTGTCGGGTACACACAACAATTCTGTAAACAGCAAAGAAAAGAATAATTCTCCTCCCCCATTCACTTGTTCCTAACTCTGCAATGACTGATCAGAGGCAATTGCTGCAGTTCCTCGTGAGCTTTTCCATTGGAAAACCTTCCAATCACTTGGGCTAGCTGCTGAGGCCAGGTGCAGAGTTCTGATCCCAAGCTACCACAACAGATGGCACAATTCCCTCTGGAAGCAAGGTCGGGCGTAAATGCATGCAAATCCCAGGGTCTGAAGACTTAGGGAACACAACAGACTGTAAGATAAAATAGAAGTCTCTGCACTGAATCCTTTCTTAACCAGCACACCAGAATCTCATGAATCAAGCAGTGTTATAATTCATTAGCTCAATGAATAATGTTCTATTACATTTTCTGTATGATTTGGGCAAATTTACATAGAATTTATAAGTTTTGGTTCATGTTATGGAATGATACAATTGCCATAGGCTTGTATACCACTATATCTATCTTTGTTGACCAAGACCAGCTGACATTTTTCCCTGGAAAGATATAAGGGAAATCAGCAAATGTAATGACTGGGAAAGATGCTGGTAGGGCTTTTAATGGACTCTAAAAGCATACTGAAGGATTTAGCCAGGAGAAAATAAAAGATCAGCATGTTTACCTCATCTTTTATTAATCTCTCTTTTAAAATAGAGATTTATGACTCTGTAGCTCAAGGGCAAACCAGAAAGACACAGGACCACAGTCTAGACACAAGCCAAAGGGATTAAGACACCTGAAGTGTGTAAAACTTTTGGGGTGTATTGTTTTAACACAGATAATAAATGTATTGTGCCACACTGTTACAGTAAAAGACAAGAGTGGCTTCGGAATCCCCTAAAAACAAACAAAAAACCCCCCACAAAACAAACAACAAAAAACCCCTAGGACTGCAAACAGGAACCAATGGCTACCTGAACCAGTGTCAAGTTCAGAGAAGACAAAGAACTCACCTGTTTAGTATAGAACTTACAATTTTTCCCCCAATAAATAAATGTTTTTTTTCCATCAAGTAAGGATTTTGACGAAATCCTCTATTTGATTCATACCAAGGCTAACATGTTCCTCACATAACACATGTCAAGTCACATAAAGCTATGCAGCAACCGTTTAATCTTCAGTGGAAAGTCTAGTGGTTAACCATGCAAACAAATTCTTTCCCATTTTCATCAGGGATCATTGCATTTCCATCTCCAGAGTGGGTAACATCTACGTGTCATTTCAGTAACACATAGTTATGGTCAGCACATCCAGAGCCTGTATCTTCTAATGCAAAAATGTGAAGGTTAATGTTCTAAGGTATTTGATTCAACCAGACTAAAACACTTTTCTTCCCCTGGAGATGATCTAACAGGTAATTTAGACAACCAGAGCTAGAAAACTTAAACGAATCAGAAGTCTACAGAATGCTTACATTGAGAAAAAGACTGAGGGTAGCAACACGCAAACAGACAAAACCATTGAAGAAATGCAATTGCAGGAAAAATAACTATAATGTGAGATGTCTGTAAGGAGGTGTCATGCATAGGAATAAAACATAAAAGCAACTTTTTGTCTGCCTGTGAGGCCAGCAATAGTATTTCCAGTGTCTTACTGGAAGATCATTGAATAGCTCAGTCTTTCCATTAGTAAGATATATATAGAAAGAAAATTGTGTAAGACACAGAAGATCACAAACACACATGCAAAAGCAGAATAAAAGCAATAGAAATAATAATAGGAGGTGCAAATACAACCTGTTTGCAGCAAATTAGAATCTAGGCACAAATGACATGCACTAACTTAAATGCTCATCAGAAAAAACACATCTCAATGGCAAGATTAAGCACCTTGTTGAATAATCCATTCTTGGAATTAAAAGTCATTGATGCTTTGAAATATGAGGTTGGTGTAGTGTTTCTTTAAAGACTGAACGTTGTAATCCCTTACACAGCAGAAGACACTTTTTGCAACTTCCCTTATGCTTAATATAAAAAGCAAGAACAATAAATGTATCAAAAATCATTTACTTCTGTGTTTCCAGAGGCAGACCAAAAGGAATGGAAGGCTTGAAGCGTAAGAGAACAGGTTTGTTTAGTGCTCTGATAAAACTGGCAGTGCCGCACAGCCTGTAATTGCCTTTGTACAACTCTCCTGCTACAATCACTGTTTCAGTAGCTCTGGGTTAATGGATAGATTACTTACGCCAAGAAATCTTCTCCCTGCCTGTGGAAGGAAGTTATAAAGAGGGAGGTCCACATTGCCCAAGCACTGCACAACAGGATCTTCCTTTACAACACTATTTCTAATACTACTGCATAGTTCAGGAGCAAAATCCTCCTCTTAATCTATGATGAATTTTGATTAGGGCAGTCTATTCTTCCTATTGTTACAAACATAAACTGAAAATAATAAACTGAGAACATTGGGGCTGTTCAGCCTGGAGAAGAGAAGCTGCGTGGAGACCTCAGAGCAGCTTCCAGTGTCTGAAGGGGGCTACAAGGATGCTGGGGAGGGACTCTGCATCAGGGACTGGAGTGACAGGACAAGGGGTGATGGGTTCAAACTGAACCAGGGGAAGTTCAGGTTAGATCTAAGGCAGAAGCTCTTCCCTGTGAGGGTGCTGAGGCGCTGGCACAGGGTGCCCAGAGAAGCTGTGGCTGCCCCATCCCTGGCAGTGTTCAAGGCCAGATTGGGCAGAGCCTTGGCAGACATGGTCTAGTGAGAGGTGTCCCTGCCCATGGCAGGGGGTTGGAACTGGATGACCTTATGGTCCTTTCCAACCCAAACCATTCCATGATTCTATGACTCTATTCTATGAATTTTGCAGTGCACCAAAAATCAAATTGACTGTTACCAGAACTTGACAGAATAGCTCCCTTTTTTGATTTCTTTTTTTCCCTCAAAAGTTAGTACTTAGAATATTCAGTTGAGTATTTATTCCTCATATATCCATTTTGTTTTCTTGACCTTTCCTGAAACACAAATGGCTCTATTAAGTACCACCATGCATGACAAACTGGAAAACAGGATCATATAATTTAGAAAAAAAGAGTCTAAAGGAAGTAAAATTTAACATGATTTATACTTAAATCAGAGGAGGCTACTAGAAAGATGTTCTACAGTAGCATACAGATTTCAATGTTATCTGTGGATTTCCTCAAGAAAGGGTGTACATCATCATTAAGCTCATGGGCAGAATTCGGCAATGTATCATTTACAAGCAACACAAACATATTCAATTTACCAAAAAGATCCACATAATTTGCACCCCCAACCCAACCAAAATAGGAACCTCCAGTTCAAATTACATTGTTTAACATTTGTCACTATGAATTCCCCAATTCTATGAATTCCAAAATGTGCTGTAATTCCTTCTGCTAAAACAGGTTTTCATTATTGTATCACCTTTCTCATAGAGCTCCTCCATTGCCCTCCAGGTTTCAGCTCGGACCTCTCGATTGCTTTTACCAGGAATTTGTGCATCAGGCCAGTGTATTAAAAAAAGATCTAAAAAACAAACAGAACCAGACTACTCGTCAGTGTCATAAAACTATAGCAAACCATGTGAAACAGCATTTTGCCTTCATAATGGCATCTAGTGTACTATCATCAAAATAGATACAATTACCACTCCGTTATAATTATACATCCATTTATTTTTAATCAATGCAATCTACAATATCTCATTAACAACTAAAGGTAGAAGAAGTTGCACCTGTGCCACAGGTTTAGGTCACTGTAATCCAAATTTCATAGTCACATATTCAAGCTTTCAACATATAAGAAGCCCCATTTAAATCAAAGAGATTTTGGTCACTGAAATTAAGATTGGACTACTGCTGAAGGGCTACAAGTCTTTAAGTTTTATATAGACAGGCTGAGAACATTGGGGCTGTTCAGCCTGGAGAAGAGAAGCTGCGTGGAGACCTCAGAGCAGCTTCCAGTGTCTGAAGGGGGCTACAAGGATGCTGGGGAGGGACTCTGCATCAGGGACTGGAGTGATAGGACAAGGGGTGATGGGTTCAAACTGAACCAGGAGAAGTTCTGGTTAGATCTAAGGCAGAAGCTCTTCCCTGTGAGGGTGCTGAGGCGCTGGCACAGGGTGCCCAGAGAAGCTGTGGCTGCCCCATCCCTGGCAGTGTTCAAGGCCAGGTTGGACACAGGGGCTTGGAGCAACCTGCTCTAGTGCGAGGTGTTGCTGCCCGTGGCAGGGGGTTGGACCTGGATGAGCTTAAGGTACTTTACAACTGGGACCAGTCTGGGATTCTATGATTCTATGAAGATAAATCTGTTTGGCAGTTCTGCAGATATTTTATGCAACCTCAGCAGTGGGTTCTGGGTTTACTTTCTAAAGAATACTTCTGTTATGAATTTCTGTTGGAAATTACAGCAATTTAGTTCATGCAGGGGTTTTTGCTAAAATTTTGTGGCAGCAGATATTAAGGGAACAAGCTTGTGCTTTACTGCATTTTATGAAATATTAGCACAGTTTCAAACAGAAGTAATATTTATTGCTGATGAAATTATCCAAGCAGCTATCAAAACTGGCTGTCTCCATGCAAGAAAAGACCATCAAGGAAGCATTTCCAACATAAATTAAAAAGGAGACATTTACATTTATTGGAGTCAGAGTTCCAAAAATGATAGGATCTGTAACTCCTTTATAAGTCTGCAGACAACCTGAAGGAGAAACTTTGGAGCTACTTTGAAAACAGTTACATTTCTTTTCAAATTGTAACTGCAGATATAACAGGTAACTGCAGGCATCCCAGTCAAAGAGGTGCTGCTCTTTGCTGCACAGCTTAGTCTGACAGAAAACAGGAAAAGGAAATAAATGCATGACTGAGATGTACACCATTGTCTGTGCTCTATAGTATTCCTTTTTTGGCAGTTCAGACAGAGTTAAGAAATAAAGCGATGCAGAGGTTTTTGTTCTCCGAATGCATCACAGCATTCATTTACAGCCCCTCTTTGAGAAAACACAGATCCTCTACCCTATTTTTCTTTTATTCACATTTAAGG
The DNA here is from genome assembly GCF_004027225.2 of Strigops habroptila. NCBI lineage: Eukaryota > Metazoa > Chordata > Aves > Psittaciformes > Psittacidae > Strigops > Strigops habroptila. The sequence goes on from NC_044284.2 coordinate 775,375, forward strand.
ACTGCACTAATGCTAACAATACCACTCGGCTGCTACTGTAGCTTTCCAGCTCTCTAAATAAAAATTCAGCCTTGATTTATGAGGAAAAGGGAACATGAAATTCACTATAATACACTTATTTTGTAAGTGTATTATAGTGATCCCATTCGGATCCCTCACTGCCATACTGTTCAAGAGAGTATTTTGCTTAGACTAAAAATCTAATTAGAACAGTACAGAGTTTTGTACAGTAACATACATTATAGGATGTACAAAAAAAGAATCATTTTGGATGATCACCAAAATAATGAGCTTTGCACTTTCTGGTATCAATAACCCATTCAACTTTTAAACACAACTGCTCACACAAGAATATATCATTGATCTGTAATGACTTGCAGCATCTGGATTTATGTCACATTTAAAGAGAAAGTTGCTCATTGTTTGCCCTTATATACATAAAATCCTCTCTCAATTTAGAAAACAAGTAAAAAACCACAAGCAGACTTGTTCATCACTGAGCTGTGAATAATTAGTTCTTCTCTAATTGCTCTGAAAAAAAAAAAAAAAGAAAGAAATGCTATTTATTAAGAATAAATACCAATATGTGGCATTGGAATAAATACCAATTTCTGTGACATTCAGCGAAAACTAATATTGGGATCTTGATTAAAGCATTTGGTAAGGTTATGTTAAAAATCTCAGGACTGGTCTAATTCTGTTGCCAAGTCTCTTCCAAAATTTCAACTGACTTATATTAGATGCAATCCCAAGAATTAGCATTAGGAATTGCTAATACCAAGTGTTCAATTTTAGCCACAGTTATATACGCCATTGGCAGTACTTACTGCATAGAAACTGCCATGTCTTAACTTAAACTTTTTTGCTTGGATAAAGCAAATGTCATATATAAGTTATTAGTAAGTTATTAGTATCTGATGCCAAACATAAAAATGGAAGAATTACATATCTTTAATTGCCATTTGTTACATTCTCCAAATCAGACTAATAAGAACTGCTTTAACTATGCAGAAACACATTATATAGCACTCACAAAAAATAATCATTAACTTCAGTGGAATTTCACCAAAAGCTACTTTTCCAAAAGCCTGAGTATTCAGTTAGATATCACAGTATGCAAATGTTCACAGAAATAGATACATCCTGGATTTCTACAAAGATGCTTTGTACTGAGCCCAAGAAACTGGAGCACTCTCAGAAGAATGACTTTTAACAGATTTGATCACCAAAAGATCTCTGGCCTTGGTTATTTAAAAACATGCAGTACATCAGCCTTCCCTGTATTAGTGTCTGAGACCTCCTCAGCATGAACATGATGAGTTGTTGGTCCTTTATTTTAGGAAGGTGATGTTATCAGGTTGCGATGTCTGTATCATACTACGATGTTTATTTTAATTTATGCTTATTGTTGAAACAAAAATTACTTCCCCATTAGAAATCTACACATTTAGGGCTAGAAAAGCATCTTAAAAGTGCAGTCCTCCTGACTGCAAGAAGTGTTCACGAAAGATGTGGGGCAAAGGTACCTTATCTCAGAGATAAACGAGTAGAATGGTCTTTCCACAAGTCATGCACAAACCACCCCAGCCCAGCTAGGGTGTGGAAGTGGAAGGAATACAGTGTACCTTGCAACAAGAAATGGAGCTGCCCCTCTACTGAAATCAACTAAGCAGTGTTAATTTTAAATTAGGATTTGCTTACTCCCACTGCATCTGTTAGAAACCTTTTCGTAATACCTGTAGGCCAAGAAAAGCAGTGAGCACCTCACAAACCCAGGGCTACAATTTCATCTTCATATTCACACCTACACCCACACTCTTGCTTAAAATATTTCCCCTCCTGGGGGATGACAAGAACACAAACACTCTTATTCTGATTTTGGAGGCAAGAAATTAGTTTTAAATTGTTTATCAAAATAGCTTCAGGTGCTAGTAATCAAGAAATGTGGAACTTGATCACTGGAGGTGTTTAAGAACGGGTTACATTTCTATGTGCTGAGAACGATCAGGTTGTGCCTTGTAGGTTGGATAGATTAAACACTTCTTTGAGACGTCTTCCAATCATATATTTTGTAAAATAATCTCAACTCAACCTCAAAAACCCTCCAATGATTCACAGTATCAGGATGCGCTTGAGAAAGAAGAAAAAAACTCCAAATATTCACAATCAAATTTTGTATTTACCAGCTTTTTAAATCACCCTTTATTGTCAGGCTGTAGCAGTGCAGTGGTTAGTGAGGGCCTGAAGTTCATTCAAATGTCAAAACACTGCAGCAGGAAAACTAAAATTAACATGTGAACTGTTTTCACACACACATTTAAAATAGTGTGGCTTATTGCTTCTCGGCTGCAGCACCTACAATCAACACAGTTCTTAACTCAAAAGGACAGGGACATTTTACACATTTAAAAGCCAACAGCATGTTGTCATGGAAATAAAAGCGTGCAATTCTAGTCCTAACACAATTCCTAATATAATATTAAAAATAAAGAGCTAAAAATTCACTAGAACAAACCTAGTTTTGAAGAACAAGCCCTGACTCATATCAAACCTAAAAGCAAAAGTCTATTTTGCAATGTTTCGCACAGTTATCTCAGTGCAGTGCTTGTGTTTTCCCTGCTTTTCTCAACTGTTACTGCATTTAGTATGTACATGATGATTTTTCTCACCTGCCCCACCTCTTTTAAATCCCACTGGAATAAGGATCAGTGTGAAGCAAGCTCCAATGTGTTCCGAATTAATACACAATCCGAAGTGGGTGTATTAACATCATTCATGTGATTCATCTAGTACACTGAATATGCTGATAGCACATTTGTCCAACTCCAGTTGAGGATTTGTGATAGGTCAGATTTGCCTGAATGTGACAGACTCTGAAGAGTCAAAAGGAAAATCAAATTGTTTATGAATTCAGTAACCCACAAATCACATTCAAGAAGAAATTACTTCTGAGGTTTGATCCAAACCCCAAGGAATGTGTTCTGCTACTGCCAAACCTTGAAGATTTGCTGCCATTTCATATTGGTTTACTGTGACTGCTGGTTGAGGACCACGTTTAGAAACTGCAAGGAGCAGAATATCTGTTACAACCACTGCCCACAGATAATATAAATTTCCAGCTTCTCATGGATATATCATCTACTGACTCCAATAAAAATGCTGGAACAGTGCTCTCCTAATACCATTTGCCCAAAAAGTGTTTATGAAAAGGTTTCATAACAGTATTTTACATGGAACACTTCTCTTAAAAGGCTGTGGCTGCTTTCAACAGTTCATGTGTCTCAACAACTGGCATTCCATACACTGCTAATGCTCAGATTTATCAATTCCTATGATTATTTCCTAAGTCTCTAACTCAGTTTGCATGGATGAACTGGGTAGCCCACAACAATCCTTAAGAAAATAAACAGGACCTTTCCTGGAACAAATTGCTTAGCTGTACATTTAGCTGCCAGGCCTCTTACAGCTTCTTCTTTTTGCAGTCTTCTGAATGACTAACTTTCCCTCCAACATAAAGGTCCAACATCATAGATCTATTATTTAGGATCTTTCCATTTTCTATATGAATAGTGTATCTTTAGGGAAATGCTTCAAACCCCCACATATTTGGTTAATATCATAGAATGAAATCAGGAAATTCTGATTTCGGTACATTTCACTTACCTTTATTTCACATTCCTATTTCACAGAAAAACTGCCAGCTTTGACACAGACTTGTAACTAAGGAATTCACTTTCCTAAATAAGCTTAGGCACAAATTGCCCTGCTATTACCAAATCTCTTCTTGTCATGGATTTCATGTCCTCTCTATGGTACAGACTGCCCAGCAGAAGAGGGACACAAAGTGCAGGAGCAAACGAGAACAGAGCTAGGATATCTAAGCTTAATTCTACAACCTTGTAACAATATTTCCAAACCAATCTTCTGCATTACGTTTACTTTTATTGTACCTGTCACAAGCCTCAACTTCCAACAAAAAGCTCTTACTTTAAGCAGTCTTTAAACACTTCAAAAGTTCATGTTTCAAGATATTGCCACTTTTTGCTTGAAAATCCTTCAAATAGCAGCTTCCAGCTGAGTGCTTTCAGACAGAAGGCACAGAACTCCCTAAAGCATGATGGGAAGAGTGGGGCTCATGGAAAAGGACCTGAGGGCGCTGACTGACGGAGATGAACCTGAGCAGCTTGTGCCCAGGCAGCCAAGGCCGCCAATGGTATCCTGGCCTGTACTAGCAATAGTGTGGCAGCAGGGCCAGGGCAGTGATTGTCTCCCTGTGCTGGCACTGGTGAGGCTGCACCTCGAATCCTGTGTCAGTTCTGGGCCCCTCACTGCAAGAGAGACACTGAGGTGCTGGAGTGGGGCCAGGGAAGGGCAATGGAGCTGGTGCAGGGCCTGGAGCACAAGTGTGATGAGGAACGGCTGAGGGACCTGGGGGGGTTTAGTCTGGAGAAGAGAAGGCTCAGGGGGGACCTTATCGCTCTCTACAAGTGCCTGACAGGAGGATGGAGCCAGGAGGGGGCTGGTCTCTGCTCCCAAGGAACAAGGGGTGGGACAAGAGGAAATGGCCTCAAGCTGCACCAGGGGAGGTTTAGATGGAGCTGAGGAACAATTCCTTCCCCAGAGGGTGCTCACGCATTGGAACAGGCTGCCCAGGGCAGGGCTGGAGTCACCGTCCCTGCAAGTGTTCACACACCGTGTAGCCGAGCCCTCAGTGCCATGGTTTAGTGGTGGCCTTGGCAGAGCTGGGAATGGTTGGACTTGATGATCTTAAAGATCTTTTCCAATCTAGTGGATTCTTTGATTCTATGGTTTCTATGAACCCCATGAAACACACCATCTATTTCACCTCCTCTGAAGGTCTTCTTCATCGGCATATATAGTACTAAACATAGAACTCAACCTTCTCTCTTTCACACAAGTGCTATTATACTGTGTTTAACAAAAATAGTCTGTGGAGTTGATCCAACTTGCCATCTCATCCTTCTTGTGGAGGTCACCATCCTCATTGACAGAGCAGCGAAATGCATGTGAAGTACTTCCTAAGCCATCACAGTTTACAAATCGTCAAGTTAAAGGACTTGACAAGTTAAAGCTGAAGCCACCATTGATTTAGGTCCCTATGTCAGACTAAGTGGTGGCTTAGGAAGAGCTTTATACATTTTCAGACATCTCTACATCAGTGGAAGAAAGGTAAGGAAGGAGGGAAGACAGGGAAGGGTATAAAGAGGGAAAGTTAAAAAACTGTGTATGTTGCAAATTGCATAGGCAGTTGTAATACTTAATTTGTCTTAGTAGTGTGAGCAAAAGAAATCTCATAGCTGAACATACCTGACAAACTGAAGTTCTGTTTATGTCAGTCCAAGGATTCAGTCAAATGGTGACAGTATTTCTACATTTCTTGCTTTCAGGTATTTTTTTGCTTGTTTTACATATTCCTGCTGAGCAGCAATATGTAAACTGAGTATTTGTATGAGCAGCTACTTTAATCAGCCTAGTACCTGAGAAAATAAAAGCAAATCACTGAAAATTATTTCCTGGAAGGGAGTCAAGCTTTCCTCTCATCAACATTCAGCACCAGTGCCATAGCAAGGAGAAGAAAGCAAGCAGACACAAAACGTAAGCAGCAGAAAGCAGAGAGGAGGAAGCATGTTATTTCTTAATTTAGAGGAGAAAGTCAGTGCTTGAAACTTTGCTTATGAACTTCTCCTTGTAGTGACCTGTATTTGCACAAGACAGACAAAAAGAGATTTGATTTCATTTTGCGTTATTCTGTACCTGGGCTGGAAGTTAAGGGATACGCTTCCAGGAAGAATGGTTCCGAAGATGTGCATATAAATATCTCAGTCTAACAGATACAGGGTGTTTTCCCCTTCATCTTGCAAAGCACCCAAGCAAAAAAGCCAGTGAATACAGCACACAACTGCTATCAATATTACATGCCATTAATCCTACGAGATCTGTACTTCAGAAAAGCTGTTCACTTCCTCTTTAAAGTTTATTTATTGGTAACAGGGGGACAGGGTGAAGAAAGAAGCAAAATGAGGGGTTTCAGGACATTGACAGATAATGTCTGATTGTTAGGTCAATTATTCCTGAATTATCAGCATAAACACTATCTCCACCAATGTCATTATTTTAGATTATTACTTTAAATTTATATTCCTCTACCTCAACTTTCTTCTCATTGCTCCAGCTGGGGAAGAAGCAGCAAAAGCATTTAAAAAAATACCATGTTTATTTTTATCAGGTACCTCCCCTCCCATGAGCTGTTGCAAAGAATTAATCGCTGTCATTATTGTAGCTCTTTGCCTGTCTAATAAGGGAATTCCAGCATCACATCTTGGACTACAAGAAGTTTATAATCAGGGTAAGTTTCAAAGTGTGTAAGTCTAATCCAGTGCTAGTTAGATTTAGCCTTCTAAAGTCTTGTAGATACTTCTAACAGCTTCCCTGCAGTATATTGCAGCAGACCAAGCCAAAGGCAGTTACTGCGACTTTTTAAAAGTTAGGAGACCTACAAAACAAGTTTTAGAAAGGAATCCCATTCCTTGAGATTTAACAGACCACAGAAGAATTTAGGCATTTTTGTCCCTCTGTTACTAATAAATTATCATAAAGTTTATGAATCCTTTCAGGTGTTTTTAGCAAAATAGATGAAAGTCATGTAGTGGTTCCTCACAGAATCACAGAGTGGTTTGCGTTGTAAGGGACCTTAAAGCTCACCCAGTTCCAACCCCCTGCCATGAGCAGGGACACCTTCCACTAGAGCAGGTTGCTCCAAGCCCCTGTGTCCAACCTGGCTTTACAAAAATACCTTGATCTGTTGTAAAATGTTTGCAGTAAGGAAGAGTTCTGTGCTTTCTATTGTATGCATGTGAACTTCCTAGAAAACAAACAGACCAAGATATCTGCAAATGTGTAAATAAAGGCAGGGTTTGGTTTCTGTGATCTATCTGTACTACATCGTTTCTTCAGGAATTCATTCATCTTTGCAAATATTGACATAGAAGGTGCAATAAATGAGCATATGTAAAGATTCATACCAAGGTATTCAACACCAAGTCTTTCACATGACTCCAAGCATGCTTTTTTTGTGTTTTCATAGCCATAATCACTATGCCACAGTTTCGTAGTTAGCCAGAGGTCCTCTCGTTTCACACCACTCTCTTTGATGGCCTTTTGGAGCAGAGACTCACAGCCGTATCTTTTTGCTGTGTCAATGTGACGAATGCCACAGTTTTGTATCGCATAGACCACAGCATCATGGGAATAGCCACCTCGATGGGAAGTACCTAAACAAACAAAAGCAGAAGAGAATTGTCAGCAATGAGTTATGATGGACATATTTTATCATTCTTTTTCATTGTTGTTTTCCTTTTTTGTCTATTGTCACAGAACCAGCTTATTCAATTTTCATTTCCTAATAATACAGAAATGGGAACTGACAGATCAGAGACCTGAGAAAATACCTGAAGTGCTAGAATGCTGATGCTGATCAGAAATACCCTCACCAAAATCAAATATCAACAACATTTAAGTGTAAAGAAGTTATTTCAGAAGTCGGGCTGAAGATCATCAAAGAGAAAACTTCATGGAAAATAAGTATATGGCCTTTAATTTTCATATAGGAGCACAACATCTACAGATGAAAATATTAACAATAAGAAGTAAAATGTAACTTGGAAAGCAATTTACTTTGCAGAAAGCATATCCTGAAACCTTTACTCTGTTGAACTCCTGTTAGCTTCAAGTTATTATTGCATTGTACAACCCCAGACCAGGCCATACCACAGGTGCAATTCATATCACATCAAGCTCAGCAGCAACCAAAACAATGCAATCCTACCCAAGAATTCCAGAATGGGCATACAGGGAGTTTTAGTAACAAAGTACTGTAACTCTCATTGTGTAGGTATTCACTGGATGTGTATTTTGCATGTCAAGGGGACGGAAGGAGGAGGGGACTCAACAGGAAAAGCAACCAGCAGGAGGACTGTCAGATAAAGAACTGGCTGAGAGCAAGGATGATGTTTCTACTTACCCTTTCTTGTTAGTTGTTTTTCCTTCAATGAGCCCCTCACCCATTCCTCATCACTCACACACTTCCCACAAACAGTATTTTCTACAGTTTGTTGGAGGAAATGCTCAGTCAGCTCTAGTCAGCTACCAAAGCCACCTTCTAAGATGATGATTAGTACTTAAAGGCCCCGGTGCTAACAAAAAGAGTTGGCACGAAAACAGCCATGTCACTAACTTCCCCGTTACAGTCCCAGTATAGCCGTGACAGTCAACAGCAACAGGGTCTTCAGCCTCTGCTGAATCTAAATAAAGGACTCTAGGTCAAAGAAGAAGAGTAGAAACTGAATTTTCTATCTGCTGTTAACTTTCTCTTTCCCTCCAAAAAGAATGTTTATGTCTACATCAAACACTATCTGCATGTTATAACAAATGTATATGCCCCCCAAGACTGTCAGCAAAGGGGAACAAATGAGAACATACATACAGTTACTTATGACTCATCCTGAGAACTCCCACACCTGAACTGGAGAGGGAAAGCCCATGGGAATCTGCAGCACTTTCTCATACACATCATGACAATGCCAGCAAGAATGAGGAGGGCTTCCAAAAGCCCTACTTGCGTGAAGGCAAGCCAGGTTCTCCTACATGCTCATGATTTTTGTTCATTCCTAAGCTTAGAAGGAAAGCAAATGATACCTCTGTAATCTTGGTCAACATTCCAAGTCATTTGAAATAAGACGTAATAGGTCTGACATCACATGCGTCCACCCAAGGATCGTGACACTGTGCTCACCGCAATGGGTCGATCCTCACTTTGTGTTTATGACCTACAAAATGTGGAGTATGGAATTCTTCGTTTATCTTCAAGGATTTGAAAGTGATGAAATTATACTACTATATTCCTACAATGTTGACATGTGTATCAGAAGTATTTCACCTTCTACATGTAAACAATGTTTTAAAAGTCAAAAATTCAAAATTCTTCTTTTCTCCATAGCCACTGTTTATGATTAATAACTGGCTTAATTTATGATTCATCTAGAAACAGATGTCCCTGTAACTTGTTTTACATCAAGATAACTCAAGCTGGGTTAACTTACATTTTCAAAATAAAAATGTTGACAAATTTTAGATGGATGCAATGCTACTACATTGCAAATCTGGGCAAAGAATATATATGCGAGTATTATATTAATCAGATCCTAAAGGGATTTTATTAAAGAATTATATAACTAGCATAGAAAAATTACTATACTTTTTCATAACAGTCCCTTCACTTTTCATAAGCTGGTACCGGTGCCAAAGAAATAAGGTTGTAACTATTGTGTTTGTTTCTGGCTGGCTGGACATTTCTAGGCACAGAATGAATGGAGTTCATTTAGAGGTCTCGCAAATGGACTCAGACTCTTTTCATGCATAATGGATTTCAGCAAGAACATTTAGGACAAACAACTTTTTTTTTTTTTTTTTTCCTTTTTAATTTAACCCTTTGAAGTTCAAGGGAGACAGTGGGAAAGAAGGAAAATTCAGAATCGTTTTCTTCCTGTTGTCCATTCAGCAATGGCATGCACACTTGTTTCACAAGGAAATAAAGAAACCGAGATCAGCCTGGAGGGAATTATCTCAGTTTCTATGCCTAAAAATGAACCACAACAGTCTTGATGCACTAAATAATAATTAAAAAGAGAGCGTAACAGTTATTTAATATTACCACTTTGCAAGCCTTAACTTACTCGTAAACAACAGGTTTCTAAGTTAATTATGCTACTGACATAACAGCTTCTAGACTTTAGAAACCACAGTTTTCTTGGGTTTACTCATGTGAGCAAATATGCTACAATTTACAGCTGCAGCAGGGTGAGAAAAGACAGTGGAGCGACTTAAACTGGTATTTTTCTATATCTTAAATGCATTGTGTGAACACATTAACACTCTTACATGTTTGGGTTTCCCCTTTATTCACAGAGATGTAATTCACACTGTACATGGATATTTAAAGACAAAATCCAATCTTTTATTTGAAATTAATGAACTAGCAACCATTCCATCCCCTTACTGTTTCTAAATAAAAACAGTAACAGCTTTTAATAAATGAAGTCAAATACAAGTAAGTCTGCAAAAGTACCCTATTTTCTAGCCAGCATTTTAACCTGTTTTCCTAGGAGAACAGCACTAGTCTCTCACTGACAGAACTATCTCAACTTTGACAGATCTGAACATGTCTGAGATGATTAAAACCCTATGGATTTTGTGAAAATTGGTGGTTGGGAGATACAAGAATACTGCAATGGAAAGACAGATAATTGGACAGTTGGCCACATGAGCCATGAGTGCTACAGAGATATTAGCCTGAATGGTGTTTGATGGTTAGTTATGTTGAAAGAAAGCTCTATAAATTTCCATGTCTTTAATTTTGCAGTAAAACCTGGTGTTAGGTACAGAGAACTAGGAAACATTATTCAGAAACATGCCCAAGCAAATGGATTTTCAGTGGTAGGTCAAAGGGACACAAAGCCACTAAAACTAGGCTTAGTTACTTACATGGTTTTTTTGTCATGATTACCCATATACCCCGAAAAAGACTGCCACCAGAACTGGGATGAGAAACGTGCTCTGGCAACCCTTACAAACTTCCAAAGATTATTAGGAAGGCAGAATCCTGTTCATAATGCAGTTACTACACAGAAAAATACAACCAACCACCCAGTCAGCACCCTCTCCCAAGACAAAATCAACAACATACCTCCTCCCCACCCCCTCAATGCTACACCCCACTTCCCAGTTTTAGGCACCATCTCAGCTGACTCTCAGCCTCATTAAACTTTTTGTTTTCCTTCACAGAAGCTGTAGAACAACGGAGCCAGATTCAAAGCATCTGTGTTTTCCGAAGAGAATCAGACCCTATTTTCTCCCTGCCTTTGTGCAAGAGTGTGTCTTCATGTTCTTTGTGAAATGTGAAAGGATTATTTATCTGAATATATGAAAAAGTTGATGAATAACTTCATCGTGAAGTTCATTAATAACTTTGGCTTCTTGAAATGAATGGAATCACTTACATGAGAAGAGTTCCTGTTAGTGATCGTGTCAGAGATGAAGATTTCCTGACATCAGTACTAAATTACAACAGTTGACAAACAAAACACCTACAAAAATGCCCATTCCTTTGCAGGTTTTTCTCCAAGTAACCACTTGAGAAAAGAACTCTCAAAAGCAAAAGCTCAAATATCCTTTTATCAATGTTCACACACTCATTGGGGATATATGAGTGTGTACCTTGAAATACCTTGTTCTATTAATTTCTAGTATTTCAACATTAGGACCACATAATGCATCTTATGAATATAGTAAAGTTTTTGGTGTCAATACGGTTTGATTTCACTATAACTTTATGAGCAAATTTGATGATAAAACCTAAAATGTTGCCTATACATAGAGCAAATGAACATATAACACATTGCAAGGTTCAGTGCTTAAATGAGTCTAGCGATTACACCACGAAGTTTCTCCTGCCTCTGTAAAAGCTATCTGGATTATGGATATTACTTTATATATATATGTATCAGTAAGATATACTTTGGTAACGTTTCTCTTTTTTGCTAAGTATGATCCATTGCTTAGTGCGAAGCAGTCACTCTAGGACTGTTCTTCTCCTGTGTGACTCAGTTAGAATAAGCTCATAGAATTCAATAATGTGAGGAAGAAAAGTAGGCAAGAATGATTTTAAACTCTGCAGTTCTACTCAGACAACTCGACACAGGCACCAAGGAACACAAAGCAGGAACACAGCCTTGCTGCAATGCAAAAGTGTAGGAGAGAGCCATGACATGTTTATTGTGTATCCAGGGAAAGGGAAGCCAGAATTGCTAGTTTTCTCTCTTCCTGAGAGGAAGGAAGAAATGGCAATGAGCCACTGTTGACAGAAGCACTCTATTCCTTCCATCCCAAAGAGGCTTTGACTGTAAAGGATATTCAGATCATCTACTGTAAAATGACCGGACATCTCTGATCACTGACCCACCATTTATCTAATCAGAACATGAGAAAAGGAGCTCTAAAAGCAGCTTCTCAGTTGCTCTCACAACAAGCCCAGAAAATCTGCAAGTAGCATCAGTGGGATACTATGGCTCTGATATGGCACCGATTCCCTAATGTGGTTTATGGCAGCACAAATACACTGTAACAAAAAAAATGCAAGTAGTTTTTTTTCTATAGGAGTAAAGAGCTTTCTGCTGGAAAGTGCCAGCTATTTCAATTATTCAGCTGTTGTATAGAAATATTGTTATCATGCAGAACTTCCCAATAAAACTGTATAGGGAAGGCCAAGTCTGGAAAGTGACCTGTCCATTTGAAAGGCAATTATGAATGTGTAATCCATGTAGAAACGTCATAAGCAGAGCAGCAGCACACATTTATTTAAATGCCTTTACAGACAGACTGCCAAATCCTGAAGCCTTTTCTTTCACTCCACACTTTCCCACCACTGAGAACTATTTCTCATTAACAACCAAATTGGTTTCAGATGCTCTGTTATAAGATGTTACCTTAGAAACCATCGGCTAAAAGACTGTGGCTTCCTTCCATAGAAATCTCAAACAGTGAAAAGGCAGATTTTCTGGCATAAATCAAATCCAATTTCTAGGGTTCACTAAACCTTTTCTCCTCAGAATAATGTTTTGTGACTAGATCTTAGCAGTTAACAGTGCACGAAGAATTGCTGGTGTGAACCAGTTTAAAATGATTTTCATTCTATTCCCTTTGTTAATTCAATTGAAATTACTTCCAGTGCTTATCATACCTTGATAGAACTTTTAACTAAGAAGGATATGTACTATCCTTATACTATAAATATGACAATAAATAAATAAAATATTCATTTCCTTTCCCTCTCCTTTCATACATTTCCTTAAACTACCCTATCTGATAAAGACTACATTCATTTACAGACATTTGGAAATACTTCACAATAAGTGAGACAAACCTGTGACAATTTTTTCCACCTCTAAACAACTTTCACAAAAAAGAAAAAGAAATGTTAAGCCCATACTCTGTACTTAACAGGACATTATCATAACGATTCCTGCTGTGAAAGTTTGGTAAGTTATGTACATAATTTACAACTAAGCATGATCAACATACAATTAAGTAGAGGGACGGCAATTTTAAAAGGTGTAGTTGACCATGAGACCAATAATTCAAATACACTTGGAATAAGAGAGTTGGAACTGGATGATCTTAAGGTCCTTTCCAACCCAAACCAGTCTATGATTCTATGATATTACAGAAAAAATAATAGAGAACTGCAATTTATAGTGCCTTGTAACTTACAAGATGAAAATGTATGTGTAATAATTCATCACTGTAAGATCCTAATTCAAGACAGCATTCAAGCTACTTTTTGACATCATAATAGTGCCCTTTATACCTACCAGACTACTCGCAGGATAAGTGCGATTGTGAATCATGACAAGATCACAATTACTCCTGCAATACCACATGATGCTGCAAATCCAAGCCTTGCAGTGCCCCACCACTAACTATTCATGGGTTCAAAGGCCAGCAGCAACGCCCCTATCCACAGTGCAAACTAAAACTGAACAATGGAGAATATTTCTGATCAAATGCCTTTCTTTTTTCCACATCACCCAAGAATTTAAAATGTATTGTCTCAAGGTTTCCAAGGCAAGCAACATTTTCTTTAGCCTCTCCTCTCACATTGCACGTTCACCCTTAGAACAGCATGTACTACAATGCAAAGCACTTCCATTCAGGCGCTGAGCCTGGGGAGTAGACCTTACAGTTATGAATCCCCGTAACAAGGATTTTGTATCACACTCTGTGCTGGAGGTACGTGGCATAAACATTAGAAGAGCTGAAGAAAGTTTAGGAATCAGCACCTCCCTCCTCCCCGTTTGGGGGCATGAGGAGCTCCTGCAATTCAGGATACAGCAGCATGTGACATCACCATTCAATGCTGCCAAATCTCTGCTAGGGAGTTCTGGCAAAGAAAAAAGGTATGATGACTAACATCTGCTGCACGAAGGTCAAAAGATAAAAGTCACCTTTCTCCCCCCAAGCTTGGTATCAGTTTTCTACATTACAGAAACATGGTGAAAGACAAAAGTTAAATACACTGGAGCTTGCTTCTCTGTTCAGTGCAAAGTGGTTACAAACAACTAATGGGCAATGAAGCTTGGAACATTTAAAAGCATTAATGGTGACAGGAAATTTAAAAACAGATGCATAAAGTGTCTCTGCTTACGCTGATAAAGGTTTTAATTATTAAACAGTGATAGAAACCTACATTAGTCTTTTATTACTTAGACTCGGTGATGGACATTTAAAATTTATCTGTATCACATAAGCAACAGCGCAATTACCAAAAAGAATCCGGCACGAAAAAGCATTTGGTCCTCTTTAAAGAGTAAACCACCACCAGAGTGAAAGTAGGTGAAGTTAGAAGCAAGCACAGAATTTGGAGCTCAGCAGGTTCAATCAGGTTAGGAGAGGATACTGCTTTGTTCCACTGTCTACAAATACACGGTGCCTGGGATACAGCCACGTTTTGTACATGAGAGAAGTTAAAGCTCTGGAGGCCCTCAAAGCTCAAGTACAACTTCTCAAGGTCGGATCTACTGAAATGGTGAATGAATTGAGACAGAAAGATTTATAGATGTGGCATTTTGTTCATCACAAGAGGCTATTAAAGTAACTTGGTAACCAGGGGTGAGAAGCAAAGTCCTGACAGAATACAAAAAATGGTTGAGACATAAAACAAAGGGAAGAATTAAACAGCTGATTCTTATTACAGGGTAATAGGGGGATTAATAGGGGGAGTGCCATAGGTCTTGGTAGCAGGACCACTGTTCCATAAATTTCCTGAAGAACTGAAGCCATGAAGAAAAAAGAGGCATGAATTAAAAAAAGGCAGGCAGGAACAGTGGAGAATGACAAGTGAAGGCTTGATTCTGCTGCCACTAAACTGAGAAGCAAACTCTCACTTCATTCCAATCCCAACAGGACTGGGTCTTTTCTGACCACAGCTAAGTTTCAGAATGAATATGAGCAACTCTAGATTTAGTAATTAAGAAGCAGGTAACTGGATTAGTAATACATAATGGAAGGCAGTGTTAAAATACTTGCACTCAGCATTAAAGTTCAAGTTATATGTAGCATTTTGATTCAAAAACCCCACAACCAACCAAAACCCACAACACAACCTGGTGTAATGAAAGTGAAGAAATCTGATTCTATGTTGTCCCACTTGTTGTGAAAAGAACTGGGAACAATACAAGAAGTCTTGTATGGCTGCAATGCAAATGATGCAGTATCTTAATGCAATCACTTAAGTCAGTTTAAAAACTTACTTTTACAATTTATTTGCTTAGATAAAGCTACAGATGAGTATCAGGAATCTTATCTATGGAACTCCCTGAAATGAGGACAGAGATTTTAAGGGTCTCCAATGAGTGCTGAGGGATTCTATGTGTGTGTGTGTATTATTTTACCATGTTACTAGTGCAACATACTGACAAATGCAGTAAAAATGCAAGTTAAGCAAGATAGTAGTGCTATAAATTAACCAACATCATATTATTTATTGGAATTGATTTTTACTCCTCCCAGGCTTTGGCTGTTTGACAAGAAGCTGCTCAGAGCAGTACCTGCCTGATCTCCCAGTAACAGTGCCTAGCATACTGACACTGTCCATTCTCAAATGATCTTCCATAAAGAACATCATTACTATTCATAAAATAGTGTGTGACACTATTATGTATGTGACTCATGTCACTGTGTGTGACATGAGTAAGGCACAATGAGTATAAAGACTTATTCTGTTTAGTAATTGCCTGTCCTGAAGCCCCTTCCCAAACAAGCATGCAATCAATTTTATACTTTACTAGTAGCGGATCCTTAGAGAACTTTTTCTCTCATCAAGTTGCTACTAATTCTAGCTACCCCAAGGATTACAGAGAAAGCAACTTTACACAAAAACACTATGTGAATTTTGGGTATCGTCTTGTCAGGAAATCACATGCTATTTGACCAGCCCCCTGGAATTTCATTATTACTGTCCCTAAAAAAACCCACAAATCACCACCACCCCCAAAAGAAACAACCCAACACCCCACAACCAAAACTCAACAAAACCCCACAAATAAAAAAACAAACCGAAAAAAACCCTCTTCTAATGGGAATATAGCTATCTATCAGGGGGATGAAGATAGTTTCACAAGAGAGAGCCAGAACAAGCCTTAAGAGAAGTCCATAACTGATGTTTTGGGGACCTTTTGTAATACTGCAATTATTTTTTATCCAATAGAATCAAGTATTCAGAGAAGTGTGTTGGTAAAATTAATGAACAAATCAAATACTTTTTACCACCAAGAGACTTAATCAAGTTTCCTTCATATCACAGAGTGTTGCCATGCTGAATTTAACCATTCAGCACACGAACTTGAAAAAGCATCCTAATGTTTCAGTTACAGGAAGAAAAGCCTGTGTGCTACCCAAGTATATCCAAATGCTTTAGAGCATTTTTACTCCCCAGACTTTAAAAACAAAACCAAAGTGACTTAACAGAAGTAAGCATGAACAGTACAAACTCTGTGCATTTTTCTTCCAAAGCCTGAAGAGGATGATACTGTGTGAACCATTTTGGTATATGATGCACTTTTTGAGGATGTTCCTTTAGATAAGCACCAAGTACCCTGTAGTTAAACTAAGACAATGTAGTAGTATGGAATTCCCTATGATAGTACAAACACTCCCAAAGCATGTGATTCTCAGGTACATGTAGCTGCTATAACTACACCGACTTCAGAACACTGGAATCTTGTATCAGTTATTTGCCCTGTATTTCTAAAACACTAATAAGTCTTGCAAATATGGAAAGATATTATAGCTATCTTCTTAGCAAGATAGTGAATGTATCCATCTTCTAAAGCAATCTAAAGCCATTATGAGGTAAAGTACTCTCTGGGGCATAGCTTTACACTTGTATCAAGTATGAGGGCCAAAATGCGAGATCATTTTAGACTTGAGCCTACTCTAATTGAAAGCAGCCTTTGTAATGACAATTATCATTGACTGTAAACATGCCTGCCCCTCTGCATATGAATAATAATGATACAATTGTTAGAATCAAACCATAAGAAATAGAAAGTTACGAACAGTTTTTATACAGTAAACAGGATGCAGACTGGTTTTATTTATTAATTAAAACTTAGCTCTACAGCATATTTCTAACACAAAGATGGGCTGCCTTGTAGTAGGTGTCTCAGGAAAGTCAGCTTGTTTTACCATTGCCAGTAGACTCATCTTTCTGCTGGACATAAGACAGATCCAACACAGCATGAGTATGCATCTAAGTAAATACAGAACTTTGGATGGACAGAATTCGGCATGTTATTCTAAGTAATCTTTCAGCTGATCATAAATTGTGCACAGTACACAGCCTTCTCTGGTGTACCAATCTACCTTTCTCACTAGGGATTTTAATGGAAATGAATCATCCTCACCAAGAACAGTTTGTGTAAGTGAACACAAAGCTCAAGACACAGAATGGTAACCTCATGAAAGGCCACTTAACCTCCTTCCTTCCCATCTCCCCTTTTGCATCAAGCCTTCACCAACTTACTTCTCCTATACAAATTTGGATGTCAAAGCAGCTGTGACATGGAAACCCATTAAAAACTAGAAAACCCAGCTAAAAAAAACCCAACATCTTTTGACAACTGAAGCTTCAACAGAAGGAACAGATATTTTTGGCAAAATGCTATCCTGGGTTGCTGTTGCGCTCTCTCGAGTAACACATTCTGACCAAGAAACACATTACATGCCTCCTACTCCAGCTCTCAGCTACTGCAGAAGGGGTTTCATCACTTGGAAATAACGTGCATACCTGAGCTGCCTTCTGGTGGACATGACTGGATAATTGCAACCATCTTAATCCAACCAACTGGATAGCTGTTAACCACCTTAATCAGCTCATGCATATTTATCTCTCTCTGAAACTTTTAGAAAGATGATCTAGCAACAGAGGCAACATACATATCTTTCCTCTCAAAGATGACTTTTCATAGATAACAATTATGTCTGCATGTTTAGAGGGATAAGAAATAACAAAGAAACAACCATATCTTAAATCCTGCAGAAAACGGCCTTGCAGATAATGCAGCCTCATTGATGAAAGTTCTCCTCTCCTTTATAGCTGGGTAAATTTTCTGTGCTGCAAACGTGAGTTAATGCAGTAAGACTGTAACAAAAATAAGCCATTCATTTGTAAAAGAGTAGTGAGGTGGGGACACCTACCATAGGTAAAGATCTCATTGTGTTAGGCTGCATGTCATCCTATTCATAGCTTGACTGCAAATGCAGGCGTGGGGAGTCTTGACCTCTCCCCCACTTCTTTTCTTAAACCCACAATATTTTAGAGCAGATATCAAGAATTTTTTAAAACTGTCTGACTGGTTCCTACGTATTACAAGATCCTCAAAAAGCTGCAGAATGGATAAACTCCATATCAAGTGTAACGTCACTTACCTATTCTTGCCTTGCTAGAGTAAAAGAACCAAATCCTGCTGTACGTGACACCACTGTATGCCAGGAGAAGCTCCCTGGAAGCCATAGCTGACAGAATCTATTCCAAACAATTCCAAACTTAATTCTCTTGATCTTACATGTTACTATCCATTTATTGCAGTCTGAGTTCAAGCTTGACAATCAACTATTCACTACTTACTAATACAACAAAAGGAGAGCAAGCAGGATGCTGTTTGGTAGAGAGTACAAGGGAGTCTTTGTGCCTGTCTACTTTCTAGTCAGCTTATTCTCCCAATCACCTAAGAAATGCAACCTCCAATTAACAAAAAGGTGGTTCCATAGATAGCTTGAAATAGTTAATTAAAACAATCTCCAGAAATAGGCAAAAAATGTCACAGGTTAAAACAACCAACCTACCTATCCCCCCAAAAACACTGTGAAAGGAAAAAAGAAGTGTTTTTTAAAAGCATAGGTCTTTCTGCTTATTTAGGGACTTTTAGCCCATATGGGGACTGTGTAAGGGAGGGCTGCACCAAGTATACTTAAGGTTAATAGACACTACAACATCAAATTCCTGCACTGGGCACCCACATACTGCATGTTTATGAACACATGTGTGCACATAAATACATGGTAAAAGCAGTTATCAATATTTTGGAGACTTTTAAATTACGTTTTAAATCTTTCGGCTGATGTTGCTAGGGCTTTTTAACTAATATGTGCAGCTCAAATGACTTCGGGTGCTTCCAAAGAAGCATTACAAACTACATCTATTCACTTAGTGTTTCTGGATGAAAAAATAGCCCTATTAAAATCAAAGGCCAACTTCTATTGACTTAAGTGGCTTAATACACTCTAAAATCCACAGCTCCAATTTTGCCCTCCTTTATACTAATGGAAATCCCAAATAATTGCTCTGAAGTCAGTAGAGGCTCATGGGATAAATAGAAAAAGAGCAAAAGGGTCATTTTATTTTATAGCTTAGTTCGATTCATGTGTGACAGATTAACTCCAGCGTCACAAAGACTATTGAGGGCCTTTGATTTCTATGTTTATGTAAAATAATTGAAAATCTGGGATATAGAATTGACCCATGATAAAACTGCATCATGAAAGACTGGGAATGGTATTCATGTTTTAGAATACATTATGAATGAAAGGGGCTTCTGGAAAGACTCTTAAGAAGAAATACATGCTCAAATACAAGCCAAAAGAATCAGAGGCTTTAATCAAGATATAAATGAACTCCTTACTTTTACAAGAGGTAAAAACTAATTCAATTGTATAAAAAGACAGATGAGATCTGGTCAGGTATGCAGTGGGCATTGCTACATGGCTGGTCCGTGTGTGCCTGTTTGTGGCACACCTTCCAGGCACTCTGCTACAACTCCTGCTTTGGGAGAGTTAATGGTCTCTTTACCTGTTATTTGAACAGCATGGACAGTGCTGACAGCACAGAATTGCTGGAATTAATCCTCCTTTGCTCACATGGTCCTGTGCTGCCTGGAAAAAATGGCCTTTAATCATTTAATAGTTTGGCTCTTGTGAGCAGATCCACCAATTAGATGGATTTGGAATTCAGAATAGTGTAAACCCCATATTCCTAAAACTAAAGAGAGCATTCTTCTGCAAGCCAATCGTGGGTTTGTACCATCCAGAGTTCAGATTCCCCTTTTCTCAAAGGGCTGAGGGAAAATAAATGCTTAGCTTGCCATGTGAATCAAAAACAAAGGGAGAAAAAAAGTTCCTTCAAATTTCACAGACACTTTCATGCCCGAGTTCTCACTGCAGGAGTGTATCCTGGTTAGTCTGTAGCCTTCTTTTGCCAGGACTGAATGCAACAGCTTTCCTGATCTATCACTATTACCATTAACTCAAACAACTGACATGGTGTTATAAAGACTTCTCATTTTCTCCACATTTTAAAAAACAAATTCTCTAAGAGTTTAACCAGTTTTATTGCAGAACTTCTCACTCCACAATTGATGATAAAATGAAATGGAAATCATAACAAAATTAATGCCCCTTTGCATTTTTGTATTTTCAGGCAGACTTTTTTCCTCCTAAAAGTCGTACATACCTGTACGAGCAACCACCAAAACCCTGCATTTGTTAAACTTCAGTATCATGTCACCAAAATTCGGTTTTCAATAAGATAAAACAAAACACCTCCTTCTCCCTTCCCCCAGATTCTGATACACTGCCAGGGTTTAACACCATTTGAATTCAACATACACATAGACCATATGAAACTACAAAACACACACCTTCTCACTCTCCCAAGGCTGAGATTCCTACACAGGCTTTTAACTACAGCAGATGCAGCTGGCCAAGAAAAGAGAACATTCCAGTAAGACGCATCACAGCTTGAAAGTCTGCTTTAATGAAAAGTCTGCTCCCAAGCCTGGTGAGAAAAAAATCAAACCACAAAGCAACACCTTCGGGGGACTGGAAGGTGAGGCCGTACCTTGAATCCTGTGTCAGTTCTGGGCCCCTCACTACGAGAGAGACATTGAGGTGCTGGAGCAGGGCCAGAGAAGGGCAATGGAGCTGGTGCAGGGCCTGGAGCACAAGTGTGATGAGTAACGGCTGAGGGACCTGGGGGGTTTAGTCTGGAGAAGAGAAGGCTCAGGGGGGACCTTATCGCTCTCTGCAACTGCCTGACAGGAGGATGGAGCCAGGAGGGGGCTGGTCTCTGCTCCCAAGGAACAAGGGATGGGACAAGAGGAAACGGCCTCAAGCTGCACCAGGGCAGGTTTAGATGGAGATGAGGAACAATTCCTTCCCCAGAGGGTGCTCAGGCATTGGAACAGGCTGCCCAGGGCAGTGCTGGAGTCACCGTCCCTGCAAGGGTTCACACCCCGTGTAGCCGAGGCCTCAGTGCCATGGGTTAGTGGTGGCCTTGGCAGTGCTGGGGAACGGGAAGACTCCATGATCTTAAAGGTCTTTTCCAATCTACTTGATTCTATGATTCTGTGATTTGTACTCCTCAACGGAAAAGCACCTGTTCTCCGCCTTGTCTTGCTGCAGGGCAGCCCGAGGAGCCCCAGAAGGTCCCATTAAACAGGAACTCAGGGATTCTCCGAGGGAAGGCGCGCAAGGCCTGCCTCAGCTCGGGGCTCCAGCCCGGACTCCTCGCGCCAAGCCCGGACGAGCCGAGCCGGGCCAGGCCCCGCCGTGACCGCACTACCTCACAACGCGGCACTTACCGAGCCCCAGCACCGGGATGCTGCGGCCGCTGGCGAGCGGCAGCACGGGGCAACTCCCCTCTGTCCTTTCCGCCGCGGCCATGCTTCCCGGCCGCGGAGACTACAACTCCCGGCAACCCCTGCGGCCGCACGGCGTCGCAAAGTACCGCAAAGCGTGACGGGAGTGTGGCTTGTGGCGGCGGGCGGCAGGCAGGTGGGAGATGGCGGCGGGCTGGGGCTGTGTGTGTGTGGCGGGGGTGATCCCGCCCGGGGCTGTGCGTGAGGCGGGGTGCGCCTGCCCTGCTCTCAGGAGGCGGGTGGCAGGCGCGGGGAGGCGTGCAGGGAGCTCTCTGTGGCGTGATGGAGCTGATCCCCGTTTCCCTCCCATGATAGGTGGTGGTGTTGGCGGCGACCCTGGGCCCGGCGGCTGTAGCGGGCTCCCGAAGCATGCTGTACCTGGTCGGGCTGGGCTTGGGAGATGCCAAGGACATCACGGTGAAGGGGCTGGAGGCGGTGAGGCAGTGCCACAGGGTGTACCTGGAGGCCTACACGTCCATCCTCACGGTGGGCAAGGAAGCACTGGTAGGTCAGGCCGCTGCTGGCCCACAGGGCCTAACGCATCTCCTACCAAGGAGGGTGATAGGTCAGTAATGTCAGTGGGAGAAACTGGTAATGTGTGATCTCCAAAGAAGTATGTACGTGACCTTCATGTGCTGCCAGGAGTATCCTGGGGTGCATTGGGAGGAGTGTGGCAGCAGGTCAGGGAGGAGATTCCCCCCCCTCTGCTGGCCCTGGTGAGGCCACATCTGGAGCACTGTGTCCAGTGCTGGGCTCCTCAGTACAAGAGAGACAAGGAGCTCCTGGAGAGGGTCCAGCAGAGGCCACAAGGATGATCAGGGGTCCGGAGCATCTCTCTTACGAGGAGAGATTGTGGAGCTGGCCCTGTTTAGCCTGAAGAAGAGCAGATTGAGAGGGGATCTCATCAACGCAGATCAATAGCTCAAAGGCGGGTGCCAGGAGGATGGTGCCAGACTCTTTCCAGTTGTACCCAGTGACAGGACAAGGAGCAATAAACTGAAGCACAAACATGAGGAAGAACTTCTTTACGTGAGGGTGTCAGAGCCCTGGCACAGGCTGCCCAGGGGGGTTGTGGAGTCTCCCTCTCTGGAGACATCCCAAACCCGCCTGGACACGTTCCTGTGTGCCCTGCTCTGGGTGGCCCTGCCTTGGCAGGGGTTGGACTGGGTGATCTCCAGAGGGCCCTTCAATATATGGAAATCTGAGTGAACTTGGTTAGAAAAAGGTCCGATCTGTTTAAAAACAAACAAATCAAAAGACATATCAGAAAAATACATGTTTTGGAGCCTTGAATCTCTTGATTCAGCCTGAGGTATTATGGTGTGCCTGCTGGGCACAATAATTTGACTGTCTCACATTTCCATGTTTCCTGGTGGGCCAAGCTGTCTCACCATTTTGAGACTTAGAGAACACACACAGTTCAGTCAGAGATGTGCTGTTGAACAGCATGAAGATAAAATTTTTATTAGCAAACACATCTTATGGAAGAAAACAGTAGTGAAAATGTGCAAATTATAACTCTGATGGCTTCACTGGGTGTGGAAAGGTACAGTTTAATGTTGAAATAATACCCAAAAAAGAGCTTACCTACCCACAGAACACAGATCTTCCCTCCAAATAAGCTGTGTAGTGCCATACAGAGATGCTGCCTGGGTCTTGGATGCTATATAGCCATAATAGAATTGTAGAATCCCAGAATGGTTTGGGTTGGAAAGGACCTTAAAGCTCATCCAGTTCCAACCCCCTGCCATGGACAGGGACACCTTCCACTAGACCACGTTGCTCCAAGACCCATCCAACCTGGCCTTGGACACTGCCAGGGATGGGGCAGCCACAGCTTCTCTGGGCACCCTGTGCCAGCGCCTCAGCACCCTCACAGGGAAGAACTTCCTCCTTATATTTAACCTGAACTTCCTCTGTTTCAGTTTGAACCCATCACCCCTTGTCCTATCGCTGCAGTCCCTGATGCAGAGTCCCTCTCCAGCATCCTTGTAGCCCCCTTCAGACACTGGAAGCTGCTCTGAGGTCTCCACGCAGCTTCTCTTCTCCAGGCTGAACAGCCCCAATGTTCTCAGCCTGTCTCCATACGGGAGCTGCTCCAGCCCCTGATCATCCTCGTGGCCTCCTCTGGACTTGCTCCAGCAGCTCCATGTCCTTCTCATGCTGAGGACACCAGCACTGCACACAGTGCTGCAAGTGGGGTCTCACGAGAGCAGAGCAGAGGGGCAGGATCCCCTCCCTCGACCTGCTGCTCACGCTCCTGTTGATGCAGCCCAGCACACGGGGGGTTTCTGGGCTCAAGCACACACTGAAGCGGCTCATGTTCAGTTTCTCGTCGACCAACGCCCCCAAGTCCTTCTCTGCAGGGCTGATCTCTGCCCATGTACCTGTAAGAATACGTGTATGTGCATACAGCATGTGAGATTTTAGCTTGTAGTCAGCATGATGTGCTTTTCAGACACAAGCTAGGCTAGAACATTTGGGGCCATCTCTGGTCTGTCTATCTGCTGTATTTTGAAATGAAGCTATACTCCCTATTTTGGGTTTGGGGTTTTTTTCAGTACACTGAAGCAATCTGAATGGAAATTAATCCATTCAAAACAAAATGTTAGGGTTTTTTGTTGTTGGATAGTTGGAAAATTGCATTTGGGTATTTTTCCTTTGCAAAATCTGCATTTGCCATTAAAAAACTGATTCCTAGCCAGCTGAAAATAAAACATTGAATAATAGAAAAATGCTGGGTATTTTTGGTGTGGTTATTTTGGGGGGTTTGTTTGGTTTGGTTTTTATTAAGTCTTTTGGAAACCTTGAAGCGTCAAAGGTGAGGTAATTGGGAAAAGTGATCAATAAAAAACGAAGTAAAAGATGCCATCTTAACCTGAAACTGCCTAAGAGGGAATGTAGGAATTAACTACGAAGGCCAGTTTCCATACAAGTGACAATGCTGGATGGTTTATTTAGTCATCTGAAGGTCAGTCTCTAAGCACCATGAAAAGTTATGGGAAAGCTCTCAAGAGATAAAGAACAGAGTCTTTTCTGCAGGGATTTTCTAGAAATCTTCCTGTGCCAACGCTTTTAAAACCAGATCTCAAAATTCCAATTACATGACTTGCCTAGTTTATCCCGTTGGCCTGAAACATATATTAAAGGCTGTTTGACATCGACCATCTAAATCAGACATCAGTTTGGTGAAAGTACTGTTTGGAGCCCGTGACCTCCCAGTGGGTCTGCATCTTAGTTTTTGTCAGGAGAGTGCTTTTTATGTATTCTCTAATGAATGTGCTTTAATTTGCATTGTGGAGCAGTCTCAGACCATGTAAATGGATTCCATTTTTGACACAGGTAGAGAAACTTATGCAAAAATGGTGAGGAAGTCATCTTTAGAAAGGGGACCCAAACCCAGTAACAGTCCCGTATCTAGTACTCTTGGTATGGGATGGATTTTTTCATGGAAGCACTGCTCTGCTTCTCTACAAGTATGATGGTTCTCTTGTCAATTCATTATTCTTTGTGGGCAAAGATGAAGCTATCACTGAAGTCACAGGAGACTTTATCAATTTGTTAATATTTGTAATACCACCCAAATTTTTTGAATACTGTTTAGAACAAAACCACCTTTTTTGGTCTATGCCCTGGAAAAAACCTTTAATCATGTAAAGAGCATGTGGAATGTATAGTGATACATAACTTAAAGACATATATGTTCAAGTAACATGTTCTAGAACTAACTGAAGTTTTATTACACGTGAGGTTGATTCTGGAAATAAAGGCATTAAAAACATGTAGAGAGACACAATGATTACTGAGCTGCTGAAGAAAAGCAAAGGACATGATCAGATACATGTTTATGTATATGCATAGTAAAGCATTTCTTCCAGAGAACTGAAGATGAAGAACTAATATGAAATCACTCCTTAGATGTGGTTAGCTACAGTGTACTAGGGATAATCAAAAACACCTATGTTGTGGTATAGCTGGTGTCGTATTTGCCTCTGGTTTGATGTCAGTGTTACAGTTAACCTAAGCACTTAGACTCAGTAGGATGACCAGTTAAATTAGCTATAGAGTCCACCCAGGTACATTTGGTGTGAAACTGCCACTGAGCTACATTTGGAGCAGCTCCTCAACTGACACAAAAGGCATAAAACCCCAAGTCAGTATCAGAATAACAAGCTTGACTAATTTTTGGCAGTTTGGGAGCTACTTTATGGGAAGCTCAGGTGTTCTTGCAAGGGCAGGAAGGTTTCTCTTAAGACATGGGTCAGACTGCTGGGGGAATAATAAAGTTGGCCTTTCCAGTGTCTGTTGTCTGTGTTGCTAAGTGTCTTACTGTTTCTTATTAATTTCAATTTCTAGGAAGAGTTTTATGGAAAAGAATTGATTTGGGCTGACCGAGAAACAGTGGAACAAGAAGCAGATAACATTTTAAAAGACGCTGATGTTTCTGATGTCGCATTTCTTGTAGTTGGTGATCCTTTTGGGTAAGACAAAGCAATATTTTTAATATTGCTGTAGCTTGGTCACTCTCTTTTTTCAATAGGAAGGAGCCATACTGCATAACTGTAATTCTTTATGAATAAGCTGATTTTCAGAGCAGAAGCACGTTTTATTGCATTAAAAATATACATGCAATTGTCTACCCTTTGTCTTGCTTTGGAGTTTCCTTACCCAGATATTCCTTATAGATAGGAATGGGGACCCTCCAAGAGGTACGAGTCTTTCCTTCAGCAGTCACTTATTTCATTCTTCATGCTAGCTTCTATAGAGAATATTTTTGTTCCTTGTTTTATCTGCTAACACAAGAAATTCTAGGATATCACATAATGAAGAAATGTGCTCTGTTTTGAGAGACTATTCTTTTAGTTGCTCTTTGTACTTATAAATGTGGCTTTCATGGTCAGTTGCTTTAGAATGAACGCTGATTGTTGGTTGTACAGTGCTTCTGCTTTGATATATGCTAGTTTTTAAAATCACATAGGTTGTTCAATGTGTCTTCTCCCTTTGGTTTATTAAGCCTTTTGTTTCCACTTTTTATTCCTGCTGAAAAGTAGAGTCGTTTTCTATCAGCAGAAGGATCTCCTTCTGTCTTTGCAGTCAGGCATCATCAATCTATAAATGTCAAGCTATACAGAAGAGCTTTTAGTCTCCAGCTGGTGATTCAAGATTTATACCACAGTGTTAAGGGGCACAAGAAAAATCAAATCACTGAGCAGCCCATTTGTGAGTGAAAAAATAGAGTTTATGAAAAAGAGGAACAGTGTGCACATCTGTCAAAAGCGGGTAATTTATGTAAATACAGGTTGAAGGGAATTGGCAAGAGAATACGATATTAAACTAGTACTTATGGGCAGATGATGCTGTATTTCAGGAATATTAATTATATTTTCAATGCATGTCAACATGAAAATTAGGATTCATGTAGAGTGTAGAGCCACGTTACCTGTACCCTTGTACTCTGATCCAGTGACTGATACAAGTACACAAGATGACAAAAACAACCCACATGTATTGAAATGAAATTGCTGCTTGTAAGCAGTGTCTTGATCTGCCTCATATCTTTAGTTTCGGTGTCAAAATCCCTCAATTCTGACTAATATACTACATCATTGTGGAAAACTACCCGTTTTTGAATGAGTTGCTTGTGTCTAAATGTCTGTGTTCTTAGTTCTTAATATTGCAGCTAGAACTCCTATGCCCTCACAGAGCCCTAAGGATTTAGGGGTTTGTGAGGTTACTAGGAAAGAGCACTGAATGTTTCTGTCCTAAGAGAAGCCACATGGCAGGAGGATAGAAGCCATGTGACTGCAGCTGATCATAGAGTTTCAAGTATGTTTGCAGGTCAGAGGAGACTGGAATTTAGTCTTAGGAAATGTCTTAGGAAAGCTCAGGTGTTGGTGGTTAATAGTTCAGGTGATAAAACAAGCTGTGCCCCTGTCATTGTTCTGAACTGTTGTTCACGGCAAGTGTTTATCTGCATACATGGTAACAGTTATGGATGTGCTAGCAGGAACCTGACAATTTTAGTAGCATACTGGCAACCACACCTTCATCTAGCCTTGTGCTGACATTCATATTATTACTACCCATAACACTTACAGTCTGTATTGGTGACAGAAGATCCTAGTATAGCTCTGGATGCAGAGGGCTGACTCCTTGAAGCCCCTGCTGGTACTAGCCAAGTGCTCACAAGGGCACTGCTGCTTTCAGCTGCAATCATTATGGACAGATCTATTGGGAGAATATACTGGCTGGAGCAAATTTCAGTGAATAAAGCCAGCTGATCCCTTGGTCAGTATTAGCATAACCACAGAATCCTCCAGTGCTCCTTGTCCTGTGTGTGTGACGGGAATAATACAAGAATCTAAAACTAGTCCCCTTTTCTCTCAGAGCAGGCATTCCTAAACTGAGTTTGTTTCTGGAAGTCAGGAAGTCAGTTAGTTTGTTTACTAACCAAAGTGTTGTTTTAGATCACTTTACTGCATTCTTCTAGGCCTGGCAGCCTGCGTGTATCAGGGTCTCCAGTTTCCCAAATTCAGATTCCTTCAGTTTTTCCTTCAGTGAAATTGATTTCTGTTTTAAGTGATTTCAAGGCCACGTTGGACAGGGCTGGGAGCAACCTGGTCTAGTGGGAGGTATCCCTGCCCATGGCAGGGGATTGGAACTGGATGAACTCTAAGGTCCCTTCCAACCCAAACCATTCTGTGATTCTATGATTCTATAATTGATCTTTACAGCCTTCTAGCTGCTGCCACATTATGTTCCAGTCTGAAGCACCTGATCTGATTGGTGCTAGTCAGACATGCAATGTCAGAATTATCAGACTAAAAATCCGGGAAATTCTGTTAGGGTAACTGAATGAGGCCAGGGTGAAAGCAGTCTTCCTATTTATTTATTATGATTTCTTTCTTTGCTTCCTGGAATGGCCTCACAGAAATCTGTAGTACATCTTGGCAATGAGGTGGCTAAAGCCATTGTTTAGGTTTGACAAATTTAGGCAAGTGCATTTTCATGTCACATGGAAAATGGAGTGCCTAGCATGTATATAAGCATACATGCAAGCAAGATACATAAGTAAACATCGTTGCAGTTCAAAGATGTGCTGGATTCATGTTTACCATCTTAGAAGGACTCTAATCCCAATTGCGTTAACTACAAGCCCAGGAATTCTTGCACCAGTCACTGCAAGGTGTTTATTAGGCATTAGACCTGGAGCCAAATTTAGCTCAGGTCTAAGCTTAACTAGAAGTTTCTTAATTATTTCAGAAAATCTTGAGCACTCGAACGTGGGCATCAGTAATTTGAGTAATTTGGCTTAAATGTTGTAAAAGTCGATTTAGTCTAAGGATGTTTCTTGTAACTACTGCGTGCAGTTTACCTCAGTTCAAAGCTCTGTTTGAGCGTGTTGCTTTCCTGGCATGCACTGGTGCAGATGGGAGAAGGCCTGGCTGTACCCTGAGTAAGGAAATACTGGGCTTGTGCTGAAGTCTATGCCGAATAGAGTTGACCTTTACCATTCAACAGACGTCCAGCAGACACCTGCAGAAGACAAAGCATGAATGGAACTTTTCCTTTTCAAGTCCTTGCCAAAGCTACTTTAAAAAGTAACAATTGTGTTGGCGTTAAGAGTTTTAGTGATGCCAGAAATCTGCAAAGAACCATAACATATTGAGGACACCTGTATTTTCAGTTAGGCAAGATGACATATGGAAGCCTTACTGGAGTTTTTACTTTCCAATTACAATTAGTCATGTTATTGTTGACCTTTTGGCACCTCTGCATTGCCCCGGTTGTGAAGGGTTTAATTTTGCTTTCAAAACAACCTATAATGCTAGTAACACTTGGTCACTTTGTCTTTTCAGCCTTTAACTCCTTTATTTTCCTAACACAGGGCCACGACACACAGTGATTTAGTACTACGTGCAGTAAAACTGGGGATTCCATACAAGGTCATTCATAACGCTTCAATAATGAGTGCAGTGGGCTGCTGTGGTTTACAGGTAACATTTTTACAGATACGCTATTCTACAAGTGCTAAACTGAAAACTGGGGAGCTCTTCTACTGCTGTGGCAATGCATGTTGCAATCTGAAGGAACTGTACACTTCTGTTGACAGAATTTGTTAACACTTCCTTTTCAGTGTGCTACACA
The DNA here is from genome assembly GCF_004027225.2 of Strigops habroptila. NCBI lineage: Eukaryota > Metazoa > Chordata > Aves > Psittaciformes > Psittacidae > Strigops > Strigops habroptila. The sequence continues at coordinate 805,350 of NC_044284.2, forward strand.
TCAGCAGAAGTCCCTTTTGATGAGCACATGTGTAAATGAATAGTAACACTTCTATTCTGCTCTGCTCTCTAACTTCCCTCTGCCCCAGGAGACTTTGATGTCTAAGTTATTTTACAGATAAAGCTTTGCTCGTGTTGGCTTCCTTCTACTACTGATGGTCACCTGATAAGTTTAGTTTTAAATTAGGTTGTTATCCTTTCGAGAGATACACTGATCTTGTCATAAAAGGAATACATGCACAAGCCTGTCTGTATGCCCAACTCAGATCATAACTGATTCCAAAATCTTCTGTATGATGCATTCTTTCTCTCCAAGGTTGACGTGTCTTCGCTTTTGTGCCCCATCTATTGAGAAGGGAGAGATTTGCCTACCCAAGGACTAGCAGAACAAGTGACAGGTTTTGTGCTTCTTGAATGGCTAAAGTAGAAAAGATCTGGTATTTGCCAAGAAAGTAATTCAGACTATTTCCTTTTACACATGTATAGGTCCATTATTCCTCTTCCTGCATGAAAAACATTATGGCAGCGTATGTATCATAACTTATAAATTATTTGAAGCTTCCCCATTTTGTTTTCATTCATTATTTTAACATAGAACCTGCCCTCTCAAGGTTCAGAATGGTTCCCTGTGTATCGGAACCACTAAACGAAGCTCACACTTCACCAAAACTGAAGGCAAGCACAGGAGTGTAGGTGTACCACAGACAAGAGTTGAGGCTTTGAATAATAGGTTTTCATCACTGAAGGAGGAAATATTCCTTCCTAGCTTAACATAAAAGAATACCATTCTCTTTAATTTCAACAGACAACTGACACCTTCAAATTTACAGTGACAGTCTCCTTATCTCGGTGCTGCCCAGCAGCAGAAACTCCGTTGCAGTAAGTTGGGTATTATCTGTGGCTTTGATCACATCTGAATGGTTTAGAAATGTGAGAGCCCTGTCTGATCTGGCAGTGCAGCAACACTGCCTTGACACCTCTTCTGAGCTGTGAGTGCTAATGCTGAAGGGAATGCAGCACAGGATTCACATTATTTATCATTCTTTCTGTGAGCACTTCTTTAGTGATACCTGCCTGTTGCTGTAAGACTTGGGTAAAATTATCTTTTAGGAAGGAAATAGGCTCCTTGGTGTCTGAAATCTACAACGTACAGCAGACAGATGGGAGCTCCTCCATGACTGCACTTACTGGGGGTGGATAACACAGGTCTTGGGGCTGGGGCTCACCCTTTCCCCATTTGGCTTCGAGGTGGTGCAAAGTTTGCTTGTGCTGTCAAGCTGCTGACGGTAGTTTCTACTACCTGCTATCTTTTTACACTTCTTTTACATCCATTAGGAAGGAAGACACAAGGCATGTGTTCCCAATGAGAACAGATGACTAGGGTTTCTGGAATTCTCCTTCCCTCACAACTCCAGCTAGGCATACGAAAGAGGAGTACAGAGCTCTGAGGTGAAGTGAAAAACAATAAGAGCAGAAAACTAGCTGGGAATATATTGCAAACAGTCTATAAGGTTTTTCACATATGCAGTTTTGGAAGTTAGCTTACTATTTCCTTGTCCCATGCTGAAGAGAACAGTCTGTGAAGGAAACGTGATGTTACTCACTCTGGCATTGGTCCCCTTTTCCATTCTGGCTTGGGAGGGGCTGCCTTCCCATAAGTCAACATTCCTGTTGTTATATAAAGCGTTTTAGGAAATGGTGATCATATTGTGTTACCAGATAGACTGTAACCAGCTGGATGTTTAACTCTCCATTGCTCCTTACAGGCATAAACAGCAAGTGAGGCTATCTTATTAAAAAGCAGCCTGTGATTTAATTAGAGTTGTGGTGGAAGTTCATAAGTTCTTTCAACAGTCTTTACATTCATGGCTGTCTCCTGCCATCAATTTAGTTTTGGAGCTACTGTGGTTTAAATTGCAAACTTGCTGTCAAGTATAGCAGGGATTCCTCTTTTGCTTCACCACAGAAAAGGCTAGGCTTTTTTTCTTGTGTTAATCTGATTGTGATACAAAACCTCTTTCTTTCTTACTAGAGAAAAACAGGAAACACCTTTATACGTTGTTGTGAAAGCCACGTGTGTAGTGAGCTGTAGCTGCTGATTAGGCCTCAGTGCAATGCAGCTACAGCCCAGTGCCCAGTCTGTTCACAAAAGAATGTGTCTTTTGTCATCAGAGCAATGTTTCTGTGCAGCCAACAACATTCTGGTAGTTGTGCAGTTTTCCTGAACAGCAGTGAGTTACTGGAGTGATCAGTGATGGTTTGTCACCTTCCTAGATCTATTTCTTGCCAATTTGTAAAGAAGGGTGAAAATCTATTTTCGGATACTTTGTCTTTTTTTTTACTGTCGTGCCCATTTAACAGACTCAGCTTGGAAGGCTGCACGAGTGAAGAGTGTATTGGTACAAAGACCAAGGGTTTTTCTTTTAGCTTCAAAAATTAAACTCTTTACTTCTAGGAAGCTCTCACAGGTTGATACAATGAGCTGCAGTTATTGAAAGTAGAGGATAGTATAACTTAGCGAAGTATTAGTCTGACTGGGCATAAGGCTCTATGACTTGCTGTGACTCCTTCTTTTAGGCTATTCTTGCTGTGCTTCACTGTGTCAGGCTGAAGAACATATTTTCCCTCAAAATCAAATTAATACGGCCAGGATGGGAGGAGAAGCCAGGAAAAGTGCCTGTGCATGAGCGCCTCTTAACGTGTTCTCTGGAGGTTCACCTCTCTTGTCTGGTGTCTGAACTGTAGGTATGTTGATCACTCTGACTCCTGTTGCAGTAGGGAACAACCACCAGTGAGGAAATTCATGCAGTTTGTGCACACTGCCAGGGAAGTCAAGGAGAGAGGACGGAAGATCTCAGAGAGCACTTCTAGTGGGTGGTAACTAGTGGGACAGTTCAGCTTTCTTCACCAGCAGCTGCACTGTGGTTCCAGAGCTTTGGAAAGCTTAGTATTTTACTATTGTAAACTATAGTTTACTGCAGTTAACTATAGTTACTATCACTGCTCAGCTACCTTGTGAGCAAGACTTTGCCTTGGCTCTGTTGGACTAGGATTCAGCATTGCAAGCGGAGAACAAAGGGAGACGCCAGCCTTACTTCCATGGCTTTATGTGTACCCACACTCAGTCCTTCAGAATAGGGCTGATCGCTGAGGCTTTTAGCCCTAGAATAAAGAGGCAGAAAACTCAGGATCTCAAATTTACACCTTTTTCCTTCCTTCCTAGTCTGCATTACATCTAGGTTAGTTTGGGAAGGTCACCAGAGTGGTGCTCTCAGGACTGAATTCTCTCTGACCCAGTTCTGGTAAATGCATCTTTGAGGGAGCAGTATGGATGGTCAAACATGTGAGAAAGACTCTGCATCACACTGACCTGTGTGAATGATGCAACTCGAAATGGCTTGAGATAATGGCATTACTGTAAAAAAAGACGATTGAGAGCTAAAGTGCAAAGCTAGAGGCAAGCAATAGGATGAGGCAAAAGACTAAAAGGAGCCACTCATTTCTGGGAGAGTGGTGTTGCTGGTTTTGAAAGCATTTACTTTCTATTTTGGTAGGGTAGCTACCCCGCGTCATGGCAAAGGCCTGCCTCTCTTTGAGACATACCCACTTTCCACCTGAATAGCTTCAGAACAAACATCTGCATGTCCCCTTGTGTCTTTCAGTAACTCAGCTCGATTTTTTTTTGTTTGGAGGCCAGCTCATTCTTGTAAGATTTACAGTTAGGAAATAGTTTTGTCTTTTCACTACTAGCTGATCACTGAAATACGAAAGCAGTGCTCACTGTGGGGGGTTTTGAGAGTTTACTGAACAGGTGAGTACATTTACAGTGCCAAGTAGAAAACTATTACAGGTTAGGAAGTTGAAGGATGCTATCATTACTCGCCGAGCTCACAGTCAAATAGAAAACCTGTAGCAGCTGCAGGAGCAGAACCTTTGAGTTCCACCCTCTCTCTGTGCCCTCATCTTCAAAAATACTCTTTGCTTTGATAGGAAGGGCTCTGTGCAAAATGTTTTTTATTCACCAACAATTACAACAAACTGTTTCCCATCATTGGTTGGTTTTCTCACTACCAGCTTCTGAGTCTTTTAGAAGTTGTTTCTCAAGCCAGTTAAAGGTTAAACCAGTTATTGGTCATGCTACTTCATTACTCACAATTGCTGTACAACTCAGTGCCATTTGTCACCAGCAAACATGACCCAGAAGCATTCATTTGATCAGAATAAATTTTTTTCTCCATTTAGAGAACTGCTTCAGATTAGTAATCCAAGTGACCAGGGGGGGAAGGAATCATTGTTTGACATTGCTGGGAAGAGTCTTTGGAGGTTATTAAAGATAAGGTGACATTACCTTGGAGGGAAAATCCTGTCCTGTTCAACTTTGCTTGGAGTTTCTGAGTCTTTGACAGCTGAATTTTGTTCTACTTGTGGAGTGGCTGTTTCCTAAGTGCTGACACAGGAGGCAGCCAAGAGGAAAATGGGTTCTTCCCTTCAGCTGCTTTTATGTGATTTGTCTCAGCTGCCTTCTGAAGACTGCAGTCATGTGGAGTGGGCTTCCCTCAGCCAGACATTCTTTTCTTCACAGTTCCTTTCTCTCTGGCATGTACTAAGGGGACTGGAGGTTTTTGGACAGCTGAGCTGTTGGCTTGCAGAACAAAAATGAGTTAGAGCCCCTTGTGTGTGAATGGTAAAGACTTTGAATTTCATGTGAAGGTTCTCATGAGAGGCATTAGAAGTTGCTAAAGGTCTGTGGTTCTAAGTAAGGTAGTGGTAAAGGGCTAGAGCTGGGCTTGTGGTTGTTTCATATGACCAATTACGAGCAAGAATGAAGCTTGACTGATTCTTGGTACCTCTTTGTTGATGATTGTACAACTTTCTAAGCTGTTCTCTGTCAACAATATATAATATCAAAAACAATAGGAGCACTTTAATCTGACATATATGGTCTGGAGGGTTGTTAACTGGTTACAGAAGGCAAGGGGAAAATCTGACTTGTTAGATTCCTTTTTATGCAGATGGATGTTGCACAGCATCATGTCAAAACTCTTATGACAAGGATAAACACAACATGTCTTAGCTTTTCTGTGTATGTGCACTGAGATTGATCAAGAGACAACTTGGGATAATGCAAGGTGCTGCCTGGTCTCCAAATTCCATTGAGAAGCAGCCTGAGGAGAAAAAAACCTGGTGGTGTCTGTCGGTGGGATGTGGTCAGGCTGTGCAGTCCTGTGAGACCTGTCTGCAGTGTAACCTGGGACCATCTCAACACAGCAGCCAAGGAGTGGTTCAGCCCTACAGGGTTTACAGGCATTGCATGTGCATGCAGGTGCCAGGTCTGAAAAGTGTCACGACAAGACTCCTTTTTACCTTCTTCCCCTGACATATATCCAGTTCTGAAGCAGTTTGAAATGTTAGGAAAGGCGGTAGGCTTGGAAGTGAAGAACTGCTTTGTCACCATTGCAGCTGATACAGCAATAATTCTGGGAAAGATGCTGTAAAAATAAATGTCTGTGTTTTGAAATGTTTACTTCTTGGTTTCTCTGCAGCTGTTGCCTTACTGACCCTTACTACTATCTTGCATCTTCTCTGCTTGCTTTAGTACTTTTTAGAGGGGATGGGGTATCTTCCTTTTTTAATTTCCCTATTTAGTCTCAGCTTGTTCCTTCTTTTTACAGCCTGTATTTTGTGGTGATTAGCCGCAAAAGAAGTGGCTAAGCGGCTATTTTAAGTGAGAACTGTTGATCTGGACAGCTTCAGGTGTCTGTTGTCATTCAGACTGGCCATTAACAAAGTTGTTGAGTAGTTCCAGTGAAATTTCACGTGCATGCAGGCTTTCCAAGCTGAGATCATGGGACAACTCTTTCTCTCATAGGTGGTTCTGGCCTCTCAATCGATTCTGCTTATATAAACAACAAATAAAATATGAAATATCGTTAACAGAAGAGTGCAAAATACTAACTGAAAACAGGCACCTCGGGACCAAAATCTGTCAGACTTTCATAGTATGTGTGAAATAGAACAGAATGTTAGAGAATGTTCCGAGGTGATAAAAGTGTGAGTCAAAGAACAGCTTTCTGCAGTATTTGGTGAGCAGGCAGAGCATTGCCTCCGAGTGGAGAGTCCTGGCTCCCCTTCCTGCCCTCAGCTCTTGCATTGCAAAACTGAAGTGTTCAAAGCTTTGTGGAAGCCAATTACTTCTTGGGCGGGATGGAGGGGAGGAGTATTTCCAAAGACTGAGGTCTTTCAAAATGACCTTTCGAAATGTTTCTGTGAAGGTTTTGAGCGTTAAGCAGAAGGTAAGGAGGTTTCCAAGCTCAGAGCACAGAACATCTGTCCAAGCATTTCACTGAGCCCCCTTTGAAATTCCAGCTCTTTTGTGCCTGAGCAGAATGGAGGCACTCGAACAAATGTGATGATTAGTGCAAGTGTGATGCTTGAGATGTTTTAGCTTGTACAGAGCACATCTTGTCCACTCCTAAAGCCCAGCTGCTTCATGTAGAGCGCAGCACACAGAAACTTCATTTGCTGTGGCCTCTCTTTAAAGCTCTGCCAGCAACCATACAGCAACCATACATCCTTTCACTGAAAATATACAGAGCTCTTCACTGGCTTATTAAACTCCTTAACAACCTCAGAGCATGACATTAATCCTCAGTGTGCTGTAATACACTTTGGCTAACAAATTGTCACAATTTTAGTCCAGTGACAAGCATAATTTCTTTAATTTTGGGGCCCTATTGAGTCTTTTATGGTTGGTGGAAAGAATCCTTCTTCTTTTCAGTGGATTCTGGTTCTAGTGGACCTGCTGTCCCCTGTGACTGCTGAACCCTTAGTGGAATTTTGGGTACTCACTTCTCTCGCTGCAGCAAGGCTTTTCTTGAGAGTCTGATACTTCATACTAGATTTCAAGAGGTAGAAATTAGAACACAGCACAGGAAACTGTGAACAACAAAGTGAATCTGCATGAGATACAGGGAAAGAGTTCAAAATGTAAGTTCTGATGCAGTTACGTGTTGCTTCTTTAATGCAGGCTTGCTCTGGTGGGGGAGCAGTGCCTGTGTTTCCATAAATGCCACTTGTCTACAGAGATCAAATGCTGGATGAGAAAGAAATACTTGTTTGTGTCTGTAGAAGTGCTTGTAAGGTGACTGGTTACAGGTAGTCAAGCACAACAGGGGTATCTATTTATTGCTTCACTTCCACAGCATTCATGGGTCGCTGGTGTACCAGAAAGTTCCCAAAGAAGTGTCTTCCCCTCTTTAATTTAAAGTTAAAATATGTATGCAGTGATGCTAGGAAATCTGTTCTTTAGAAGTTTAGTTACTGTAAGTTGCAAAGGCATTTCTAGGAGGTTAATAAAACATGCCCTGTTCCCTCTTCTTGGTGTAGAAGCCACTTCTGTGCTGTCCAGGTGCTGAGAAAACAAGTGTATTGGTGTGAGACTGTAAGTACAGTTTTCTATGATCTCAACTCTTCGTGAAGCTATTTTGAAATTATTTCTACTGAATGGGCAGGCAATTTCTGACAAAAATGGTTTATTCTTTTTGACATTCAAACTTCATTTTTAGTGCAAAACCTGGTGAACAAAGGACAGATTCAGTGAATCTGACTGGCAGTGCTTGCACAAAAAGGATAACTTGCTTAAGTTCTTGTTGGCAAATATGATGGAGAATCTCTGTAATGATCAATGGAAAAGAGAAAAATAACAATGAGAACAAGTGCTGGAGGATATAAAGCTGAATGCCCAACTTGTTTTAATATGTGGCAGAATGGTTGAAAAGATCTGATTCCTAACAAAATACGTACCAGATAATAACATTTTACCCGTTTCTGCACATCCTTTTCTTTGCTAAAAGCCAGAGGTGGAAGTCGCTCTCCTTCAGGTTAACAAAATGCCAAAGAGACTGGGATAAGATTCGAGTTTAATTGAGGCCATTTTCTGTACTGGATGAGGGCTGCTGCCTTGGGGAGAGGACTGTAGTGGCTTTCAGGTGGTAGTTAGGTTGGTGCTGGACATTTCAGCACTTGTTGGTTACTGCAGGTATACTGCCAATGAGATAAACTGCTAACCTTCTCCCAGATGCTCTAACAATGAAGGGGTGAAGGAGAAACATCTTGTTAAATAGTTTTTTCTTCAGCTATGGAACAAAATAGGAAGAGTTCTAGGTAGCCACCTGTGAACCAGGCAGAACATAGCTTGGTTATTCTTTTTCTAGATGCAGCCTTGAGATAGTTAACAGGTTACATCAGGAACAATTCATTTTGTCCAACCTCTATTTAGTTTACTGGAAGAACCTTTAGGTTGTGAAATGTACACTGTGTGTTCTCGTCCTTGTGCTAGAATGAAATATTTAAAAGAGGAAATGTTTTCAGTAATATTCCAGGAATCTTTGAATAAACACTGTTGCTCTCAGCACGAATGGTTCAAATTTGAGCTTTTGGGCCCTTGAAAACAAACATGCTTTGATTCAAATTCTGCTCTGCCAGCGTGAAAGAGTTAAAACCACAACCTAATACTGCAGGAAAGTGTGTAAAGGGAAACCCCCAGGTGGGACAGAGCTGTCAGAGCAGCTTCTGCATAGGGTCCTCCTTCTGCTCAGGGCACACAGTGTCTCCCGTAGCAGGCTAGGAGGAGTAGTTTTTCCTGCCAGGTTTACAGAGCAAGTGGAGAGATGAGACCATTGCTTGAGCAGACAGAAGTACAATCAGTTTGGGCTTGCCCCGTTCCAGAGCTGAATTGACCAAAACGGGTGCATGGTTTTGCCCTTTTTCAGGTTGGTTACAAAAGCTTCCAAGACAAATGCTTCCTTAGGTTACATATGACACTGGCTTCTGCATCACTGGAAATGATTGGCAAGACTGTTGCTTCAAATGTTTTCACTGAGATTAGGGATGTACGGAAATAAATAGTGTTAAGACTGAGAATAAAATCAGTGTGTTTGACACAGAATCTGCTAGCAATATTCTTCTTACCATACATGCATGAAAAACGTTGCACCTCTACTTCATGCACAATCTGTCCCTGTCTTCAGATCTCCATATCCACTCTCTCTTCAGTCTGTAACTTCTTTTGCATGATACAGCTTTCATCTGCAGGAAAGTGCTGGTTTAATATAACTGTATCGGTAGGATCAAAACATTTTCAGTATTATGCATTATTAGAAGTTATCTAGCCTTAGTGAAGATAAGAAATGATAAGTAAGAATTTTGGGGCTAATCTTACAAAGGTTTTGCCTTTAGGAGGACTTCAGAATGAAGTAACAAAGAAGGTAGATTGAAAGTTAGTTCGTGCACACTGGAAAGGTGAAGGCAGAAATAGGTAACAGCTTTACAGGTGGTTCATTAGCTGTTCTTTAACATGCTTTACTATTTGGAGAGCAAAAGAACAACAGCACATCTCTATTAGGAAGAAGAAAACCCAGTTCACTAATTACAGATGTTGTTATGAAGAAAGGAGTGAATGCAAAGGAATGCACTAAAACTAGCCAAGAGAGAAGCAGCTTTTTCCAAAGGTGGGCTATTTTTAGTGCTATGTTTTGCTGTGTATCTGTGGAAAGGCAAGCTTGAGCATCTTACAGGAGAGTACTGTGCTATGAAACTCTTAACTAGGTTCAGGACTTTTCAGTGTCGCCAATTGTTTGTGGTTTTTATAGCATTTTATTGCATGCTCTGTTCTTTCTAACTGTGTGTGTGTTACTGCTTTTGCTTTGTTTTGCAGTTGTACAGTTTTGGAGAGACTGTTTCCATAGTTTTCTGGACAGATACATGGAAGCCAGAAAGCTTTTTTGACAAGATTGAGAAGAACAGGCAGAACGGAATGCACACCTTGTGCTTACTTGGTAAGCAGCAGCTCCCAGGGTTCCTTAGCTACCATCTCCCACAGCATCCACAAACAGGAGCGATAGGCATGAGATGAAGTCTGGGATTAAACAAATCTTCTCAGCTAACATGTATGTCTGAAAATATACCCAAAATTGGAACATTGATGTGTGTGTCCTTAGTTCAGCCATTGCTCGTGCTGCAGAGGTCAGGAATTTCTTCATTCCTCTTCGAACAATCCCTAAGAAATGAAGCCTTTTTAGAAGTCACATAGGAGCAGGAGGCCCAGATTTGCTCTAAAGATGACTGTGATTTTAAGCTAGATCTAGCTCAGGATCCAAATCAGATTGCAGTGACTAGCAGCTCTCTCTTGTTGACTTCATTAGGTTAGAGCTCAACACATCTGACTTTCTGGGGAGCTGAACCGTACATTTAACCACATTCCTGTTGTGTAAGGTGATAGTCTTTTTCCTGAATTCTTTTATCTAAGGATGTTTTGGGAAAGGTGATGGTCACATGAGGAGCTTCAGTGCTATAAAGCATCCTTGCCAGTCATGGAGCTGGAACTGAATGCTGACCACTGGCACCAGGCTCTTCCATGGTGCTGCCTGATCTTCAGCCTGCCCAGCAACCCTCAGCTCAAAGCCACTTTCTGAGTAACCCTACTAGTCTGGGTAGCTCCTGAAAGATCATGGAATCATAAACTGGTTTGGGTTGGAAAGGACCTTAAGATCATCCAGTTCCAACCCCCTGCCATGGGCAGGGACACCTCACACCTTGTAACCTTGTAGTTACAAGAGGCACTTGCGTATTTATATATTTACAGTTCTATACCTTTTGTATCATCTTTTAGACACAGTTGGGATCTCTCAGTGGTAAACAAATTAGTATTTTAAGTAAAAACAGTCTGTAGTAACTGGAGGATCCTGGGCAGGAAACCAGCGTGTAAGCATCACTGCACACCAGATTTCCCAATGCCTTCGAATTGGCTAAATTCAGAATTCTGTTTTCAAAATCGGCTAAAAATCAGAGCTCTGGCAACTTGTTTTAAAGAAGGATGACTTTTGTCTTGACAAATGACTTTTTGGCTAACTGGTGTTTAAACAAAGATTCTAATAACTATAATATGTTAAACCAAAGTATTCTGTAGATATTTTGTATAATCATTTCTGTGATGTCCCTCTATATCTTTTTTTATACAGTAGTGGGAGAGTAAAAGTTTGAACTGATAAAAATGCATTATAACCCATGTCCCATGTCAGGGACAGTTGTGGTACCTGCATCTGATTGTAGCTCATACCTGAAAACTACCAATTTGCAAACAAATTGTTCCCTTAATACTACTTGGTCATTCAGGCCCATGTATTTATTGCTTGTCCAACTAGAGAAGCACATAAAAAGGGAAGTGCTGATAAGCTTTGGAATTCCAAGTGACTTGACAGTCACAGAAACAATTTGGTAAACTGTGTAATAAATAATGATAATCATCATCATCATCATCTTGCAGCTCTGCATATTCCCCCCTTTCTTCAGCATCACTGTGGGTTAGGAGTTGATTGTGTAACTCAAGCAATACTTTTCTTTAAAATCAAGGTGAAAAATGTATCCAGCTTTTACTGTGATAGTCTTTTGGGGGCATTTGAATACAGATGTTTGATTGCATGTTGGACAGGTTGTGGTCAGTTAGAGTTTCATACAATTGCAGATGTGCAGAACCTAACCTGGCCCCTTCTCTGTTTTATTTTTGCCCAAATCCTTTTTTCTTCCCATAACAGAAGCTTGTTCTGAGTGTTCATGGGGACAGGAAGCGCTAACGAAAGTCAGGTTCCTGCATGGCACTGATGTAATTGCTGTTGGTCAGTCATCCTGTTCTACCTTTTGTGATCACAGTGTACTCAGCATTTACAAGTAGTTCCAATACCATGGTGTGCTTCACCATGCTGGCATTTCGCTCTCCTGTAGGCTGCTCTTTGAATGCTTAGAAGTATTTTTATTCATCTGTGTTGCTGCGAGATCTGTGAAACTCACCCTATTTTGGGGTAAAATCACATGCATAAAATCCCAATACTTTGTGATTAATTAACACTTAATTAAGCTTTACCTACATAGAAAACTAAGTGAGGAGTTTGTAGGGAACCTGTGTTTTAATACCTGTTTTGTTCTACAGATATTAAAGTGAAGGAGCAGTCTCTGGAGAATCTAATGAAGTGAGTCACCTTTCTGAAAATGTATAGAAACACGTTTGTATGATGTATAAAAATCACAGTGTATTTATAAAGGAACAGAGGTTCTTTGTCCAATACTGCACTTATCTGCCCTTCTCTTGTCCTCAGTGGCTACGGTCTTTTGTTTCTTACAAGGAGTGGAACTTTTCTGCTCAGTACCTGGCTTTATTTACAGTAACTGAATGAAGCTGCAGCAAAGCATCATCTTCTTTTGAACTGTTTCTGTGAGCAGCATGAAGTCAGAAAGGAGTAAGCTTGGCAAATGAAGTGTCATTTCACTGTTCTGTCCCATCCTCAAACAGATGAATAGCTGAAACAGTGTTTGGAATTCATTCTTCTTTACACTTGCTAGTAACAGTATAAGGTATTGAATACATACCACCCTTTTTAAACAGCTAAGTAAGCAATGTATAGAAAATGCTCTCAAGTTCATGTAACTGTATTCAAGAGAGCTCTTGCCACATCTTAATCACCTCTCTGCAATCTCATGTTTCAACAGTGGCGAATACAAACGGTTACTTTATGCACATGCTGTAACTCTGCTCTAAATTAACATCTGTGAAGTCTCACAGTATCATTGAGGTTTGTTTATTCTGGAGTTTCAAAATGAAGTCTGTTTGACTGAAGCCACAGTTGGCAAAGAAAGCAGCATTTCATGTAAGAATGTATTCCTAGTCTGTAATCAGACAAATGTCTACAGGGCATTTGACAGAAAAGCAGTAGTTTGCCCTTGAAGTCTAATCCATCCTTCAGGAGTAGCTGCAAAACCTGCATATTGCTTCCAGCAGCTGAATTTGCTTTTAGGACTCACATGATTTGCCAGCTGGAGGCCCTCCTGTTTCACAGGTGTGGTGAGAGCACAGGAGACTTCTGTTTTGCTTACAAATGCCACTCTTGTCTGAAAGGCCCAGCGTGAGAGCCTGGGCCTGGGTAGGGTCCATTTGCTGGTCTAGAGGTTTCTTGAAATAAACTGTAAGAACACTGGGGATGATGAAGTGGGCTGTATGTGAAATTGCTCTACTTTTCTTTCCCTGCAGAGGAAGGAAGATTTATGAGCCACCACGCTACATGAGTGTGAATCAAGCTGCAGAACAGCTTCTTGCCATTATTCAAAACAGGAGGCTCCAAGGAGAAGAATCAGGTGCTGCTACTGCATTGTTTCTACCTGCTACTTAACCCCTCTCAAGTCACACTCTGTGATGAGCCTCCAAATGCTGCTCCTTTCCTTTTCATCTTTGCATTCTCTTGCTCCACAGTAGAATTGGGCTGCCTTAAATCCTAGTCCTGAGGTGGATTTGGCAGAGCCTGGACATAGTGTGGTTCAGCAGAGATGAACAAGCACTAGTGGCTCCTGGAGGTTTAGCCCAAGCCTCAGTTTGGTGACCCTGTCCTGGTTCTACCCATGTTTAACTGTGAGCTCTTTGATCCATTAGAGTTGCAGAATGATTCTGAGGATTTTAGAGCAGTTGAGCTTCAAAAAATCAATGTTATGTTTTATTCAGACCAGTCACACTCTGCTCTACATGAGCACCAGCATGAATCCAGGTTAACCCTGCAGTGCAGAACTGGGATTCTGACCTTGGGTTCTTAACACTGGTGAAGAGCAAACTGTGAACAATGTTTATTGAGGCCAAGGGTGAAATCACAGCAGCTGTAAAGATGACTGTTGAGTCACAGAAGAATTCTATGTTCCTCCTTTTAGAAGTTTATTCCTTAAATACTGTTAAAATGAAAATCCTTTCATTTTGTCCTTTGCATAGAATGAATCAGGAACAGCAGTTTCCTCGAAGTGAACACAATTCCTGAACGAATTTCCTGTTCTACTTCTGCTGTCTTCCCCTTCTTGCTTATAAAATCCCTAAGATACAGCTTTATTTTCTCTGAAGAACAAACTCCTTTCTAGGCCCCTCTAGTGATTTATGAAGTGGAGGTTTAAGAAAGCAGTGTTACGATTTAAGCATGTTGAGTACATTTTCCTTTATGATAGGACCATTGGTCAGTAAATGAAGCATTTAATCTTCTTTCTTACAGCAATCACTGAAAACACAATCTGTGTTGGCCTCGCACGTGTGGGTGCTCCGGATCAGAAGATTGCTTCAGGCACGCTGGAGCAGATGTCCACAGTAGAACTAGGTGGTCCACTGCATTCCTTGATTGTTACAGGCACTCTGCATCCTCTGGAATTAGAAATGCTTCAGCTTTTTCCTGTAGATGGGTCCAGTTTTGAACAGCGTGCATGTCAAAGGACCACTTAAATAAAACCAAGGCATTTACATTTTTATTCCTTCTTTAATTTCATGACAGCATAAAGTTATCCTTGTGCCCAATTACAGCTTGCCCAAGTGCAGTTAGATTGTCTATTGCTTCAGAAGACAACACTGCAGGAACATAGACCTGCCTTTACCTGAGGCTACAAAGTGCACCTGCTGGTATCAGCTTCTAACACATTGACACCTAACACATGAAACCTTAAAACCCGTTTGTCCAATTCAGTTCATTGACACCTGCATCAGTCTGAGGCTGATGACAAGGGTAAGAATTGCAAGTAGAGAACTGAAGAGTAGCAGATATCTGTCTGGCATCACTTTTGCTGTGGTGCATTCACCAAGCCTACCGCATACGCTGGGGTAAGTGCATTCTGGATGCTTGCTTTCAGCTTTGCAGAAACTCAGTAGTTCTCCCACCAACAGAAACCATTAGTGTGCAAAACCTGTTAGGGCTGTGCTCACCTTTACACTTGGGAGAGGGAATAGAGGCAGGTGAGAATGTTCTTCATGTCTAAACCAAGAAAAACCAGAACTCACCCTTTGGACGTTGGTGAAACAGGGAGAAGCTGCACAGAATTTACTTCAGAAAGCTGCAATTTAAAATAGAAGTGAATTTCTTCCCCTGTTCATGGTACCATTTGTGAAGTTCTGGACTCACACAGTCAGAAAACAGACTGCAAGAACTTTTTCAAACCAGCCTGCTGTTGGTTGCCCTTTCAGCTGCTCTTCACAATATGTACAGAACAAAGCAGACCTCTATGAGTATTTTTCTTTTTAAACTGAAGGTTTATTGGAAAGAAATTGGATTCCAGAGCTCTTTGTCAATGTAGGATATTGAACATTTTATCTAGACTGGACTCAAGTACAAAAGATTACATTACAAATTGCTAATACTGCACCTGGGACAAGTCATGGCCAAGCTAACATGAGCATCCCAGAAGAAAACCATACGTAAGTCCTCAGAATTGTAGTGAGCTGCCTTGTGTTGTCGTTAAGGTTTCTTAACAGATGTTTGGATACACTGTACTAGTCAACTTAAGCTCACTGCTAAGAGTAATTCCTGTCATTTAAAGGCAAGCGCTATGCTGAATGCTACCAGGCATGATTTTGGCCATTTCCTCATTCACAATATTCCACACTTCAGCCAGAATACTGCAGCGAATCATTTAACTCTGGCACAAGATCCCAGCATACACATGGAAGACTTCAACACACATGGAAGTGAAATCCACAACTCCTTTTACACATGATTTCTACCAAATTACTACAAGGCTGGAAGCTTTTGTGGGTGAGACAGACAAGCAGATGAGCCAGGATTTGCACACAGTGGGACGTGCCACATGCCAGGCGCAGCAGAAGCCCAACTGGCATCTTTTCACATCAGAGCAGTCTCTGGCCAGTGAAGTCCCAAAAGGGATGGTCGCTGCAACAAAGCCAGAACAGGGGAGGAATCCAAAAGGGAACCTCAGCAAGTTGCTGATAGGGATTTTCATAAGAGAGTAAAGGAGGAATTAACCACGGAGCCAGGATTAGGGATCAGAGAAATGGATTATTGAAAAAAAGAGAAAATCCCTTTACACTTATTCCCAAACACGCTTACAAGGGGTGGGATAATCAAGAATCCCAGCAAGCAGCAGTCTGATGGCTGCTGGGGAAAACAGGACAGGGCTCAAATTAGTAACTAAAGCTGTTGCTCTGAACCAATATTTAAAGATCTTGTTACATGAGCAATGATTAGGATTTGCATTTTATGGAAGCATGAAGATTCTTCCTGCAGCTGCAATCTGCACTGAGAGACAGGCCATGAACTTCACAGTTCACCCGTGCAGGGGGTGGAATGGGTGGAAAACTGCAGCTCAGCAGCTGCTTCTCTCCCCTCCTGTACCTTTGTTTTCATTCCCCAACCAGGTTCACTTTAAAGAGAAACCCTTTCCTTCCTTCAGTTTGGAACCCAGCTTCACTTCTTCAGAATAAACATCAAGAATGTTAAGAGTCATGACGGTCCATTTTATTAGCAGCAGCAGTTTCCACTTTTATGTAAATACTGTGTCAGCGGCTCTAATGATGCAATTAAACTCTCGCTTGAGTAAGCACTATTACATAAAGAGCAGAGTCAGTTATTTGGACCAGCACTTTTTGCCTTGGCTCAGCAAATCACACCAGAAATGAAGCTCTCTGTAGGGGCTACTGATGTGAGGAACAAGTTTATCCACACGCAGAGACTTACAGGATGAGCCTACAGAGGACCAGAACATTATTCCCCCTCTCCCCTTCCCGAGATAGACCAGTAACCCCACAGTAAGCTTCAGCTACATGGAAACATGAGAAAAGCACACTCTGAAACCCTGCTTCAAAACTCAGTGCTGCATAGCAGGAGGCTGAGTTTTAGCAGATGATCTGCAGACACTGACCCATCTCTGTCTGGTTGTCAGTCCTTCACACGAATCCTTGCTGAAATGGTGTGTCTGCCAGCAAGCATTAAAAGCAGAATGTTCTAAAAGCAGCCAAGTGTTAGGAATTAGCAAACCAGGAAATAACAGCACTTTGACAGTCATGAGAAGAGAAGCTGCACTTTGAATTGCATGATCTGTCCTCTCCTAAAACCCGAGCAAGCATCCCCTTAGTAGGTAAGTAAGAACTCCGCTGTCACTTTGGTTACTGACATACCAGATGTGGTGGTTGTTGCCTATTGGACATGTCATCATCTACTGTCTTTTGGAGAGTTTTGTGATGCTTGGTTTTCAGCAAGCCTAAAAAGGCTTAAAGTCTCCTTGGAATCTGACTTCCCTACACCAGCCTTGATTATGTTTAACAAACAAACGATCCATTTCTTACTATGAAACATCAATTTGTCCTCAAAAATAATGAAGAAAGTGCTATCTCAGTTAGAAAACTGACTTACCTGTTGCTAGCATATGGACAAGTCATAATAAGCAACAAAAAGATGTCAAAAATCATTCCAGTCTGTACTGGGTGATTATAACCAGCTGAAGGGCTTTTTCACTCCATTTCCCAGACATTTTATAAAGAGTTTGTAGATGTACATCTAAAAGAGAACCACCACCAAGGAAACCCAATTGCCATTCAGGCAGATTCGCACTTGGAAACAAACTGTAACTGTTGTCTTTTCGTTAGGAAAACTAAATCAGTGGCCGTGCTCAGCAGCTCCGGCAGCACCACAGTGCTTCACCAGGTCCGTGTGTGTTTCACCAGTCCTGAAACACACTGGTGTAAGAGTGATTTAAACCAGAGCCTGGCTCTTGGATCATGACGCAATTGCAATGAACTTGTCTGGTGCTCGTCTTGAAAGTGATACCAGTTGATCTTCTCTAGCCTCAAAGAGTAATAACTAGAACAAAAAATAAGAAGCAAGACATCATGCTGTCAATCAGCAAGAAGCAACATACAAAGCAGCAATGAGGGATCTCTGCCCTGTAATCAGAACCAGATTTTAGTTACCTTGTTTGTGAACATACATGCAAGTGGTATCTTAAACTGCAGCACTCGGACCTGCTCAGCAGATTCTGGCCCCCTGCCCCGTGCTGTGGAGCTGTCTGATCCCATCCTCCAGTCAGGAACTGCAGGCCTGGCAGAGCACCTACAAAGGGCAGACAGGGAGGGAGCCAGCCGGGTGCAAGCAGGAGGCCAGGAGAGATGTGGAACAGTGCTGCCGGCATCCCCAGGCGAACCGAACAGCATCAGGTACCAGCAATAGGGAAAAAGAAGGATGTGAAGACTGGAGGAGGCTGTAAAGCTTAAAAGCAATATGTATGTGGCTTTCTACTGCTGTTTTTCTTCACGCCCGGTTTTCAATTCAAGCACAGGAGTATATCCCCAAGCTTTGCACAAAATCAACATTCGAGTTTCAATATCTCACCTGGAAAATTCAGGAACAACCTATCAATTTGGCAACCATCATGTTTTCACATTAAAGATAAAAATTCAGGTGCTCTATAGGAATGACAGAAGGAATGCAAGAAACTTCACCTTCGAGGTGAATTCATCAACACCAGTGGCAAACCATTTCCACAATGAATCTCAGGTACTTTCACAGTGCCCGGTACTTACTACAAAGACACTGTCAGCCTCAGAGGGCCTCGATTTCAGTGTTGCCATGTATCAGGTACCAGAACATCCCAGCACCAGAAGTCCATCCCAGTCAGTACTGGCTATGATTTATCAGAAAAATGCCCATCTTGTTTTTGACTCCACAATGCTCTGTGTGTAAAACATCCTCTTGGAGTCTTCCATGGCTAAGTTAACTAGTACAGCATAGTGGAATTATCACCTGTAATACCAACTATAGCAGATTGTCTTGCAACAACACTTGGATCAAAGCGTACTGCATGGAGAATTTCTTTTTCCATGAAAACACACGAGGCTGCAGTGAGACAGTAAAAAACACCAGACTTGTCAACCAGGGAAAAGCCTAATCTTAAAGAGCATGAACCATGGTCCTTATTTCCATTGTAGGCGTAACCAACAGGAACAACTGTCTGCAGTATTTGGAAAGGCAAAAGTTCTCTCACCAATCACTTTAATAAAAGTCATTACAACCTATTAAAATCAAGGAGATTAAATCCTTAAATGGTTTAGTGAAAGCTTCAATTTTTCCCACCATGTAATTCAGAAG
This sequence comes from Strigops habroptila, assembly GCF_004027225.2. Taxonomy (NCBI): domain Eukaryota; kingdom Metazoa; phylum Chordata; class Aves; order Psittaciformes; family Psittacidae; genus Strigops; species Strigops habroptila. The sequence goes on from NC_044284.2 coordinate 824,290, forward strand.
ATAAAACACTTCAAGCATTGCTTCCATCACCAGCACCTTCCCGCAGCTGCCTGTTGTTGCAGGGACTATGAACACGAGTAGCATCATGCAATGTCTCATAACCCTCAGCTGTATGAGGAGACCAAGAATTGGAAGTAAATCTAATATTCTGACTAAAATAATTTCCACACGGTGTGCAACAAGATATCCAGCTTGTTTTGGAAGCAAGTCTCTTTGCCTTTTACATTGGAATTCTGCTGCCTGGTAAGATGGAAGTGCAAGGGAAGTCTAACATCTACAGTTATGCGAGTAACACAAACCTCCACATATGTCACTAGTAAATAATCAGACTGCATACAAGATATTTGTAAAAGTAACAAAACCCTTTGATGCTCCTGATTTATGCTGGCAAATACCTATCCTGATATAAAAGGCACTTTGAAAACCCAATATGGTTTGGTTCATTAAGTTTGCAAAGTACAAACAATTGTACAAACATACGATTATATCGAAGCATGTCAGCCACTGTGACATTATCTACAAAAAAAGTTTCCAATGGTTGAGAACACTGGTCTTATGGGAATGAGCAGTGGTTTCAGCAGCTTCACTGACGACATGACAGGGTTTCCAGTACCATAATCTTAGGAAGTAAAAAAACTCTCAAAAACTTAGAAGTTTAGGGGCCACAAAATAAATCAAGACCCAAAGTCCATAACATTCATTCAATATTTACTCCTTAGAGGTGGGAGTCCATCCATAGCCCAAGGGCAGAAATCCATTCAGTCCATTCCAGAGCAGTGGTGGAGGCAGGCTCTGTCTCGAGAAGTGTGTTGTTCTACCAGTACAGTACAGAAAACTTTGGTCCAACAGCACAAGTTCAGGAACTCACTACATGGCTGCAACATCGATCTGTATGTAAAGCTGTCTTACTCCTGCCTATGGAAAAGAGAAGAAGAGTTAAAAACCCCAAACTTGCAAAGCCAAAGCAATTTAGCTATCCTGAACACAGTCCACACCAGAAAGTTACCTAGCAAAGAACCTCAGGATCTTCTTTTTCATCTTCTTGTTTATCTTCCACATCCAGCTCACCATTCACTGAGATGCTGGCAATTTGGAAACCCCGAACGCTGAGAGCACTCTATGAATACCTAGCTCTTCACATAGTCGAGTGAACACACTTGACTAATTATATATTAGCATTATATGTTAGCTATATATTAATTATATATTAACTATAGCTTTGCTACATCACCTTTTCTGCTTCATCCTGAATAATTGCCACACATGAAGCTGCACAAAAGCAATTCTCACTTTCTTTTGTCCAAGTTTAACTTCCTGAAAGCAAGCTGCTTGGAGAGCTGTCAGGGTAAGAATGGAGCCAAGCACAGGAGTGTAACATGGCATTTTTTGTTTGAACCAGCTCTACACTACGATTTCAGCAAGAAACTAAGATGACTTACAGTGACTTTACATGACAGCATGACACACTAAAAGAACTTTTGGTAAAGGTATGTGAATTGTACAAAAACATTTCTCTCCTCAGAAACCTTGTTAAACTTAAATGGACTTGCTTAGTTTTACAATTCAGTATAAAGCAGCATTAAAAGAAATTGACTGTGATGGTCACTGGTTACACAGTGATCTTGAAGCATTAGGCTGAACACTGCTGAAGATCAGATTGTCTTCAACTATCACCAACTTGAGTTCAGCTCAGTCAAGTGGCAAAGCAACTATCAGATTAAGATTAATAAGGCGCAATATTACTGAGGAGAAAAATCTCTATTTGCTCCAACTGCTCCTCCACTTACTACCATAGGTCACATAAGAAAAATGGTAAGACCTTGTTCTCCCAATTCCCTTCCTGGACACATGGCTCTGGATACCTGCACAGCAGCTGAAGAGCTAATGACCCACTTGGGAAATGCAATCCTTTGGATGTAAAATTCATTTTAATGCAATAGAATGTTCTGCAAATACCTTGCCAAAAAATATCCCTTAGTTTCAAACTACACAATCTGCAGAATAAGCCATGCAGGCTGATTTCTACCTACTCAATAGTCTAGAGCTGCATGTGATGGAACATCTCAAAAAGGACCAAACTTTAGGACTAAAATTTGATTTTAGAATATTTTTAACAACAACGCATACTTCCCTAAGTCTCTAACATAAAACCAGGTATGTGTGTTTATATTTACTGGCTTCCCCATGACTGACTACTTCAAATTCCTTTAAGGAGAATTCATGCATTGAGGCAGCGCATTGGAGGGGTGGTTTCAGTGGTGCTTCTCCCAAAAGACCAGAAACTGAGTATGCAAAACGCATTCAAAAACACAAAATCCAGTCTGGGATTTTTACTAAAGCTGACAATAATTTACATTTTCTCCAAAATACTACCCTTTAGCTGACAATATTTTGTTACCTAAAACATTGCTTATAAATAAGAATATTTGTCTCCTTTTCAGCTATAGAACTCTCCATCACTCAAAAGCAGACAAAGGACACTATGGACCATGGATTCTTGGGAGGGAGAGACATGAATGACAAATACATTCTCAGGAGGATAGAAATGAATGACAAATGCAGCATCAGCACAGTGAAAAACTTACATAGGTCCCAGCCTGTGGTCGGAAGCCCTGTCTTGAGGGAAGCCTCATCTATTTTCTTGGTTCCCCATAAGTCAGTACAGATTTTCAACTTAATTTGATACACCTCAGACAGCTACAGTTGTTACTTAAGCAGCATCAAAAACCAACACAGAGGTAACAGCAGTTTCATCTACACTACTGAGTATTGTGAAATTGCTCTATACAGCTGGAGCAGAGCAGCTCTTCAAAACACACCAACACCAAAACCAGAAACATTTAGTTTTTCTTGATAAGAACTACAATGTCACATCAAATTTCAGGCACTTTACACTTTGAGATGTGATTTCTGTTCATGAGACATACCTGAGTAAAAATATTGTGAGTCTGGCTTAGAATCCACCTTCCATCAGCATCAGGAGCTACCAGTAATTTCAAAGTCCCTATGTAAACATCAGTACAGAGGGTCCAGAAATGGGGCTCATGTAAACTGTAAACTCCTTGCAGCTGCTGCACCTAAAAATAGAGGCACATTTTAAAATACATACTTCAGAAAATGTCTGTACTATGTTTTTTTACAGAAAATATTATAAATGGTATTTCTTTTACTTCTAGTCCAGTGTGCAATTTGTGATACTTCAATTCCTTATTACTATTTCAGAAACTGTAATGAAGGAGAAGCCATGCAGATCGTAGGTACCCATCATGATTTGGTATGTTGCTGCATTGACATTCTACATATATTTTACTAAAACCATTTCTGAAAACAGTGCTGTCCAAGAGAAGAGTCACAGTTACGGAATCTGAGAGAGCATTCCATTAAAACAGCAGTTTTTGCAAATGCAGGAATTTCCCCCTTAAAGAACTGGAGAGAGATTCACACCATTAACAGAAATCTATTAACATGTCTGTAAATCTCTTGTGAGGGGTTACGTTTGTCCTGTCCAAACCCTTCTTTTGCCTCTGTCCACTTTCAGCAAACCTTCCACATGATGTTACAATCCTGGAGCTGGCACTCCTACAAGTGCTTTGTGTTCACTTTGCAAAGGCACCTCAATGTTCAGTCATAACACAGTAGTAGATAAGTTATAGTGGAGTACCAGGAGGTGCCAAATCTAGAGTAATCTACGTATTCTTATAAATACATTTCCAATGTTACTTACTACAAGACTTTGAGGGAGACAAAAACTGAGCAAAACAGAAAAACATTATCCACTTTGTACTTTGAGAGGAAAAGCTTCAGGACCTGTTTTTCTAAACCAACCTAGCACGTTTTAAAACACAAACCAAGCTGAAGATACAGACAATTTAGGACAGCAGAAAGATCAAAAGCAGACTGGTACCTCCATTTGTACAATCTAAGGAACCTTTCACAGGCAGTACTGGGAAAGCATCACAAAATATCCTTATACACCCAGTTGTGGCTTATTCAGCCAGCAGCTTGAAGGGAAAACAGGCTGAGAGCTCACCCTCTGGTAGCACTGGGGCAGAGCGTTTTCCAGGGAAGGAGGAGTTCGCTGCATCAGAATTCCAATGGATTCTTTTAAAAGTGGAACAATACTGGAAAGAAAAAAGCAAGTTAGCTGCTATTACATTATCTAAAGATGCAGAGCAACATAACATTCCTTAATGCTCTTGAAGCATTTTTCTTCAGTTGTTTCACCAGAAGCTAAGAAAGTTGCTCTGAAAACCTGGTACAGAAAAGGACTGACAGAATTGCTGTGGTGTCTTACTAAAGACAAGATTACTTCTCCCCCCCCACCCCAGGTTTTCCACAGAGACAACTGGTGGACGCTCACAAAAGATTAGTAGTTTAATCATGGTATTTGAGATGAGCTTTCTTAGTCTTTTCAAAGTTATATGACAAAGCAGCTGATAAGTACAGCTCAAAACCCAGACCTACTTCAATGGCAATCACTCAAAACCAACCATAAAATAGGCAACTGAAATGGGGTTTGCTTTTGTCCTTGGCTTCAGGCATATTTTTCTTATGAACGCTGATAATAACGGGGAGATCATAAAACAAAATTAGTGTGGACCAGTCCAGCTCTAACAAGGTTATTTTGTCAGAAACAGGCAATGTAGCATATTCTTGAAGTGAACTAAGCTGAGGGGCTCAGCCAAGCTCAAGGATTAAACATTTGGAAGCAATTAGAGGTTCCCTCCTGGCCAAATGGTCTTGTTTAATCAGCAAACCAAGAGAACTCTTACTGCCCTTTTTATTATTGGTACTTTCCTTTATTTTTTTAATAGAACCAGTTTGCCAGTAAGCCCATCTGCTGAAGCTACCACTAAGAATTCACACTTGTATCACAGATGCAGAATGGTGAGTTGTTGTTTAGGAGCAGTGTACCCTGTCTGGCTCAAGAGAGCATCCTAACATTTTCAAGAGGATGACAAGTATCTACAGCCCAATACTAACACTGGAATAGCAATCTTAATTTCAAGAGCATGTTAAGTCAACCCACCACTCTAGACCACAAGTGATAATGTATTTCAGAAGCTGTAAGCTGAATTTCAGCGTTCAGCACTGGCATCACAGCTGGAACACATGGCGTAATGGGATAACAAACATCCAGAAAACATTTCTAAGAGATGAATTGGGCTGTCTGTTAAAGGAAACCACTGAAACTTTGTTTGAAACCTCATGAAGTGATGCAGAACACACTGCACAGACCAGGCATGTATCTGCAGATGATGAACAGCATGACCCAACCATTCCTTTCCATTTCTGAAGGGCTGGTTCCATTCGTATGTGGAAGCAGTACTGGCTGCGAGCTGAGCAGTCGAAGGGTTAACCTTCCTGGCTAACCCTTAGGCAGGGCTGGGAGGGGGCTAGAGGGTACATGACTCTTGTCTAATGAACCCCTGGAAAAACAGCCACCCTAAAATTAAGCCTCCTTGCAGGCACACTGGTTATTCCAGCCAAATTCAGTGCCTGATGCACTTCACCATATGGCCTCACACAGTTCCACCGCTGCTGAGGGGGAACTGGTTGAGACGTAGGAAGAAGCAATTAGAAGCAGGCAGGAGTTGCCTAAACTGGACCTGTCACACAGACAATTAAACATTCAGCAAGGCAGTAACTGCCCAACTGTCTAAAGGAAGCCTAATTGGAGTGTCACATTCTACAGACAGTGGATTACAGAAGTTTAGGGAAAAAGGTTCTCTTATCAATGGACCCATCTCACTAAATAATGTCCATGTCACAAGCATTACATCAAAGGGAGCTGTGGCTGCCAAAATACTCTCTTGCCGAATTGATTTCAGATTAACTCACTATTTAAAATGCAGGTTTGCTTATTCGTAATAACCTTGAAAGACCAATACACAAGTTCAGGATGCAAATGGAATGTAAGATCTTTGAACACTGACTCCAGCCCCATAAGTTTAACAAGGCCCCTTTAACATATGGATGAGGCTTCCAAAAGCTTCAAAACACACACACACATACAAGCTGCATTTTTTTCCCCAAGGGAAAAGACTAAAGAAATGGAGACCACAGGAGCTTGCATTTCTACTGGGACATACCACTAAGAGTGGGGGGAAAAAAACACCAAAGAAATATAATCAAGAAATGTCTGATTTGCACAACTTATTTATATTACTTTATACATCTCATGTACATTATCTGAGGGAATGGAAATGAACTGGCAAGTAGGAGATTTAGAGAGACAGCCTACAGAAATGTAAGACTGGCAGGTTGGGCATGTTAACCCATTCCAAAAAAGGATCTGGTCAGTGAAATCAGTTGATTCAGTCTGAACAGAATGCACACTGCAGAGAGGAAGTGAAAACCCTGTCAGAAGCTCTTCAGCTGAACAAGCTTTGAAAATTAACATCTGCTTCATTCTGAAAGCCCTGTGCCTAAGAAACTGATCTTCCAAGGTTAAGTCTATCTGTCAGCAAGGTGTGCATAGGCACCAAAGACTGTGTCCCCTTGCGCAGCAGCACCATTGAGCATGAAGGAACTGGGCAGGGTTTAACCTGGAGAAGAGAAGGCTCAGGGGGGACCTTCTCGCTCTCTGCAACTGCCTGACAGGAGGACGGAGCCAGGAGGGGGCTGGTCTCTGCTCCCAAGGAACAAGGGATGGGACAAGAGGAAACGGCCTCAAGCTGCACCAGGGGAGGTTTAGATGGAGCTGAGGAACAATTCCTTCCCCAGAGGGTGCTCAGGCCTTGGAACAGGCTGCCCAGGGCAGGGCTGGAGTCACCGTCCCTGCAAGTGTTCACACACCGTGTAGCCGAGGCCTCAGTGCCATGGGTTAGTGGTGGCCTTGGCAGTGCTGGGAATGGTTGGACTGGATGAGCTTAAAGGTCTTTTCCAGCCTGGTGGATTCTATGATTAGGGTTAACTAATATACAAAACGGGAGTGAGAAAAACTCTACTCCTCATACAGGTGAGACAGCTTAAAAGACGGTCTCCCTGCTGGCAAGATTTCCCCTATTCATGGTATTGTAACAGCTCCACACTAAAGCTTTGAGAAGCCTCCTGTGCAAGTTTTTTGCAATAATGCTGCACAAGTTACACTTTTATCCAGACCTCACAAAAGCACTAAAGCCATGGTGTGAAACAGCAACAACTTAAAAGTCCAAGAGTAAAGGTAAATCAGGATGTGGGGCTTGAAACTGCAGGTGAAAGCTGAAGTGTACCCCAAGTCACACCTCCCTCCTCTAACTCAAGACACAGCTTGTTCAGTTACAAGCTTCTCTTTTGCAAAGCTGGAAAGGCCAAACGCCAGCTGCAGCGATGGGATCTGTCCTCCCAACTGCTGTTAGAGCAGAAGCCCATGCACGCATTTCTGCGTCCAAAGAGACACTATCTTACAAGGTGTCTGATCTTTTACTGTAAGCCCAACTAACATGACAAAATACAGAATTGAAGTTTCTGGTCTTTCAGGTTTTCCACTGTTCCATACATACAAAACCTTTAATTAAAACACAAAACTCCACACAGTATGCCCTTTTCTCAAATACTAACTAAAAAAGAGTATTACTTAATCACCAGGAGGCACTAGAAATATTAGTTCCATCTCATGTGACTGAAGAAAACACTAGGAAAGATGAGCAAGCAGGCTGAAAAGTGTGGTTAGAGAATCTGACCAAGCTTTCCTTTTCTTGGATTAGTCATTAGTGCAAGATACACGTGGCTGTCTCTGTAGCAGCTATTGCACTGGTACTTCCCCTCCCTTTTGCTTTTTATTTACAAAAATATTACTGAGAAAACACAAATACTGCTGAATTCTCACCCAGCAGAGTTTTGTCATGCAGCAGCAGTCTGGACAGACACAATCTTCCCGTGGTCTCCAATTACCAAGCCTTGAATCTAAAATATCACACTCAGAATCCCAGACTGGTTTGGGTTGGAAAAGACCTTAAGATCATCCAGCTCCAACCCCTGCCACAGGCAGGGACACCTTCCACTAGAGCAAGTTGCTCCAAGCCCCTGTGTCCAACCTGGCCTTGAACACTGCCAGGGATGGGGCAGCCACAGCTTCTCTGGGCACCCTGTGCCAGCACCTCAGCACCCTCACAGGGAAGAGCTTCTGCCTTAGATCTAACCTGAACTTCCCCTGGTTCAGTTTGAACCCATCACCCCTTGTCCTATCACTACAGTCCCTGATGCAGAGTCCCTTTCCAGTCCCTCTCCCTCTCGGTGCCCCCTTCAGACACTGGAAGCTGCTCTGAGGTTTCCACACAGCTTCTCTTTTACAAGACAACGGAATTTGAAAGAAGCACTAACCCACAGCAAGACTTGGGACATAAGCAGATCCTCTACAAAAGTCCTAATAGCAAAAGCAGTTCATGTGTGCAAAGTGAGTTGGCAGCACATCACACTTGTGCTGTTGCAGAGGGAGCCAAAGGTGTTCAAGCAGGTAAAAGCTATTGATAAGTCCAGCTTGCCACTACTACACATGGCTTGAATAGCAACCAAGAGTGAAAGCATCAGACTCTTCATCAATGTGCATCACATTCAGGTAATGTTCATACCCATTCCAGTTGCAGTGTTTGGTAGGCACAGCCAGCAAGACGCTGGCATTGCCACAATCTTGGACAGCAAGGCTGAAAACCCTTTACACAGCCACTGCAGTCAGAGCACAGCAGGAAATGCATTTAGTGCTTTCAGTGCTATAGAAAATACTTGTGACAGATTTTGTGGAAGGCAAACACTGCTAAGATTCAAGATCAGCTATGGTTCTTCAAATCCCATAGCTGAAAAACTACAGCCAGGTTTCAGGACCTCTTCCTTTTCCCTCCAGCCACCACCCACATAGGCAGTGCCGAGACTGTCACCCTGTTTCAGAACTTTGACAACAGTTTTCCATCAGGCAGTGGCAGTTTTAATCAGCCTGCAGGCTTTGGTCAAGACAAGGATCACAGGTTTAATGCTCACTTTCCCAATTCTCAATTGGCTGTTCTCACCATGATGCAGCGCTTTGATTCCCAAGCAAGGCCTGCAGGTACCATGAGCCTGTAAACAAAGGCAGTGTAGGCCATTTAGCAGTGATGGCTCAGAACGCCACCATCAAGAATGCTTGTTCAGGGGAGTTTTGCTAAGAATATTCCTTCTGAATCTTAGCAAATGAGCACTTCATTGAAAAAAGCAACTTTTTATACTGTTATGCCCCAAACATTATAGGCATATACCCTAAATGTTACAGGCATGTGTTCACTCAAAGCTCTTCCATGTGATATCATGTTCAAGCAGCTCTAGATGATGTAAGTCATGGAAACAACTCCACTAAATGACTGAACTGCATCATTTCCTCAACCATTTACTATGTGGTGTGCATGCTCTGTCCAATCCAGTATCATATTTAGCCTACAGTGCCTTTCTAGAAACATGTGGGACTAACAGTGGTTTCAGACAAACTTCTTGCTTTGTACTGGAGTTGTGGCTTTTGCTGATGACTATTTCACATTGAGACACTAAAATTCCTTCAACATTTCAGAATAAGGCTTCGAATACTAATGTTAAAAAAAACAAACAAACATTTAGTTTTGAACATTAAAAGCAGTTTAGAGTCTTGAAAACACCTTGGGAAAAACTTGAAGAGTGTCAACCTGAACAGCTATGAAATAGCCAAGCTTTTATAAGAGAAATTATAAGTACTTCAAACAAAATTCTAGTAAAACAGGCTTCTCTATTTTAACCGTGTCCTATTTATGCTTTATAATTCAATGGACAACTTGCATGAGATCGTAATCAGAAAGTAATCAAAGAAGGATTCATCAGATATTAGTGGTAGCATCCAGGAACGCAACAGCTACAACCCCCCACCCAAACCAACCCTTCAGAATGGGCCATAGATTTATGATGCAGAGATTGGAAAAGATCACAGGATACAGTCTTCCCGTTGAGAATCCACAAACTGCCAAGACCTCTGCTTGTCAAGACTCAACAGATAAATACATAAATAGGGAAAACACAACTTTCTACAGGAAGGGAAAGCATAACGGAATTTGTAAAGTGGAAAGTACCTGACTTCATGCCTTTGCCTCTCTATATCTGAACAGTAATGTAATACAAGGACTGTTCTTCTTCCTCTATGAACCATCTTATCACCATGGATGATGAAGGCAGAATAAACAATGCTTTTATGTCCAGAAGCACACATGAAAATTACTAAAGTCAAACAACACAAAAGGGGACTCAAGCTCTCATGGAATATCCACCTGAAACTGCCAGTCATCTTGTTTATGATCTTGTTTAAGTGCATTTCAAGCAAAGCCATCAATAGTTAAGTCTGTTGGACTACTTAAAAATTAAAAACCCAACCAACCAAAACAAACCAAACCCAACTCAAACTTTCAATTACTGTTTGCTCCTGCTGCGCTGGGATGTGTCAGCCCGCAAGATATGCGGGCTTGCTTCTACTGACTGTGATGCAGCTGACTGCACTCAGCATCATGATTTTACACATCATTATAGCACCATGGACCAACAAAATGTTACAGGCCGAGGTCTGGGATCAGGTCAAAAGACACACCAAACTAAGGTTCTCCAGCACCTACAGCGTAGAACATGAACCTCAGATGCTCCTCCTAACTGTGCTACAAGACCTACCTATAAACAGCTTTATTATGAAATGTCTATCATGGAAAGTAGTCTTCTTCAACCTCTGTATGCATGGAAGAAAAATACTTTCTGATCAGCACTCCACATGTGCTTTTCTGTACACACAGCTAGACCTTTAAAATTCAAAGTATATGGAAACTAGTGCTTTACTCAGATATTACCTCAGCAATAGTTTCCTCCCCACCGGTAACCTGCACATTTATCTCCCATTTTTTGGTATTTCAGTAAAAGAAGTAGTTTGTAATAATTTGTCCTTTATGAAATTACAGGAGGTTTAGGTAAAAATAATAAGTTTCTATTAAAATGGTACTTCAACAGTGATCTCTAGCACACAGACATCTGTGGGCATTTAGTGCCCTACTCTGATTTGGGAGATTCACGTCAATAATTCTGTGAATGCTGCCATGCACATGGTATAAACAGGCCATATGTGGTAGAAGCAGAAGTAGCTGCTGTTAATCAAATGACTTTCACCACTGCAGAGGAGACAGAGGTGCTCAGTTATGAGGTTATAACTGGAGTTGTGGCACTCTGCCCTGTGGCACCAGTGAAACCTCTGCCAGAAAAGCCCCAGCAGCAGCAGCACTGAACAAAGTGTTTGCTTGTCCAGTCTGATCCACATAGCTTCACATGTACAGTGAGCTCGGTAAGCAACAACAGGGAAAGCCCAGAACTACTTGAAGCATTTCCACCAGATCTGCAAAGGAATAAAGATGCCTCAGAATACAAATCCAAAAGGAAAAGACAGCTCTCGCCAGGGAAAAAAACCATACAAAAACTACCAGATTTGATTTGTCAAGGACAAGGGCACATCCTGTGCCAGCAGGCTCAGCTCTGCTGCCCTGAAGCCATTCTGCTCCATTTACTGGAGCACACTGGTTTATATAAGCATGTACTAAATACAGAGAGGAAGCTTTCTACAGCTTGAACCTGAAAGACATTTTTGTATAATCATGCAAACAGGGCTAAAAGAGGCAGATTTAAGAGCAAAAGCTGTAGCTGTAGAAAAGGGAAAGAAAGACGATTCCTGTAAGAGCACAGCAGGAAAGCTGTACTGAACAGAGGCAAGGTACCATTCTTGAAAGAAAAGCAAACATTGCAAGTCATTAGTATGGCAGACAAACCTTTTCTTCCAAGCTGTAATGTGTGCTGTAACTTATATCAAAAATACTGCCAACTATCAGTGATAGCAACACTTACCTTACACCTATAAGTAGTGCTATCAGCATTGAACAAATAGGATCTGCTATCATTAGACCATAGTTCTGCATCAATATAGCAGATATGATCACACCGATACTTCCCAGCGTGTCTGCAACAATGTGTAGAAATACACCTGTAAGAGATGAATTGATATCATTACAACTTCATATTCTTAAAGCTAATGGAGCCTTTCAAAGCCAGTTTACAGGGAAGAGTTGCAAGAACTAGATAACATTATTTATGCTTGTTAACCTCATGCTCAATTTTAGGTCAAGCACGCAGAAAATGATCACAGGATTTCAACGTACTCGTAGAATACAGAGCATGTGAAGAATTGACATTATTTTCTGCACTTAGCAGCAATAGGTATTTCAATACCCACCCATATTGCAGTAATGAAACTCATATTCCCTGATGCCTACATACAAGTACTGTATAAGATGGAAAGACTGTTAACAGAAACAGCTCCGTAAAGCTCTGAAAGATGCTTATGTTTCACTGACAACACCTTGTACAAGTTATTTGTCAAAAAAACCCAAGACAAATGACTTTGAGAATTAACCAATACTGCAGACATAAACAGCTTACTTTGCAGAACAGCACACTACCTTAGAAGACAAAGAAACAAGGACTTTGCAGCTAACTAAAATTTAGCCTCTGGAGCTCTCTGCTGGCAGTGATGGGAACAGTCATTCAGAAACAGCTTTTGGAATACACAGCAAGTAGTCTGGGATGGGCAAGATGCTGCGAAGGCACATGGCCAGAAAAGCTGGCCCCAACAGAGTGATACTGTTGTACATTTGGATATGCCAAATAATTACTACCTCCTACATTACTCAGTTTTCTCCCCCAACTTTTGAGCACTTAAATTAATCAAAGCTCAAACCTGACATCTAAGTTATCAGTAATTTATTTACACTAATGCTCAGGAGATCATGGACTCCAATACTGCTTCAAGCAATTTAGACTGAATTATCACCTTGTCCAAAAAACCATAACAGCTTGCTGAAATACAAGTTTTAAGCTCAGGCACCCTTTAACAATTATACCAATATGCATTTTTCAAATACATTCTATCTTAATAATACTGGTTTTCATGCACTGCAATTAGGCTCCTTAGGTTTCTGCATTAACCATTCTTTCCTAGAGTTTTATTATTTGATGTTTTCAGCATCAGTAACAGAAGCCAAATACCAGCTTTTGGGATCTCCCTTTTAAACTGATGTTTCAACTTCAGTGAATGTAGAAGGGGACTTCATATAATAGGTCCTCTAAGACGAACAGAGCATTCACCCAGAGGCACCCTCTAAACCAGATGTGTGACAGTCAGTCATAAGCAGGCAGACCATGATAAAACTAATAAAACCACAACACTTTTTCCTCAGCATACCTTGTAAAATCTGTTTGCTGGATCCAGCCATCCCTTCAAGCGAATGGTCACCTGGGAAGATTAATTATTGGTAGGTTAACATCCTACACAAAGACTCTCTCTAGTGGTATATTCTGTTACGGTTTTCCCTTCTGAAATGTCTGGAACACACAAGCTGCTCACAATTACCAGCTTTTACTCCAGCTATTTGTTTTAAAGTCTTAAAACACATTATTAAAAAAAATACCACTTTACACAATAGATTTTATGTATGCATAAAGATCAACAGGTTTTTTAATGAAAACAAACTGAGAAATAGGACCTTTCTAGTACTTAGCAATATAAGACCCCCTCAAGAATACAAGCCATACATACAAGCAAGAGCAAGGTCAAATAAATTTGCTAACCAGAAATATTTCACTTAAGCAAGCATTTATGCCTAATGTAAACCAACAAGGACGGGAAAAGGTAGAACTAAGTCAAAAAATCCTCTCGACCAAGCAAATTAATGCCTCTGTGGAACATGTCCACCCCTGGCAGTGTTCAAGGCCAGGTTCGACCGAGCCTTGGGCAACATGGTCTAGCATGAGGTGTCCCTGCCCATGGCAGGCGGTTGGAACTGGATGATCTTAAGGTCCTTTTCAAGCCAAACCACTCTGGGATTCTATGTCAGAAAGATATTTTAAGAAAAACTTGTTAAAGGCTAGTAAATGACTTCTAGTGAAAATGTACCATAATTTATGTGAAAGTTGATTTGAGTATCAAATTGCACAAAACTACCTTCGCTGTTCCACTGGGGTGGGGAACATGGGGAGAGCAAGGAACAGGCAGGAGGAAGGAGCTCCTGCTTTCCAAACAAACTCTGGGAGAGCACTTGCAAAGCAAGCACCAATTTTCTACCAAGATAGCAGAGAAGGGACAAGTAAACATTTTTATACTGTCACCTCCTGCCTGCAAGTTACCACACTATTCCCTGCTCTGAACGTGCCCATCTGGAGTCACATCAGATCCTAGTTTATGGCTTAGGCAGGAAGGATTAGCATGGCTGCATTACAATAAGGCTTTCCTTTGCATTGTTTCAAATAGGTGGTAACCACACTGTCTCTTCTCCCATAGTGAAGGCTACTGATAATATTCCCCACGGATGTCTCCTCACAAATTGTTTGCCTTTATAGAAAAGATTCAAGCACAGAAAAGATACCAAGTTCCTTTTTCATAACCAGCTTTAAAACGGATTAAAACTACACAAGATGGGGAAAATCTTATACTTCAGATCCCAAACTAAGTACCATATAAGTTGAGTCAAGATGGCCTATGACATGAACTAAGTACTTACCATGACAGTAATCCTGGCCATGAGAGTGTCCATGGCTATGGCCATGATCATGAGTGTGCCCATGGCCGTGTTTATGTTCATGGCTGTGCCCATGACTTCCGTGACTGTGTCCGTGGCTGAGACCACCATTAAACAGAGAATGGCTGTGTTCATGCCCTATAAACAAATGGCACCATCAGAGTATAAATTTAAAGTGTTGAACCAAAGCATGCTTACATTTGTTTCTAAGCTACTTAAAACCTATTCATCTTTTAGGTCATCTTAATGTACAACTTTAAAGAAGTTCAGAAAATTAACACAAGCCCTTTGACATCTAAATCTATACTTGGCAACTGTATAAAAATATACCTGATTTGAGAAGTCAAATGCTTTTATACATTCCCACTTCTGAGATAAGTTGTGCTATGCTTTTAGTACAATTGTGAAGATGTACATATAATACAAGCATATTAAAAACAGCTGTTTTAGGAAACCAGAAATTGCCTATCACTCAGACATTTAGAAAAAAAAATAAAAAAATCAAGCTGAATCACTGCTTAAAGACCAAAGCCTATTTTCTTCCACCAGTCTATATCAGCTTATGTGGTAAGCTGAAGGACATACCGACTAGCTTTGCAGAAAAAAAAACCCTATTTACCACATATATATTTAGGCGAATACTGTATTTTGAATTTAAATGCAGAATTTAAGTTGAGAAGCATCTGAAACTGAATCATCCCACGCTTAAAATTTGGTTCAGACACTGCTTTGTAAATTTTCCAGCCAAAACCTGCTTAACTCCAGCTTAATTTTGTCCAAATAACACTCTGCAAATCTCTCCCAATAAGGCACAGAAGAGAGCATGTTCCAGAAAGCACATTCTGGAGTTCTAGGTCATCTAGTTAATGGGTATTAACACAGGAAGTGACATACCAGGGCTAGTTATAAAACCTAAGAGTCAATACTGCAACAAGTCACATATACATTTGCCTAGGATTGCCACTAAACTGACATTACAATTTAATCCTGGGGTTCTCAGGGTGCCAAGGAAGGAAACAATACTGAAAATTATAGACATCCTACCAGAGCCATGTGAATGCCCATGACCTCCATGTTGAAAAACAAATATTCCTATAAGATTTACAATGAATCCTAGTATAGAAACAGGAAGAAGTCTCTCATGATGCACATCAGGAGGCTCAAGTGCTCTCTAAAAAACAAAACAAAAAAAAACCAAAAACAAAAAAAACCCAAACACCAAAACAAAACCAACAAACCCAAAATCACAAACCAAGAAGCAAATGCAGAGTTTTACAATCTCTTTACATCATTAAGACACTGAAAAACCTAGAAATCACTCGGGACTTTCAGGTTTTGGGAAGGTACATGGACAATTCTTACTGTCTGAAGTTGAAGTTGTTTATTATTAAAGCTGTGAAAGTATAGCAGAATATTCTGATAGTCTAGCTAACTTTTATTGCAAGATTTCAATATGCTGTGGGATGTGACTCAACACCGTATGAAAACATTCAAGTTTGTTGTAGGATGTGGACTGATCAAATCATCCAAAAACTTCCAAGAGTCTAGAATGCCATTTCTTCCTTTCTGCTAAGAAAGAGGAGAGGATGAGGAGAATGAAATGAAGACTGAGAACAAATTGTAGCATTTTCTTAAAACTTCTAAAATCTAAATTGATTTTTTTTTTTTTTTTAAATTCTTTTTTACCCTACTTCCTTTGGAAGTTTTTCTTCAGTGAGACATTATAGGCCTAACACAATTTGCATCTTGAAGCTAAGTGTTGAAGAGTGTAAATTACTGTTGATGGGGGAGAGAAACATTCACCATCTGCCCCCAGGTATGAAAGGTATAGGGAATAGCAAGACAATGAAACTTACAGTAGATGTAACATTTTAAAGCAACAGAGAGAAAAGGAGTCACCAACACAAGCAAAGCTAATACTTACCATGGGAGCTAAGACCAGCAGAAAAACAGTGATGTTTCAACATTAACCTAGACCCTTCCAGTAGAGTTTTTTTGTATTTCTAGCAACTTCTGTTGCTGTTTCTAGATTTGGAGTGAAGTTTTCAAGTTTTTAGCAATTTCAATCCAGTTTGTACCGATTTTGAAATATTTACAGGCTTATTTACGTACAGGATACGTTCCCGAGAACTCTTCCCAGTTCTCACGTAAAAAGAAAACCACTAGAATGTATTCTGAACTAGAAGTCTAAGCAAACTTAGAGTGCATCTCCCATTAAAAAGTAAAAGCTTTAATATAAACTGGTCAGAATCAGTTATCAGTTTTACTCTTAATCCTACCTCACTTCAGTGCAGACATGCTTGATGTCAACATCTAAATCTTGAAATTATCACCTGAACCATCTTGTAAAAACAAAACAAAATAAAAATCAAGTGCCCTTGTAAATGTTAAAGCTATTACTACTTGCCAATTACGTCAGACCAAGATATGGCAGATAATGCTTTTTCTTTAACAAGTTAGACCAACTTCTTCACAGTGGCTTATGACTAACAGCTCTCCTCCGAATAACTAGTTTTTACCTTTCTTTATTGGCCTCATTTGTCCGTTAGCAATGACAAATAAAGATCTTCCTATGACATGCTTAACTGCCTGAAAAAGGACAGGGTAAATCTCACAGAACCTTCACACATAGTCAGAATACACTATTTAAGAAGCTAGCACTGATACGCTGAAAAAGCTGGTTTCTGTGTCACAAACCAGCAATTTTAGATGGCCTTATTCTCTGTTCAAATCTCAGAAGTTTTTAACTAATACGAACATAGTTTAATTTTTTCAATTCAATTTCACTGATTTTATCCCCATTGAATTTGTTCTACGAACAGCAATGTGACCATTGATAGTGCAAAGGACTCCATAACATACCTCAACACCTTCGGAAAAAATGAAGAATGCTGTAAAGATGAGGAATAAACCATTTACAAAACCAGCAAGTACTTCTGCTCGAACATACCTGCAAGAAACAAAAAAAACAAGAGCAGATATTAATACCTCCATTATAATGCTGAAAATTAGAAGTGGAACTTATGAGACTTGGAGTATAATCTTCTAGTTCTCAGTTGTATTACACAGGGATTTGCTAAATGGAAGATGCAGTAAATGAACTACAGTAAGTATATACAGTAAGAAATTCACTAGGCTGTATTATGACAGAAATTATCTGATCTAGATGAAAGCAAGCTTTCGATATGTCAAAACCTTCCCATTTAAGATGCTCTCTAATGGCAAATATAGTTTAAGTGTATATTTGGAAGCCACAAAGTAAGATAAGCATGTGAGATGTAACTGAAGTCTGCTGATGTAAAGTTCTTCAAACAGCCATACATTAATTTGCCCCCCCCACCTCTAGCAGGGGGATTTTTAGCAAAAGTTTTAAGTAGAAATTAACTATTTCAGATACAAAGTTTTTCCAATACAAAGCAGTCAAGTTAGAATAACATGTAAACCCAGTGTAGCAAACATCAGACTTAACAAATCGTGGCTGTTCTCTAATAAATGGAACACCAGCTGTTTAAATGCAGAGCAGTAATTAATACAGAACCTGCAATTAGTTCATGGCACAATCAATTCTTCCTAAATTGATTTCTAGGCACACTGGAGTTTCCACCTTAATTAAACAGTGCTTTAAGTTTCAGAGTACACAATCCATGCTCAGGCAACACAGCGGAAAGTAAATGCTGACGTTCAGATCAGCAATGCTATAGGGAATGCAGCAACCCCTGTTACAGCTCATTGCTGTTAATTAATCATATCACCAATTTAATAACATCGTATCACCAGTATTGTTTCATAGGGCACAACTGCAATGTGCAATGGAAGCAAGTGCCCTTGGAACAGAATCAGGTGGAGCAGCTATATCCGTGAAGGCAGCATGGGGTGAGGGGGTTATTAACTTAAAAGTTGACATGTCATGTTAAAAACCCACACTTTGAACGTATTTCTCAATGTTCTGTGAAAAGAGGTTTTGTTCATACAGTGAAAAATTACTACTAGACATTTACTAAAGTACATTAAGGTAACAGCCTGAAGTTTCTTACCCATAGGAGAAAGCATCATTTGACCTCCATTTTGAAATAACTGAAGCTGCTAATCCAGCCAATAGAGCAGTACAGTCAAAAAACATATGAAAAGAATCTGATATTAGACCTAAACTGGAAAAAACAAAACAAACAAACAAAAAAAACAAACAGCGAAAAGTTACGTTCCATATGTCACATGTTTAGTATGAAAAACCCAGCATTTAGTCTTTTACACACTAACAGAACACACTGTGTGTCTAAGCTTCAGGCATGGTTTTCTTAGCACAGAGGAGAAATCCACACTATCCACCAACACAAATATGGCGACAACTGCTTTTGTTGGCTTTGGGAAGACACTTTGGAAGAGTGCTTGGCAAAAAATCCTGCTAGCATATGATTCTGGTGGTAGCAGAGGGTGGTTTCCACTAACACAAATGACAGACCGTGCAGCAGATACACCCACAGCTGCACCTTCTCACCAACATAATTCTAGTAGCAGGTATTTGTTCTTCTCTTCCAATTTATAGTTTGATCACATGAGCAAAATTGGCTAGAAAAGAATATACACACAAGCTGCATTTAAATACTGACCCCACATAAGTGCATAGAAGTATTTCACATCCAGTTACAAAAGCAAATTGGGTTTAAAGATACTGCTTTTGAGCATCTATTATACACAACGTATACATAGGTTAACTAGTACAGTAACACTAAAACTGTTCTGCTGAAGACTTCCAATGCCACCAGTGATGGCACTAAACATTTACAAAAGCAATATTCTCAAACCTATTTTCAAACTTGATACTTTGGAAGAGTTTTCATACACAGGGGAAATTGGCCAAAAATTTCTTTGATGCCTGTTACTGAAACAAAATCCTACACTACCTCTGAACCAGAAATCATACAGCAAGTGATGATGGCACTGTGCTCACAACTGCCAGTCCCAAAAGAAAGACCTCCTGTAGGCACAACGCCAACACAGCTGTATTGCTTTCATGAGCTAAGCTAACATGTCCCAGTAGCCAGAGGCACGTGCATTTATCAACAGAGGTCAACACAGACTGCAGCACAATTCACCACACGGCATAAACATGCTCTGTAGTACAGGTACAGTTCTAAGTGATTCAACTGCACAGATGACAGGAAGATCTGAGGCTTTTTTTTTAAATTATAGAATCCCAGACTGGTTTTGTTGGAAGGGACCTTAAGATCCAGTTCCAACCCCCTGCCATGGGCAGGGACACCTCACGCTAGAGCAGGTTGCTCCAAGCCCCTGTGTCCAACCTGGCCTTGAACACTGCCAGGGATGGGGCAGCCACAGCTTCTCTGGGAAAAGTCTGTGCCAGCGCCTCAGCACCCTCACAGGGAAGAACTTCTGCCTTAAATCTAACCTGAACTTCCCCTGGTTCAGTTTGAACCCATCACCCCTTGTCCTGTCACTACAGTCCCTGATGAAGAGCCCCTCACCAGCATCCTTGTAGCCCCCTTCAGACACTGGAAGCTGCTCTGAGGTCTCCACGCAGCTTCTCTTCTCCAGGCTGAACAGCCCCAATGTTCTCAGCCTGAGTTGAGAAGACTCTTATTCTTAATTAAGATGGAGAGAGACTTTTCAGCAGGGCCTGTGGCAACAGGACAAAGGGTGATGGTTTTAAACTGGAAGAGTGGAGATTCAGGCTGGATGCAAGGAAAAATTCTTTACAAAGACGGTGGTAAAACACTGGCACAGGTTGCCCAAAGGTGGTAGATGCCCCATCCCTGGAGACATTCAATGCCAGACTGCGGTTCTGGGCAACCTGATCTAGTTGATGATGTCCCTGCTCACTGCAGGGGCTTGGACTAGATGAGCTCTGAAGGTCCCTTCCAACCCACACCATTCTACAATTCAATGAATTCCTGCTTCTCACGCAGAGACAGGGATGTTTGCTGCAGTGCTGTTTGTTGCCACCCAGCTACCAACTTCCACATGAAGCCACATTGCCAGACAAAGGATATCTATGGCAAGCGGGAGGCCCGGAACGGTTACAGCCACTCCTGGCTCCTGTAACTCACGCTCCAGACCAGGCTTCCCCCTCAGCCAAGAGCCGAGCCGGCGGGACACCAGCTCCAGACTGACTCTCGCACAACGCGGGCTCCGGCTAAGGGGCCGGGGGAAGCTCTCCGGCAGCCCCAGCGCTCTGCCGAGCGGCCCCGGCTCGGCGGCACGGCCGCGGCCCGGCCCGGCCCCGCCGACAGGGAGACGTGGCAGTGTCCGCGGCGGGAGGCGCCGCTTCCTGCGCGCTGGGAGCCGCTCCCGCCCCGCGCCGCCCTGGTACCTGTTACTCCAGATGCCATAGAGCAGCTCCACGAAGGCGAAGGAGAGGTTGAGGCAGAGGAAGAAGAAGAGGTTGCGGGAGGTCTTGTCCTTCAGGATGGACCTGCGCACGGAGCACACAGCGGGTCACCCGCCGCCGGCACAGCGAGGCCCAGGCGCCCCCCGCATCAGCCTTCCCCAGCCCCTCCGCGGGGGCTCGGCCGCGGCCGCGGCCCCCGCTGCGCCCGGCCCGGGCCTCTCACCTGAACCAGCCCGACACCTTCCTGAGCAGGTTGAGCTTGGGCGGCTTGTACTCATCGTCCTTGATGGAGAGGGGCAACATCCTGCCGGGGCGACCGGACCCAAGCTGCGGCGTATGGCCGCGCTGCCGGACGCCGAGGGAAAGCCAGCGCGGCCGAAACACCTTGCCCACGGCAGCACCCGGACTACAGCCCGCGGCCTGCCGGGAGGAAGCAGAGGAACGCCCCGCAGGAGGCGGGGCCCGGCGGCACCGCCCCTGAGCCAGCGGAGCGGCTGCGCGGCCGGGCGGAGCCGGGGGGTGCCGGGGCGGTGCCGTCTCTTGTGTCTTGTGCACGGGCCGGCGGCGGGGACGCTTCGGGAGCACGGCCCGGCTGCTGCAGCGTCTCAGGAGGGCTCGGGTGGCCTCCCGAACGTGAGCGAACCCGTGCACGGGGGGAGCCGGGCCGGGGGGACGTGTCCGCTTCGGCTGCGGGGGATCGATATGAAATGCTGCCCATGGAGAGGGGGGGACCCGCTCGGGAAGTGTTTTTCTTGTATTAAAAATACTGTATTTTGATACAGGTCTTGATTTCCCTCAGTTCTAGTTTTGGTTTTGTTCTCTACAGAGGGTATTGTAAGAATTTTTTCAAGAGGTCAGTCTTGCACTGCAATTTCATAATTTAATTGGCAAAACTAGTTGGCATTTCCCTGCTGGAAAGTGCAGTGAATGCTAATTCTAAAGGTTTTGTATAGGCGTTTATTTTAACTAAAGAATGCATAATAATAACATCCTTGCCACCATTACAGCTGATTGTGTGCAACTGAGTAAACACAAGAATGTATGGCAAGCCAGGAAGTCTCATTTCCACAGCAAACATTTATATTTTCACATGTTTTAAAATCTTTAACTAGTTAATTGTGACAGTAGCATTGGTCAGTATGGCTGCAAGTAGGTGGCACCTGGGGAAAGAGAACCTAAGGTTCACCGCTTTGAAAGCACGTATGGCCAAGCGCCAGTGTGAGTTTGTATGAGCCGGGTACGATTGTCTACACCTATAAAATGAAGCACCCAAACAAGTGATGAGCTTCAGGAAATAGTTTCTGTGACCTTTCCACCTGCACATCAAATAAGCCAGTGGTAAAACTCAAACCCAAATTTGGGATGACCTGTATGTGTAGATGTACTCAGGTTGGTGTAGATACAAATTGGCAGTTCTGTACATTTAAGAAACAAGTCGATATAACCTAAACAAACCACTCTCCTGAAATTTCACATAGTTAAATTATTTTAAAAGCTCAGCAAATCTTTGTTCTCTAAGCTTTCATAGTACCAGTCCTAAATGAAAAATAAAATCTCCCTATCTTTGTTCAACTAGGATTAAAAGAACAAAAATCCCTCTGACAGCCTAGGAGCCTTGACAGACACAGGTTTCTTAAGTTGCTGTCCCGCATCTCGTACATTCTTCCTGCTTGTGCTTACATTCATATTTGCTTTCCCTTCTGCCAAGCTGCCAAACCACGTGGGAAGAACAAAATGCTGTGTCTTAAACCTCTAACACGACTGGTAAGCTTAGTGGAAGGAGGCTGCCCAGGGCAGTGCTGGAGTCACCGTCCCTGCAAGTGTTCACACACCGTGTAGCCGAGGCCCTCAGTGACACGGCCCTCAGTGACAGCCTTGGCAGTGCTGGGGAATGGTTGGACTGGATCATCTTAAAGGTCTTTTCCAACCTGGTTGATTCTGTGATTCTGTGACAGCATGAAAGGGATGAGACAGAAAATAATTTTATTGGGACTGCTCACCTGACTGGTAGCTAAATACATACAGACTGTGAGGTTCTGGAATCCTAATTGTATCTCCATAGTTGACCCTAAGGATGAAGCACACAGACGTTGCATTGGCACATAGCAACAATTTTACAAGCAGAAAAATGGGCTGTGCTTTTCTTTCTAACCAGCTGGTGTAATAACTTCTTTCTGGAGTGTTCATGGAAAGGCAGAGACAATTATTGAACTGAGCAATAGGAAAGAGGATTGGAGAATTTGCCAAGAATGTGTACATCAGTTGCTAATAGAGAGGAATGTGTACTTGTAAAAGAATGCTGCCTACCAGGTGGGTAACTGGTGCTCTTCAGTTATAGAGTCCCTTTAATTTCCAACAGATTCAAAGATCACAAACAACTCTCCTGTAAAAACAAGCTGGGGAAACCACTTGGCAATAATGAGGTAAGTTCAAAGGTTTTTTAGACTAAAATGATTTACATTTAGACTAAAATCACTTGCATTTCAAGCATGGTATATGCACCTCGGAAAACAAATTATCAAAATTCCTATGCTAAAACACAGATACTTTCTCAAAAACTGTAACTGATGTCCTGGATCACTTAATTTGATCAGAATTCCCTGCTGAAAGCTTAGAAATTCAGCTCTGGGGCACTCAACCTAAAAAGGATGCGGAGCTGCTGGGGCGAGTCCAGAGGAGGCCTCAGAGACGGTGCGAGGGCTGGAGCAGCTCTGCCCTGGAGCCAGGCTGAGAGAGCTGGGCTGGGCCAGCCTGGAGAAGAGAAGGCTCCTGAAGGGGAGACCTTAGAGCAGCTCCAGTGCCAGCTTCCAGAGGGGCTTTTTAGAAAGGCATGCAGTGACACCACGAGGGTGAATGGCTTTTAGCTGAAAGAGGGGAGATTTATATTAGACATTAGGCAGAAGTTCTTCCCTGTGAGGATGCTGAGGCGCTGGCACAGGGTGCCCAGAGAAGCTGTGGCTGCCCCATCCCTGGCAGTGTTCAAGGCCAGGTTGGACACAGGGGCTTGGAGCAACCTGCTCTAGTGGAAGGTGTCCCTGCCCGTGGCAGGGGTTGGAACTGGAAGAGCTTTAAGGTCCCTTCAACACAAACCAGCCTGTGATTCTATGACATTACTAGTGGATATAATATACATATTATATGGATAATATGTACAGATGAGTTACTCTTTAGTATTAAGCTTAGAACATTACTCTTGTATTCAGTGCATACTCATCTTGCAAGAAAGAAGGAAGAACACATGTGGATGACACATTTGAGGAGCAAACTGTGGAATGCAGTAGCTGTTGGATCCTGACAAGTTTACAGTATAGATGCCTGGAGAACTAGGAGTGCTACCTAAGAGGCATGAATGTTGGGGCTACCTTTGTAGGAGCTGCCTTTTAAGAGCTCCTGTTCAGTTCCAAAATCAGGAGGATGCAGAAACTCCTGCCTTATGCTACAGCTCCTCCGCCACTTAGCTGATACATGGGTCCTAGCATCTGGCATTTTCAGTTTCCACTGAGCTCTAGATTTAGCAGAGCAGCTGTTACTGATGTTGCATTCCTACGTTATTCCATTTGGCATATTTCTTTTGCTCCACCTGTGTTACAGCCTCAGTTAGTATGATCAGAATCATATTTTCCACATTTTATGTGGAGCACATGTACAAACTATTGACAAAGTGTCCAGCAAAGCAGTGATAAAGATCGTTCCTTCCGTGGATGGTGGAAAAAGAAAGACTGTTTTACTTCCTTCTCTCTGCCAGAGCTCTTGAGGAGGCGCTTTCTCTGCCTTTTGTTTCCCAGCTAAGGCAGAGCTCCTGCAATTCTGACTTTCTGTACAATTTTGCTTTCTAATTTCAGCTGGATGGATGTGGTGAGGTATGTAAATGTTCAATCAAAAATGCAGTACTGAGAAAATAAGAGACAATGAGCAATCTAAATAATTACTCCAGATTCATTTGCACAAAACAATGAAATTCAAAGTTAATCAGAAAAGGTGAAAAGCAAATAAACATAGAAACTGAGTACCAGAAGTATCTGTCTTGATAGTTGAACATAATTGGCTCAATCATAGAATGGTCGTGTTGGAAGGGACCTTAAAGATCAAAAATCCTAAAATCCTCCTTATTTATTTACTTAAACAAAAGTCTACTTAATACTCTGGGAGTTTTGCTCAAGTAAGGGAAATAAGTATAAGTGGGATTAATGACTTTTCCTTTCCTGTTACTTGTTTTAAAGGTATTTCCACTTCTGTAAACTTCCAGGAAGAGTTATGGGAATCCGCCTACTGCGCTTCACTTCAGTGGTGATCATTGTTTTACTTCTCGTGGCAGGTGCTTTGACAGCTTTGCTTCCCAGTATCAAAGATGACAAAATGCCCAATTTGAGAAGGGAACCAAAAACCCAGAGTCAGTCTGCCTTGGATGCATTTACTCTTATTATGCAGACATATAATAGAACAGACTTACTGCTAAAGCTTTTAAATCATTATCAAGCCATCCCCCACCTACATAAAGTAATTGTTGTGTGGAACAACATTGGTGAGAAGATACCGGAGGAAATGTGGAATTCCTTGGGACCTCATCCTGTCCCCGTTGTCTTTAAAGTTCAAGCTGTAAATCGCATGAGGAACAGACTCCAGAATTTCCCTGAGCTGGAAACAAAAGGTAATCAGCAGTTCATATCGCTACTATTAATACTATTTGCACACTTAAAATCTGGATGCTAAAAGGGAGATGGTTTGAGTTTCACTATGTAATAAACCCATGAATCTGTTGGGCCACTTAATATGGAAGAAAGCTACGTTATGAAATCAGATGCACACCACCACTACCAGCAGGCTTTCAGTGAAGAGTAAGGAAAAAAAGGGGGATGTCAAATGCATTCACAGGCTTTTTGCCAGGTGTTCTCCGTTTCCTTTGTCAGGCAAACGTAACTAGTTCAGCCCCTCTGTATAGAGTAAACTAAAATTCATAGTGCGTGTATTTGTTGAGTCTCTGCATTAATCTGGACTTAAGTCATCTGGTAATTACTTCATTTAATCCATTTATTTTAAGACTGAGTTCTCATCCATGTGCTGCTCTGCTCTGCAGAGAAATTTCCATCCCTATCTGTCTGGCTTTCCACCTCAACTTATGGATCCTTTTTAAGAGTATTTTCCCCAGTCTTTTGGCTATTCATCTAAATATTCTTCCTAAGCTATTTGCAAGAGAAGCACAACAATAAATCCTGTTTGTTTCAAGTGGGAAAAAACCCCCCATATGTTCATAGCAGCCTTCCAATGTCTGAAGGGAGCTACAAGGATGCCGGAGAGGGACTCTTCATCAGGGACTGTAGCAAGAGGACAAGGGGTGATGGGTTCAAACTGAACCAGGGGAAGTTCAGGTTAGATCTAAGGCAGAAGCTCTTCCCTGTGAGGGTGCTGAGGTGCTGGCCCAGGGTGCCCAGAGAAGCTGTGACTGCTTCATCCCTGGCAGTGTTCAAGGCCAGGTTGGACAGAGCCTTGGGCAACATGGGCTAGTGTGAAGTGTCCCCTGTCCATGGCAGGGGGTTGGAACTGGATGATCTTAAGGTCCCTTCCAGCCCATGCCAGTCTGGGATTATATGATTCTATGATTAGTAAAGGCAATTCTGTTTACTGCCCCCTTCCTAACATGCCTTGCTACTTAAAACCCATGACTTCTAGGAAGACACTAGAAACTTCAACTTCTCAAGTGTTTTATTTACTGTAATAGGATTTACACTGACTGTAAACTTAAAAAGCTTCAATGTACCTGAAGTTCTGATCTAAGAGTATCTTTCCTTTTCTGCTTCCTGATAGTCTTTTGCCCAAAATTTAAGGCAAAGATTCTTCTTTCTGTAGTTCATCCTATTGAATGTTGCCTATGCAATTCATTAAGCTTGCTTTGTTAGAACTTGCAAGTAGTGAGGAGATGGGTAAAATTTTATATTAAGAATCCCTTATAAATCTCATACTCTAAAGAATGGTATCTAACTCTTTTAGTTGCATTTTTATGCAAGATTAGTAGGATCTTAAGTTGCTTTGCCCATTTGCCCAACACTCCAAGTTGTGCACATCTGTCCAGCTGCATTAGAGGTGATCATTAGAGGTGATGTAAACCTTTAGCTTTGCTTTCAGCTACCACAAAGCTGCAACCTTGTTTTTAGCTTTGAAATCTGTTTTCTCAATCTACTTTTAAGGAGTTGCAGTCCAGTTCTGCAATCCAGTTTAATGGTTGTAGAAGTTCCACAGCTAACTTGTCAAACCCTGTGCTGCATATTGTGCTTGGGTATTTAATCTTTTGAGAAATTAAATGTGGTTTTCTTTCCTCCCCCTTTCAGCTGTTTTAATGATGGATGATGATACATTAGTCAGTGCTCATGACCTTACTTTCGCCTTCTCTGTTTGGCAGGTAATGTTTTGCACCTTGGCATGCAGTATTTGAGAGTTACAATTGAGATGAATGGTTTTAATTAAGAGTAATACTATATCTTCATGTTTTACCACTGGTTTTCTAGCTATAAAGCTAGATTTTAGAAGGATTGAAGCATTGAACAGTAGCAATTGCAAAAATATTCTTCAATACTAGCTATACCTGTAATCTATCTTTCAAAATTGTAACTCTTCTTGTACAAGAACAGTGAAGTTGCTGACTGCTGAATTTATTTAAGTTGATAGGAGGCAGCAAAACTTGTGGGTTTTTTTCATCTCCAAGAGAAATTGGCTATAAAGTTATTTTGAGTGCCAAATATACAGCTGCAAATTGTGCATAGATGTTTCTTGGCACTACATAATGTTGAATGAGGCATATTGTGTCAGTTCTGTGAAACTCTGTTTAATTGCAACATTTATGCAGATCAAGGGACCATATGCCAACAATTTTATTCTTTCCTGGCAATAATCTTGTGCTCCTCTCATTTTTTAAAAAAAGCATAAATCTCACTTATGACAATTCTTAACACACATTTCACAGTGTGTTCACTTTAATGGTTTAAATTTCTTTTTTCTTTCAGCAATTTCCAGAGCAGATAGTGGGATTTGTCCCTAGGAAGCACATTTCTACTCCTTCAGGTGTATACAGTTATGGCAGCTTCGAGTTGCAGAGCCCTGGATTTGGAAACGGAGATCAGTATTCTATGGTTCTTATCGGCGCAGCATTTTTTCATAGTGGATATTTAGAAGACTTTCAAAGACAGCCAGAAGCAGTTTATGCCTTAATAGATGAAACTCAAAATTGTGATGATATTGCCATGAATTTTCTGGTAGCCAAGCATACTGGGAAACCTTCAGGAGTGTTTGTGAAGCCTGTTGACATAAGGAATTTAGAAAAAGACACTAACAGTGGCTATTCTGGAATGTGGCACCGAGCAGAGCATTTGTTACAGAGATCTTACTGTGTAAATAAATTGGTTAATATTTATGATGGCATGCCTTTAAAATATTCTAATATCATGATTTCTCAGTTTGGTTTTCCTAATTATGCCAATCACAAGAATAAAATGTAAGCCAATGAATTTAAGGGGCTAAAAGTTAAACAATTCTCAGTGAATTGTACTGAGTTCAAGGAGAGAAGAAGGTCTAATTACTGCATCTTGGCCATCCTTATTTGTAGCCTCTGAACTTTTTCCATATGGCTTCTTATGTTTTGAGTTTGGGTTTTTTTTCCTTTCGTACTAATTCTCCAAGGTAAATTTTGAGAAAACTTAGAGAATATATACTAGTGTTTAGCTGTGATAAAATCATCCCATTTCATTAAAACCTGAAAAGCTATTACGATTAATTAGGCCAGTTCTTCAGAAACATGCAGAGAAAAATGCACTCCTACCCTTGCAGTGCTTATGTTTAGATATTTATTTCAATGTTAATCTAGTTAAATGAGGTCTAGGCGTATTTTTTATAGTTATATCTTGAGATGCTTCCTTGCCTTTCCCCTTCTCCTCCTGCTTCCCAGTGAAACTGTAGAAGGGCTACAGTAAACTGTTGGCCAGGCTTCTAGACTCCTGTACAAAACCCCTACGAAATTTGTATATAAGCTATTCTGTATTCTGAGATGTTCCTGAAGCTGCTATGAAAGCAAGCCTGAGAAGAGTACCTCACCTTAATCTCAGATCGTCCTAAACCAGTTGCCTTTGGCATCTGCTACTGCTGGGATAGTGGAAAATGATCTCTGATGTAGCTTTTTTCCCCATTATTGATTTGCCTAGAGTTGCTGAAACACTACAAGTAGCTGAAACCTAAAACCTAGCAGCTGGAAATGTAAGAAACATGAATATGTAAAATATGAAACTTTTATAAGTAGCCAGAAGAAATTGATGGGATATTACTTATTAATACTCTCTTTATTCTTAGTTTTATTTTTATATTTTGCATGTACATTATTACAAAAATATGCCCAAGAAAATCCTCACTCTTAAAATATGTCTTATTTACCATTGCTAATAGGAGCAGGCTGTTCTACATATATGACAGTGTACATTTTGTTGTACTACAGATCTTCTGGTTTTTTAACTACTCTTTCATAGAATCATAGAATCCCAGACTGGTTTGGGTTGAAGGGACCTTAAAGCTCACCCAGCTCCAACCCCCTGCCACGGGCAGGGACACCTTCCACTAGAGCAGGTTGCTCCAAGCCCCTGTGTCCAACCTGGCCTTGAACACTGCCAGGGATGGGGCAGCCACAGCTTCTCTGGGCACCCTGTGCCAGCGCCTCAGCACCCTCACAGGGAAGAACTCCTGCCTAATATCTAAACCTGAACTTCCCCTGCTTCAGTTTGAACCCATCACCCCTTGTCCTACCACTACAGTCCCTGATGAAGAGTCCCTCTCCGGCATCCAAATGAGTATTTATTTACTTTTTGGTTCCTTTCATCTCTGGTTTTGGTGGCTACGACAACAGAATTACAATGTGCAATGAATGAGTAAAGCGTTATAAAAAAAAAAAAAGGTCTTTTAAAGTACAGTGATGTCTGACAGGGATGGACTATTACGAGTCTCTGATTTCCCTGGCCTCATCTATAGCAAGAAACAGAGCTATTATTAACAGCTTTTGTTAGATTGGGATGCTGTAGTTCTGCAACCAGTGTGTTACCACAGACTGGACAGACCTTTTCCATTGCAGTTACAGAATTGTTTTTGTGGTATGGAGGAAAGAAAATAGATTTTCTTGGATCACAGAAAGGAATAAAATCTGGCATCCAAAGTAGATTTAATTTAATCTGCATCAGCTTTTAATTGATTCTTAGTATCAGTTCAAAGGTATCTATGGGCAATCGGTAACAGCTAACACCAACTACACAAACAGCATCTGCACAAAATGGGTGTATAATTTTTTCAGGGTTTGTAATAAGTTAGCTGAACAGAAAGTGGTTGAAAAACGTGACAAGTTCTTTACAGCTGGGCTGATTCTGGATGTAAGTCTTTGGGGGAATGGAGAATTCTTTTGCCTTGTTCTGTCAGCGTTAAAGGATTTTGTTTCTGTTCAGTAAAGTCTTCCTAGTACTTTTGTAAGATTTAAAGGGCAAAATCTTATCATGGCAGTGCAAAGTCTGCTTAATTTTATTGGAATAGTGAAAAGTAGATTTTAATTATTGTGCTGTAGTGATAAGTAGTAATCAAGCAGGTCTATGATCTTCCCGGAAATGCAGCTTTCCTCGTGGCAGTTTACTGCATTTTGTTTACTCACTGGTCTGTAATCTCTGTTCTGTGCAGTATCAACTAGAATTGTGAAGACTCACAGGTGTTGTTTACCTTACTTTTAAAATGTGAAACGAACTGGCAACTCAGCCAAATCTCACTATTGGCTTTGTTGCTGTGGGGAAGGAGGTGGGTTGGGATTACTTTTTGTTCTTCTGTATAGAACAAGATTTTATAATACTGGTAAATTTGATTTGTACCATTGTCAAATAAAATATGTAAACCAGATTGATTTCAGTGTTAGATGTCTAAAGTAAGCTCACAGTTTGCATACAGATGAGCAGCACCAAGATTTCGTTTTTTAAAAAACATGTTGGCACATACATTCTCTTAATTTAGGTAAGGCCTAAATTAATTGAGGAAATAAACTGAGGGGGAAAAGCCACCAAAAACCACAGCCTTAAGCAGTTAGACCTAGCTAGCAAAGAAAATTTGAAGATAAGACTTCATCTCTAGCCATAATTCATTGCGCTTAGGAACCAAAAGGGTTTTGTTTGTTTTTTAAAGGCTGGTAACTTTTTATCCCTTGATGGTTACAAAAATGCCTTAAGATTCTTTAATGAAATATATTGCTGAGGATTTATATTTTTAACAAAATAATAGGTATGTGATAATTTCTTCTGAGAGATTATCTAGATGTCATTTGGAAACGTTTTACAGTCTAAACACATTCATCACCACCTCTGAATGTGCTATAGAAATTAATGTTTAGGAACACAAGGCTTTAAAAATGGTATCTAAAAGGTATATTTAAAAAATCTTTGTTGAAAAATTCAGGATATAGTCTTAAAATGATGCAACAGGATTACAAGAAAATTGCTTCTTTACCTGCAGTTTGAAAAACGCCACAAGATGTCACTGTAAACTTGGTATTTGGCATCATCAAATGTTAAAAATAGTAATTGGAATTGATTATAATCAACAAAATTATATGAGGTGAGAACATTCCTAAAGCTAGCATTTTGCAAGGCGAGCTGCATTAGATAGTCATACTGAAAGCTATGAGATAAAACCCTGGAACTGAAAAAACATGGAGGTTATTTTGTACATATTTTTACAGGGGAGAAAGATTATTTTAAGTACCTTTTCTGCTTACAAAGGCTCCAGCTAATTGCCACAAATGAGAACTGGTATGTAACCAAACCAACACTTGTAATTTTTACAAAAGGTACATAAGTGGTGTACAAATAACGTTTGGCAGTGGGGCTTCAGTTTCTAGTCAGCTTTGCCTCCTAGATTTACCAGCCTAGCTAGAGGGATTTACAAATAATAAGCTTTAACACAAACTGTGTATCTAGGGATCCTGGATAGCTAGCCTGTTACACTGTTCCATCTTTGCTTCTGTTGCCCAAGATAGCTTTGTTAAAGCTAATTTGAGTACACTCATACAAACTCCCCTCAAGTAGAGTGCAGCACAGACTTAGAAATGTATGTTACATTGAACTGTAGTGAAAGTTTGGTTAAAAAAGGCTGTCAAAAAACAATGGTTCTGGAGAAAATACATTGATAGCTCTTTTCTTACTGAGGATATGTTACCCCTTAGAAAATTGCTTATAAATAAAAAATGAAATATTTAATTAAGGGTTAGCTGTAAGTGTAAGCAATCTAGAGCAATATAGGAAAAGATAAACACATTGATTTCCATGAAGAGCAAATAGCCTCAAACAACCTTTATTTAATTTGCTGTTACAGAAGACTGTGGTCTTAGTCTTGCAAGCATCTTGTCTGGAATAGTACTTACTTCTGAGAATAAGGTTTCTTAGGTAAGTTCGCAGGACCAGGCCCAAACAGTCACACTTAGGAATATTAGTCCTGGAGTTATAAAAAAAGGGGGCAAAAAAGAGCCATGTGAGAACACAGGTACAGATTCTTAGAACAAACACAGAAAATAAATAAGCAACTACAACTGCATGACAAGCATTTTCTGTAGTACTTCAGTGTATTTATAAGGCCTTAAAGAGTATCTAGTGCTTATGACGCTAGGTAAAAATTGAGAAGTCAAAAGCGTTTCACACTTGTGTTTAGCCTCATCTACGAACAACTTAGAATTAATTATATTAACTGGTAATTACAGGAGCTTATTTATAGTGTTTGGAAAACATGGTGATAATAAAGTGAACCTCCGGGCTGCATATTGCTTTGCATTACAATGGTTTTTAAGGTGTTTCAAGGGTGGTTTTTGTTTTGGTTGGTTAGCTGTAACAATGAGATGGACAGCCTGCCCTGTTTGCCACTCAGAAATTCTTTCTAAGGGGAGGTTGATAGAAAAAAGGCATTTCTAACATTTTTAACACTCCTATTTGTTTGACAGAAAGTTAATCGCAGACCAGAAGCTAATTCAGCTTTTGCAAGCGAACCACCAGAAAGTCAATCTTTCACTTGGGGGAGGGGGGGGGCGGAAATCAAGCGAAAAGTAATTTTGTGTAGTTTTACCAGCGTCTTTGAAGCGCTATACGAAGCTCTTCACCGCCCAGCGGCTGACAGAAACCGCGGCAGCCGGGAAGGAGCCGCCTGCCCATGGCCCGCGGGCGCCAGAGCTCGGCTGAGGAGAGCCTCGCTCGAGGGCACCTCACCAGGCACCGCTCGCTCATTGGCTGGAGAGGTACGAAGGCGGCTTTTGATTGGCGAGTCAAGCTGTCAATCAACCGAAATGGTGGTGCACACAAGTGTCCCAGAGAGGGAAGAGGGAACAGCGCGCTGCCCCTGCGCCCCGCGGCGCCCGCCCGCCCCTACCCGGAGGCACTAGCTCCGCCTCAGGCCCTGCGAGCTGCACCTCTGCCTCTGTGGGGCGCTTGCCTCGGGCGGGGGGCGCGCTGAGGGCCGTGCTGCCCCGGGAAGTGCGAGTGAGCGCAGGGCCGGGGCGGAGGGTGGAGCTGCGCCGAACGCACAGCCACCGCCCGCCCGGTGGTAAGGTTCTGTGGGGCGGAGGGCGGGGCAGCCGGGCGGACGCGGGGAGCGAAGGAGGGAGGGCGGGACGGAGGAGGAGGAGGGGGGCTGGTCACTCGCACGGCTCGGCCCCGGGCCGGGCGAAACAAAGGCTCGTAGCGCGGTTGCTAGCGCGCCGCCGGTCGCCTGGTAACCGCCCGCTGCCTCTTTATCCGGGGGCGTCTCCGCGCTGCGGGCGGGGTGGAGTCCGAGTTCCCGCGGGCGTCAGTCGTGTCCCGGCGCTAGTTCTCGTCTCCGCTGTCGTTCCTATGCGGGCTGCGGCAGCGGCGCCTCCTGCAGCGTGGCCCCCGGCAGGCGGGCGGTCCCTCCGGGCAACGGGTCGCTTCCGAGAGAGCGCGTCCCGGCCCCGCCATGAGTTCGGAGCCGCCCCGTGCCTCGCTGCTCCGCGCCCTGTTTAAGATGGAGCCGGTGGCAGCCGCCTCTGAAGTGCTTGGGGGAGCCTCGGAGTTCGTGAAAGGTGAGAACGGGCCGGGGAGCACTCCCCGTCCCCTGTCCGCGGGGGTGCCGCTCGCCGGAGCCTCCCTCGGGAAGGAAGCGCGCTGGCTTTTTCCCCGTTCTCGCCTCCCTCCCCCAGCTCCGTGGGCTTTTGCTGCGTGCCCGGCTCGGCTTCGGCCCCTTTCGCCTTGCGGTTATCGCGAGCTGCCGGCCCCTCGGCTGCCGCGGGGCGCGCCTAAGCGGTTCCTTCCTCCTCTCTTTTCCGGTGAGAAGCGGGGCCGGCACCTGTTGCTGTGTGTTGTCGTGTTGTGGGTCAGAAAACTACTCAGCCCTCCTGCACCGAGGGTGTCCGGCCGGGCGGAGCGGGTGCTCGCACTCACGCCGCCGCTCACGCAGGAGAAAAAGGATCATAGAATCATGGAGTCCACTAGGTTGGAAAAGACCTTTAAGATCATCAAGTCCACCCGTTCCCCAGCACTGCCAAGGCCACCACTAACCCATGGCACTGACGGCCTCGGCTACACGGTGTGTGAACACTTGCAGGGACGGTGACTCCAGCACTGCCCTGGGCAGCCTGTTCCAATGCCTGAGCACCCTCTGGGGAAGGAATTGTTCCTCAGCTCCATCTAAACCTGCCCTGGTGCAGCTTGAGGCCGTTTCCTCTTGTCCCATCCCTTGTTCCTTGGGAGCAGAGACCAGCCCCCTCCTGGCTCCATCCTCCTGTCAGGCAGTTGCAGAGAGTGATAAGGTCCCCCCTGAGC
This sequence comes from Strigops habroptila, assembly GCF_004027225.2. Taxonomy (NCBI): domain Eukaryota; kingdom Metazoa; phylum Chordata; class Aves; order Psittaciformes; family Psittacidae; genus Strigops; species Strigops habroptila. The sequence goes on from NC_044284.2 coordinate 859,020, forward strand.
CTTCTCTTCTCCAGACTAAACCCCCCAGGTCCCTCAGCCGTTCCTCATCACACTTGTGCTCCAGGCCCTGCACCAACTCCGATGCCCTTCTCTGGCCCCGCTCCAGCACCTCAATGTCTCTCTTGTAGTGAGTGGCCCAGAACTGAACACAGGATTCAAGATGCAGCCTCACCAGTGCCCAGCACAGGGGGACAGTCACTGCCCTGGCCCTGCTGCCACACTGGTGCTGAGCCAGGCCAGGATCCTGTTGGCTTCTTGCCTGCCTGGGCAAGAAAAGGCTGAGCCGTGCCTGTTCCATGGGGGGGGCAGGACGGGGCTGCGGGGTGCCGTGGGGAAGTGCTGAGCTGCTTAGTCTACTGTGCGACGCTGCCCTCGTCTGTCTTTCAGATCGGCTGTACTTTGCTACTTTGCGGAATAAACCAAAAAGTACTGTAAATACCCACTACTTCTGCACCGACGAGGAACTGGTCTATGAGAAGTAAGTGTTGCGATCTGTTGTGTTTTGCATGTTCAAAGTGATTGCCTGAGATTCTTCCCAAAACACTTGAATACTCTATAGAATGTTTTTGCCCTGTATAGCTACTTGCACATAGCGTGAGTATAAAGTTATCCTTAATATATTTAGGCACTAGCTGAAACTAGTTCAACAAGATTACTATGTTAAAAAACACAAAGCCAGCTACAAGGCCAGTTAAATGGCTTAAATTGTGGTTGTGCCTAGGGGAAGGATCTCTGAGCTTTGTAAGATTTGTTTGTAAGGTGGAGGAGATCTCTTAAGACTAATTACATCTTATTAAATTGTGTCTTAAATAGAAAACTGTTGTTTGGTGTGAATAGATGAAACAATACTTTGTTTTGCATGCGTTTTCCTGCGTAGAGAGTATGAAGTGTTCACCTTCTATACAGAGTCATAAGAATGCAAAACTTAAACGTGCATTTGAAGAAATCTGCAACTTTTATTTAGAAGTCTGTGGAAGGTTCTGAGATAGTACTTCCTGTAGGCTTTTGTTGAACAGCAGAGAAAGTGTTTCTCTGAAGTAAAAGCTTCACGTGTTTGGAAGATGATGAAAGCACATAGAAGGTCAAAAGTAAAACTGGGTATAGTTTGAACACTATTAAAGGACATAAAATACACTAAACCAATAAAGTAATTGCTGTGGTTAAACAGTAGCTGCTCTACACTGTGTTCCCAGATCATCTGTTTCACGTGTGATGGTGCATCTAGCCACTTGACAAGGGGTTTGCTGCAGAAGTGAAACAAAAATGTCTTTTTAAAATAGAACTTTCCATACGAGTTGAAGAACTTGTGAGAACTTGGGAGCATCAACCATTCTTCCTTCCCTTCTCCAGTGACTTCAGTACTGCTTCTGTGAAGGTGTAAACCAGTCTTGGTTTCTAGCTTGCTTTCTATGCACAGCTTACAGTTTTAGGGCTTCTTATCTACACGTTTTCAGTCTTCATTATCTTGAGCTGTGTGTCGTCTAGTGGAGTTCCTAATGATTCACTCCCAAAGTTGACTTTTGTAATTACCTGCTTGTGTTGGGAGTAGGTTCTGTAATGATCATTAACTAATTCACATTGGAAGGGACCTCAGGAGTACCCTAAGGCAAGGCTGACCTGATAGCAAAAGCAGAAAAGCAGAATTCAACTGGGAAGGCCCTGAGCAATTTGCGTTACATCAATATGTTCCACTTTCTTTAATGAAAGTAAAATTGGATCTCTTATCACTTGTAAGACTTCCATGCTATGCTTGACCTGAGGTATTTTGTTTCTAATTCTTAATATGCTTCAAGTAAGGGTGAAGGAATCTTGTGTGCAATTTGATCTTGGGGTTGGGAAGGTGGAGCAGTTCTGTGCTGTTAGTTACAGATGATTGTACTAACCAAGGACTGTAGCTGGGGTATTTTGTGTGAGGACACTATCATTTTTAAAACAAAACAAAAACAACTGGGATTTGGAGAGGGGAAGATGTGAAAAGGAAATTCAGTAAGTATACTCCTAGCCCAATCAATTACCTGTTAACCACATACCAAGGTCTAATTTGACAACAGATATAATTACAAGGTAATGGGAGGAAGCAAAGTTTCCTTTATCTTCCAGGGCACACCTAAAGATTTTGGATATGTAACTTGCAGTGTGTTTTCTAAATGGATAGGTTCTAATCTAACTGGCCTTTTTTTAAGGCATCATCCTCTATCTGCTACCATAATAGTATACTCTGTTTTGTGCTCTCAAAATTCTACAACATAATATGAGGTACAAATTTAGTGACAGTTACTAGGTGAGTTTTGTGTAATAACCGAACTCCTTTATGTAACATTGTTAAACTTTCCCCTGGTATTTGTATTGCAGCACCCATCACTATCAGTGTTTGCAGTATTTGGCAGTAAAGCCATGCCAGATCTTCTGGTTTGGTTTTTGGTTTGTTGTTGTTTGATGTCAGCCTGTTAGATTTCACAGGCTGTACAGCAAGTGAGGGGCCTGATATCAGGGGTTGTCTGTAAGTAGTAGTGGAGTGTAACTTTAATACAGTAGATCGGATGTCCTGCTTATTCTCTCAAAAATGCAGCCTTCTTTCTCACAGTGATCAGAAATACTTGCTGCATGATAGCAAAATAACTATTTGGAAGTGAGTTTTGAAGTGCTATAGCTCAGAACAGTGGTTTCCGGAGCCTTCATTATTGCTTGTCAGAATTTCACGACCACTTCTGTCTTTTAATCAAATGAGTTTTTCAGATTGTTACAAGGAGGAGGGTAAGAGATGTCTGCTCAGGGACACAATCCTCAGCACCTGTGAGGCACACAACTAATTTTGTTAATACAACTGTTTATTTGCTTAGCTATACATCATTCTAGTGACAAGACAAAGATACTTCATTGTGCATGGAAGTAAACAGCTTTGGGCTGTTACTCTGTTAACCTTAGTGATAACTCTTAAGTATGAAGTGCTAGAGAAAGTTATTTAGCTGACTTTACTGAGGTGTCAGTTTGCCTTCGCTTCAGTGATATGTGATCCTGAAAACCTCATGAGTATGTAGGTTTGGGGTTGTCTGATTACACAGAGCGTGTTATTGGCTCACAGAGTACTTAGAATCTCACTGCCTCGCTTCCCTTGTTTTCCTCGCTCTTGAAGAGACATCAGGAAGTAATAGCGTACATCGATAGGATACCCCATTTATTAAACAAAGCAGCTGCTGTGCTGGGTCTCATGGGCTTGGAAGCTTTGGGCTGATAAATGCTGACGTGCTCTTGCAGCTTGTCACGTGGTGTAGCACTAAATTGTACACAAGGTGTGGTTACGTAAAAGCTCGAGAACTTTAGCCTTCAGTTTCACTTGAAGTTGTCAACTGTTCTCATGAATTCATAACTGTCTCAGTTAAACAGTCACACTTTGAAAAATAACAAAGATAGGCTTAAATGCTTTTAAGAACATCTCAAATGCTGGGTGACTAGGAACTCGCTACTAGAACTGTCACTGTCGTAGTTAAATGTGCTGCAATTTAACCTTGAACCTATTATGCTAGGGAAATGGTATGTAAATTCCTCAGTTGATGGTATGTAAATTCCTTGGTTGAGGGAACAAGAAACCTGAATGAATCTATCCAATTCTGAATTCTCTTTTTTTTGATTGTTCTGTTTCTGTGAGATTTTGTCAGTCTCTTTCTGAGGCTCTGAGGTCCCTCCTGAGGAAGGAGAAAGGCTGCACTGCTGCTTCTATGGGAATACAATCTTTCAGGGTAATGCAGTGCAGGTAACTATTATTTCAGGAAAATGGAGTTAATGTGAAATAATCCAACTTGATGAAGACTGTCATTTGGCAAATAGACAAGCCTTGCCTTGGCAAGACCTCAATTAATGAGTTAGGCACTAGTAAGCAGCTTTTTATTCTCTAAGAATAGCTTCTTTCATGTTTCACCTTTCAGTAAACAGATCTGGGTTGAGAATACTACACTTGACTGGTTAACTCGGCTTTCACGTTTTTATCAAAGCAACCTTTTATGTCCTTTTTGTTGTTGAGTAGTTTCCTCAAACAAAATTAAAATTTAGATAATGAAAAACAGGAGTCTCTTACTGATAAATTATAATGGCAGCTTTCATAAATCCTACTGTTTTTATTCAATCACTTGTTCTGACTTTGGATCTCTTGTATAAACAGCTTTTGCAGATCTAGTCTGACATGTTGTGAGCAGCTGTAAAATTAATACTATATTCTCTGTACATCCTGTTTTACACTAACACTTTCTTTCAAGTCATAGTATGTTACTTGCCTGTTTCACAGCAGTCTTAATGTTAGCTGCTGCTTTGAGTTCAAGCAGCAGTAGAGTAAGACTCTTAAATGCTTAGCTACAGCACTATTAAATGAGCACTGTTTGAACTTTGATTTGTAGGACTTGTTTCCTTCACTGTGTGTATATGCAAAGAAGCAGTTTCCCTTTCTGGTGAGAGGAGTAAGGGTTAACTTGTTTATTTTTACTTTGGCTAAATGCTGCTTTTCTGTGGCTATCCAGTAACAGTACTTGCATACAAAACCTGAACTTCTCCATTGTTCTGTGGCTTATTTCATTTGAAAGGAAAAAGAAAACTTGAACTTAGCCTTGTTATAACAAACAGCTGTCACTTCACACACAGAACAGGGAGTTCCTTGTCCACATCAGTAGCTTTTTGGATGTGACTATTGGATGAACAAGATAACTTAGTAAGTTAAAGTCAACCAAAAAAAAGAAATTTTCCAAATTATAACTTATATCGATGTGAATGTAAAAACAGAGCAGAAGAACTTCACATGCTAATACCAGCTTTTGTATGTCTAATTCTTACACATGAGTATTAAGAATAGTACTGTGGCTTTAGTTTGTTTTCCATCTTAAAATGAGAGATTTTAAATTCACTGCAAACAAGAAAATTGGAAGATCTAAGAACTGAGAATGTAATTTTTTTTTTTCCCTCCAGACATGAACTACTGACATAATTTTATGCTTGAAACTTGAAAAGTGCTATCCTTTAACACCTATGGTGTTCTTTTAAGTCCAACAGTTCCATAAGTTCTATATCCACACATTGCTTTACCATATCTGTCTTCACTTCTTTGTATGGAAAAGAAAAGCAGTCACCCAAAGTATTGAAGAATTCTTCTGTTTGCAGTAAAAGGGTAGCAGGATAAAAAAAGATCTGTTTTCTAGGCTCCAGTTTTGTTACTGGATGGGAGCATAGCTTGATATAAGAAACCCCTTATGAGAAACTTGGCCTCTGTTCAGATGACTCTTTTTTCATAGAGAGTAGTTTTTAACATGACCTGAAGATTCTTCTATAGGGAAACTTCTTATGGTAGAACCTCTTCACTGATAGTTTGTTCCTGACATCAAGGAGCATTGTATCAAAAATGCATGTATCTGGAATAGCTATTTAATTATCTATAATTTGGATTTGTGTTCTTGTTAGATTTTGAAGAGTTGGAATCTTAAGGATTTGAAACATTCAAGGGGAAATGGAGTAGCTGGTGTTTTACATAGTCCAGAGCCTCTACATTATTCCTACTTTCAGATGCAAGCAGTAAGGTGACGTATCATTTCTAGCCTTAGACTTGCTGTATCATCCTTTGTCTATTCAGAAGTGTGCAATCCCTAAGTAGTATTAAGCGTTAGGGGTCATGTCTCAGTCCAGATAAGAAACTCCTGTCAGTTCACGTGTTGCTGGAATTGGTGGGGCTAGAGCAGAGAGACACTTCAGTGGGCATTCCACCTTTCTTCATGGGCTTGAGAAGCAGGAAGGAGAAACACTCTCTAGGAAACAGGAGCTGGAGAAAGAAGACTGAGTAGCCAAGATTTCCTGACTGGCAGTTAGGTTGTAATGAATACGTGGACTGATCCTCTTGACTTTCATCCAGAAGTTTTGTTTTATGAACACATGTTCAGCTTATGATTTGAAGCATTTATCTGGAGCAGCCAGTTGGGCACTTCTGCAGTAGCTGGTTCTTGTATGGCTTAATGGCTAGTTCAGAGCATATACAGCAAAGGCCTTACAGTGCAGTGACCTGAATGTTGTAGTAACCCAGTCTAGGAAACGGGCAGAGAAAAGCGAGTAGAAAACGTTTTTCTTTCTGATTTCTGGATCTTTGTAAAATGTTGAAAAATTAGTGTAGTTTTGCAGTTAGGAAGCTGTATTTCTGCTAGTTCCTGGAGTTCTTGTGGTTAATCTTTTGGTTTGAATACTTGCAAGCTTGGGGTGCTCCTGTTTTGGCAGAAAAATGAATTTATATGGTTGCTAGTTCCCAAGAAAGCACGCTTCCTAACTAAAGGAGTAGTTGTACCCATACTCCAGAAAATGATGGCAATTGCTAAACTGTGCCTCTGTTTTCAAGTTACTAAGTCAGTAACTGAGTAAGCTGCTGTGCAAGTAACATCATCCCCCCTAAGCATTACTGCATTGTTAGAACTGATATGGTGGATCTGCCCAAGTTGTTGCCCTTGCCCCCTCCTGATGTGGTGATTAGGCTTTGGACCATATTTAAGCTATTGGAAATGCCTGCAGCCTGGTAAGAATGCATGCACACCTTCGTTCAGTGTGGCAATAACACTGAGCTCTGTCACGAATAACCCTGAAATAGTTTTTCAGATAGCAGTCTCCTGTCCTTTCATCCATTCCTTTGCTGTGTCACAGAAGTGTATGCGAATGACAGTATAAAACTACTGATCTGGTGTATTCATCTGCAGGGAAAAGGTATCAGGCTTCTGAGGTAAAGTCTAAGCAGTGTGATTTATCTTCGCAGGATAACTTGCTACCCTGGCCATAGGTAGGCTGTGATGTTAATGGAGGTTAGCAATTCATTTCAGAGTCTGCCAGGCTATAGTATTAATTCACTGGCCATAAACAGGCTCCATTCGATACTTCAAGATATGAAAGCTGCTTCATTCTTCTGCTGTACCAGGGTCAGTGGTATTCAGATGCTTAGTAAGCAATGTCTTTGGCATTCAAAAGAGGTGCCCAAGGCTTGAACTGACTCATGGCACCTTCACGTGGCATCCAGTGGAACTACAGTTGGCAACGACGAGTTGCTGTCCTGGAGAGTTGTGGACTACGTTTCTTTCACCATTAATTTCCCTGGAAGAATGTATAGTAACTCCTTTCATGACAGAGTGGACCAGTGAGCTCTTTATGGTCTGGTCTTTCTAGGTGGATGACCATTCCTGTGATACAACACAGCAAATACCTTGGATCTGATGCTGTAAGAACCCATAGGGAGGAGTAGTTCTAGGAGAACACAGATTCAAGAAATGTGTGCTACTGCTTCCAGGTAGCATTATGATAGTATTCTTGAAGTAGAGTATTTAAATATCTGTTAGCATATCCTGGGGGTTTGCTACTTGTTAGCTTGAGAAGCATAAGGATAGCATGTTTCCATGGGATGAGGGTGAAGAATAATCTAAGCTATCATTTAAGTTGTTGAAGAAAACAAAATATAATTAAATGTAGATTAATACCATACTTGCCTTCTGATCCTCATAGCTGGTTCCCACCTCCGTGGTAAATGATTGTCTCCCTTTACTGGCTGAAATGTTTATTAGAACATCTAGATACAAAGAAACTGTTATTAACTGTAAAAGAGATGGAAATAAAATAATATTGGGTAGATTGTTATCAGACACTAAGATTAGTCTTTTATGTTTTTTATCTTCAGCTTTTGCCAGATAAAATTCTCTAGTCAGATGATGACTTGGTGTGTCACTTCTTCCCTATTCCCTGCAGCTCCCGTTTCCCAGCTTCCACTTACATTTAACTCTATGTCAAAATTCTGTTCTTAAGAAGAAAATCCTCTGTGTGAGTCAGGATTAAGTGTCTCTAATTCAAGTACAGAAATGGCCTGTTACACTAAAAGTAATGAGTTGAAACATGTCAGAAACTTTAGTTCTAAGGATATAAATTTAAGAAGGGTTTTGTAGCTCAGAGTTCACTGACTTCAGTACAGAGCCTTGTGTTACCTTTCAGAGAACTCCTTGATTTGGAGGTTTGTAAAGCACTTGTTTCACTTAGCCCCATGTAAAAAAGGACATCCAAGCTTATTCCAATTTGGGGGTATTAAGTGAGGGAAGTTAAAATTATACATGTAACAAATAACCTTTGTCCCTCGCATCAATAAAGTCAATGGCTGGTTTATAGTGCCTATATGGTGTTATGTAAATAGCTTGGGAATTGCCAGTGTTTATGTGTGGGTAATAATGCTGGTGCAGCGGTGACTGAAAGTCCCTTTCCTTTATCATTGTGTTTGGATTCTGAGAAACATCTTGTTTCTGCAGCACAGGCAAACAGTGGCAGTACGAGAGCCAGAAACACTGATACTTCCTCTCCACTCCCCCCGTTAAGAGCATCATTGCATACCTTAATGGTAACGAGTGATGGAGAAAGTCAGCCTAAGGTAGTGATATCTTTAGCTTGGCAGCTGAGAGAATCTGAGGAGCTTTATTTTATAGAAATAAAATTACTTCATGGATACACTCAAATGTATTTTATCCTTATCCCCACCAATATAGTATGTAATTTGTCTGTTGTGGATAAATTAGTTTGTAATTTAATTTTCATGCGCTTTTCCTACACTTTGGTTTGAGTTTAATCATGTGGAAAAGTAGAAGTGAGTATCTGACTTCGTAGTGATGTACTTCTGGCAAGTGAACTTACTATCCTAAAGCACGGCTGTAGTTCTTCAGTGCTTTAGATGAACTGTGTATTCAGTTCTGTCTCTGAGCTGCTTTGCTTAAACCAGTTTCAAAAGTATTCCCTGTTTTAGTAACTATCCTATTCTGTACTTTTTCACAATACTTTTGGAAGTATTTTTCACAAAGTAACCTTAAAATCTCAAATTTTACTCTTCCATCATATATTTAAGTGAAAGAATACTCTAAAGTTAATGGAACAAGATAGAGCTGGTTTTTTGCTTTAGAGAAGGTGTTAGTGCAGCAGAATGGGAAGAGGTGTTAGTGTGTCTTCTACATAGCTTCTCTAGAAGCTACAATCACTAGTGTTGTTAGAGCTCCCAAGTTTAACTTCTGTACCATAACTCATACTTGTCCTTCTCAGACAAGTATGAGTTTCATCTCATCCTTTTCATTTCTATTAAAAACTGCACAGATAACTTTTGCCTATATCTAGCAGACTTACCTAAGAAAAGATGAGGAATCACAGAGCTTAACCCTGCTTTACTGCCACTGCAATTTTCCTTCGAGTTAGTTAACATCTGTGCAACCTCCAAATAAAGTCCTAATAGCTGGACAGCTTAGTCTTTGACCCAACTAATGGACTTCTTTAATTAAGCATTATGTCGTAATATTCTGTACTGAAGGGTTGAACTGAACCTTAACAAACAGTTCTGTTGTTGTAAAGCAGATGATAATGAAATAGCATTGGTGTGGCAGGCAGGCTACTCATCCTAGACAGTGATCAGGCTAATGCAATTGTCTCTTTGCACAGGGTTTAGCTTTTTTGTATGAGAGAATGTGGGAAGGAGTATATTAGTAAAGTTATAAGCACCTAAGAGATCAGAAACTTCTACTTGTGACCACTTAGAATAGCAGAATGACTGCAACTGGAAAGCACCTCTGGAGAGGAGATATCTAATCCAGCCCCCAGGCTCAAAGCAAGCTCAACAAGAGCATGTTGCTCAGCCTTGCACAATTGGTTTGTGACTCCACAGCCTCTCTGAGGGACCTCTTCCAATGTGTGACTGCCCTCAAAGAAAAGGTCTTCTCCTTATTTAACTGGAACATAATTAATTTTCCTGAAAAAATAAACCTTCTGCTATGGGGAAGAAGGCTTGAATGGTACTACCACCTATTCTGTCATCTGATTTCATGAATTTTTCACTCCTTCAAAGTCCAGAATTTGTAGAACGTAGTTATCTCTTTCTTTTGTCATTCCCTAAGTAACACACATTCAGATGGCCTGTTTTGTTTGTCAGTAGGAAAGAAGTGTCCTGTCTCCTTTATCAAAAGACTAAAGGTATTGCAGATTAAAGCAGTTTTAGTCTACTCTCACTGGAATTTGTAACGTGTGCATCAACAGATTTTCATAGAACATCAAGATGAAGACTATACACAAAAAGGAGAACTGTTGGAGAAAGCTTGCAACTGAAATTGTGAGCAGTTTTGCACAATGGGAGGCAAGGGAAAAAGCTCCAGAAAGTGTCATAAGTTGTATAGCATAAAGGCTGTTATTACTTGTAAAGGTGCCTATATGAAGGGTTAGCTCTGAAAAGCATTGTAAATCCCTGCCAGGAGCTTACCTTTATTGTGCAACAACTTTCCTCTACACACCATTGCTATTAGCTGTTATTCTAAGGACAGTGGTTGCTGTTTCAGAAGTAATGTCAATGTTTAAGAATCTAGAAGAGAAAAACAAGAACAATCAGAAGACATGAAACAAATAATATATTGGAATGTAATTGCCTAGTGACAAGAAGGTTGGGGGGACAAAGGGAAACACTGACATGTAAAGTTAAGTGTATATGTAATCACTGCAATAGTGGAGGATGGGATAAAAAAATACGCTTCAATTTCAGACAGATCAAGACTAGATCAGAACTTAAATAAGTTTTACCACCCATAAAGTCAATTTAGCTTATTCTTCATAGTATCTAATGATATATTCTCATCTTAAGCAGTTGTAGAACCTTCATCTAAGATGACATCAACATGGCTTGAAGGGGAGTAGATGGTGTTTTGAAGTTCTTCACTCTGTAGTTTTGTCCAAAACCAGTCTGGATATCATGGGATGAAGAAAATATTCTGTAGTTAGTGTGTGTATATAATGGGAAAGGTAGTTACTGGAGCATCTTTAACTACAAATGCTTTCAAATTAATTGTTGCTATCAACCTCTTAAATGAATCAATAAAAGGCTTATCTGTTTTCCCACAGATAAGCTACTTATTGGCTACTCCCAAAAGTTACTGATTTGCAGCTTTAACAACATACATGTTGAAATTTGCTTAGCTCTTTCATGTAAATAACACATCTTTTTGTTCTTTTTCTCCCAGTTTCTATGGAGATTTTGGACCTTTAAATTTGGCAATGTTATACAGATACTGCTGTAAACTAAGTAAGAAATTAAAGGTAAGCTTTGTTTAAAACCTATGTTCCTGTATTTTTGTGTTTTGCAGTACAACTGAAATGCGTTATCCAGTTTGTGATTGTTAGATGCTCATTATCTAGATGGTTGCTTAGTAAGCTCTAAGGTTATTCTTTGTTCTGAATTCTTTTCCTTCTGAAGAATGTTAAAAGTGAATATGCTGTCATTGCTTAGCAGGTGAGGCACTGAAGGCTGTGCTCACCTTTTTTGCATAACCTTACAGTTTCAAGGCAATAGTAACAAACCACTCTGGCTATTTCATAGGTTTGCAGCTGTATATATGCTAGTATGAAAAAACAGATTAAAGTAACAACCAAGCAAAAAAACCCACAGCCGTAAAAAAGAACAAAACATGGGCCCTGAAAGCATACTATTTAAACTCAGTCTCACTCAGTGGAAAAGTTAAACCTTTTATATCTCATTCAATTTAATGTTGCTTCTAATAAGTGTTATAAAAATGTGTTTTTATACATAAAAATGGTTCCTTCTTCTGTCTTGTAGAAGTGTCCCTCTATCAAAATATTTGTATAAGCTTTCTTATTGACTTCCACGTAACGCTTGTTGATTTTAGGGGAGAAGTGGAGAGATATGGGGACAGGGGGAGGAACAAAGCAAGTGATGCAAAGGCAGTCACCACCTCCCACCAGCAGACTGGTGCCTGGCCAGTCTCCGAGCTACCCCTGCTCCTCAGTTTTACTGTTGAGCCTGATGTTCTTATGGCATGGAATATCCCTCTCTCTGTTGGGGCCTGTGCCCTCCCAGCATCTTGCCCATCCCGGACTACTTGCTGTGGGGGCAGAGTGAGAAACAAGTGGCCTTGATGCTGTGCAAGCACTGTCTGGCAGCAGCTGAAACACTGGTGTGTTTTAGTCACAAATCTAAACCACAGAATCATGCAGCCTGCTCTCGAGAGAGCTGAACTCCATCCCAGCCAGACCCAGCACACCGAGCACATAGCTGGAGATTTAACCTGGTCCCCAAATGCCTGCAAAAGTGATACACAGCATGTATAGAAGATTTATCAACTGCAAGAAAGGAACCATGTTTTAATTCCAGAGTACTACCAAATACCACTTGTGTGCAAATAGCAAGGAGACCTTTCACTAAATATTGCAGATTTAAAATCTGTAATGTATTAGACCTGTTACTGGCAGAAGGGGGAAAGTGGGACAACAGATGTGATAACACTGGCCACTGCTAAGAGGATTCCTGTATCAAAAGTGGCATTATGTTTTGGGGCTACTGTTTGCTGCACCAGTGAAACCATTACACAAGTTGATTAATGCTATGGACTACTCCCAGGAGCATGCTGACTCAGGTAGTCTTAAGAGGACAGTTTGCGAATTGAGGAGTGATACAGAGTTGTTATAACCTTTTTGCAGAAAAATAAAGTGCTTCTAGCGAAAGCTTACATTGCTGCTTCATGCAGAAAGTTTGGTATAAATAAAAGAAAATACTAAACTCTTGTATTTTTAACTTGGAATGCCTTTGTTCATATTGGGAAAGTATTGGATTTGCCATTTCTGTGTTAACACTAGATAGAGCTTATAAAAACATTATCTTAAGAGCCTATTTCCTAGAGCCACTGTCCCAGTTAAACACATGACCAATGATGCTCACTCACTAGGAATCCATATTTGGGTTTTTTAACCTTAATTCTACTGTTTCTGGCCTTGTATTTGAATTATTAAAGATGGTGGAGAATGCTCTCTCTGTGAAGCGATTACTCCGTAAACCTCCTATTCTGACTTTCACTGTGCATATGAGAACTGGAGAGATTAGTTCTGCTTTTTCCAGATTCAGACTGAGACTGGGATCAGTTTGGGACCTGAATACAGTCTGAATACACTGTTGAAGCATATCTTTAAACTTTTGCAGTTGAACTAGAACACCTTCAAACTGGATCCTAGGTACCAAGCATTTCACCCAGGAAACAAGCACACAAATAATAAATACCTTGGGACTTGTTTGTGGTTTCTTAATGATTCAGTATTAAACAGGAATGTGTCTACCATCTTCATTCTTATTATGAGAGCACCATGTGTATTGAATGAGGCAAGCTGTTTGTTGAAATAGCTTGTAATCATGATAGAAAAAATACACAAGGGAGCCAAACTGAAGCTGAAGTGGTAACTCTGGCATTTGCAGGATTGATTTAGCAGACTGTGATGTCATTTTAATGTGACTTTTATATTTTTATTTAAAAGCAAGCCCCCTGCAGTACTACATGAAGAGTACAAATGGTCACCAACAGAGCAGAGAAATCTCATACACATCAGCTGCAGCTTAAGCTGGGAGGAGCTGCTGTTTGTGCTGGCACCTCACCAGAGGCTAATGCCCAACAGGTTGATTTAAACTGCTAGTGCACAGTAGAGAGGGGTAATCCGATCGTGCAACCACTTGAAAGTAATACCTGAACTTAAAACAGCTAAAGCTTGGAATACTACTATAGTGGTATAGAACCTTGCACATGAATAGATTCCAGTCTGGCTGATGGACACTTCCCCTCAGGTAGGCCAGTACCTGCTAATGTAAGCTGTGTTTTTCTAATAGTTAAAATATGTGCCAGACTGTCCTCATTTAGATACTATCTGCAGTGGGTAAGTAGGCTTGTAAGACCAAATCCCAGGGCTGAAGTGTGTATCTGATGTGTACTGTAGGCCTAGCTATTATGGATTCACAGTTTCTACCCCTCTACCTCTCATCTTCTCATGTCTGACCTTCACAAGTGTCCTTGAGAGGATTCCCAGGGGCTGAACTATTGTGTGTAAGACAGAAGTTCATGACCTGTGACTTATTGCCAGCAAGGCGCTGATGCAACGAGTAACTGCAGCAACAAGAGTATGGCAATTCTCACATGGCACCAGGGGGGATATGTAGGCAGCCTGTGGTCAGTGTTTCAGAAGTGAGAAGTGCCAATTGGAGTAATGGCATGAAGAAAGAGGCCTGTTGGGCAACCTGCTGCTTGCATACCCTTGCATTAAGGGTAACCATGCCCTGTGACAACAGCAGGAGTTGGCTGATGTAAAAGGAACTGCAGATATCCAGCCTCTGTTGTGGCATGGTTGCTATTACCATGCTGCACTGCTTTTTGGGACCCTGATGCAATCATACTGCTTAAGCCTGATGATTCCTGCCATGATTTGGAATATACCTGGTTGGGGATGTGCTTCCTATGCTTTTCATACAAAAAGAGTCTTTAAAAGAAGCATGGCATAAAAGAAGTATTCACAAAATATGATAGTTCTTATGTGGATGTGGTGTCTCAAAAGGAGTTCAAGACTCGGACTTTTACTAAGTTTAAAACTTCTGTGAGTAGGAACAGGAGAAATGGGTGTATAAGATCTCATTAAAACAAACTTCCCCTCCAAGTCTTTCAGCTGTATTTATTTCTGTTCTAGGAAAGGAATTAGACATGGAGGCAGTTTCCTGCCTTCCTCTCTCCTTTCTTAGGGGACAGGTAGGGAAGGAGAAGGGTTACTGGTACTTAAATGTGCTAGTGGCGGGCCACCTTTTTGAAGGAAATTGTTGTTACTTTATGCTGACTGATTTTAAAACTAGTAAATTGTTCTGTTCTGAAGAGCTGAAGAATTTGTTCAGATACCCGTTTGCTGAGAAAGTTAGAGGTAAAGTCCTGGTTATGCTTTACAGGAAAACCTTTCTGACCTTGCTGTGTTAGTAATGTTTTGATTCCTGATTGCTATGGAGATGATCTTGACTAGCCAAGTCAACAGCACGAGAAAATGCTTGGCTGGGCTATCTTCCTGCTGCTTATAATTCTGCTTGCTGAGAAATATGTTTTTCTTCTGTTTAAATAAATCTGATTTCATAAAAACTGCTTTAAAAAGCCTGGTGTGTTCTCATGAGTGAACAGCCTCACACAACCTCAGTAAATTCAGGAGCAGGGCTGATCGGGGGGGGTTGCTGAGATGAATGGTATCAGAAGGGAAGATCAAAGGCAGAAGAGGGAAGGTTCTGGCAGGCTTATGAACTCTGGGGTTAACAATTCTTGTATGCTAACTGTATTGCTGCTGAATCACAGAGGGTTTGGTTTATTTTTGTGTTAACATCAATAAACTGCTCGGCATATACATGGAACTATAGTGATTGCAGGCATCTCGTTGGGGCCAGCTTAGATTCTGAGGCAGGGTTGCGTGTACACGCTCTAATACATACTTTTCTATGAACAGTTTGCCAGCCTTGTAGTCACTCCTATTTATACATACATCTTAAGTATACAGGTGTGTGTATCTATGCATAGTATGTGCATTGATCCAGGCTTATTAAACACACTGCAGTAATTTCTTGCTTTACCAATGCAAGTATACTAAACCATATCCATGAAATAAAATACTGTCAAATAATCTGGTGATTCTAAACAGATGTTGATCTAGTAATTGTTCACAATAGTATCTTCTAAACCTGTCACCAATTTCTGTGTGAGTAAGTATCTCTTGAGATCTTGAGAACTGATCTATTGAATAATCTTACAGTGAAAATAATGTTTTCTGGAACCCTCTCATACACCCAGTGAATTAGTTTTATCACCTAAAACCAAAACCTTTTCATGTAACCTCTGCTTTTAGTTCAAAAGATTGTATTTGAGTGTGCTCCTCTGTGATGTAATCTTGACAGATACTGCTGTTATATTGTTGCATTTGGCCTTGTAATGATGTGTGAAACGGCTAACATTTTCTTACTGCTAAACAAAAATATATTTCATGCTTCATAGTGTGTGCCTTAGTTTTGTTTTAGAAAAAAGATGGTTTGCAGCTATGTTGTCTGTAACTAGAGCTATTCTGTAGACAATCTGTATTGAAGAATTCCTTATTGGAACATTTTTGGTTCTTCGGAGTTGGGCAGTATCTGAGGGAAGTAAAGCCCTAATCTGTTCAGGTAGAGCTCTGGAGCAGTCTTTAACACTTGTTACCATTGGGTCTAGCCAAAGAAATGGACTTAGCTTATTAAACAGGGTCGGAAAATCAGTATTATCTAAAAATATATGATATAGCTTAGCACTGATAATGGAAGTATAGTGAGGTGAGAATTTGTGTTAACAGAGGCATTACACTGGCATTTCAGCAAACATTGTAAAACTTGGTTTTCTGTAACCTGTACAAATAAAAAGTGGTTTGTTTTATACACTTCTGAATAGTAAAATCCTGGTGCAGTTTTCCTCTGGTTGCTAAGCTATAAGCTATTAATTAATGTCAGGTTTCAGTTTAGCGTTAAAGCTTTCGTCAAGATTCAAAAACTAGTGAACTATTTCATGTAGCGATCTGGTTTATAAGGCTCAAACCCTTCTGTTTTGAAAATGAAGAGATGAAAGTGCTACATTGCTTTCATTTCGATGTTCTGGGAACTTTTAAGGTGAGCTCTCACTTTTTTCAGGTACAAAAGCATCTCAAAATTGGAATGACATGTCATAGCTATCTGATAAAAAGCACCCATCTATAAAATAAACCAAGAAATAGGGTCTTATTTCATAGCACTTCTGGCTAACTAGCAGAATGTGCTTTTTGCAGTTTAAAATAGTATTTCAGGTGAACTGTAAACTGTTGCGAAGAACTTTAAATAAGGAGCAGTCAACAAGTTCTAATTGAAGTTCTGTCACTGTTGCATAACTGCTGTAATCTTATCCCACCTACATATCATGGGTGGAACTGCACTTAGAGAACACTCATTAAAAACTTGAGGAGGGGGAAGAAAGGAGGGATCTTAAAATACTGGGCTTCATTTTGTCAAGGTGTAATAAGAATTGAATGCTTCACTAATTAAGTAACTACTCGAGCTTTGTGTGTTTGCATATGTGCTGAGAGAGATGTTGCAGTTGGGCTCAAGATACAACCACTTCCAATCACAAGCAGCCAGCTAGCTCCGAAATTACAGTCCCGTTTAGATATACTCACTGCATTAACTCACTCCTTCCACCGATGGAAGTTGTGGGTAACACCAGCCTGGAATGTACGGTTAGAACTGCTGTTAAAGGTGCTATTTGTGGTGGGAGGTGGCAGTAAGAAGCTCGCTATGATACAGTGATTTTTCCTCTGAGTTTATCAGCTATTTGTTTGGGTTTTTTTCTTTTCAAAATACGATTCTGTGATTAAAGCTATTCTAAAATTTGCAACAAGATTGAGGATGAGAGTCAACGTTTACAGACTTCTGAAAGTGAAATACAGTTGGCCCTACTCAAATAACTGCTGCAATACTTCAATGGAAATACGCACATCTAATATTTAGAAGCAGAATCCAGAACGTCTGGTGATGGCTTCCTCAGAACTGTAGTAGCACTGTAAAAACCTGTCAGGAAAAACATGCGTGATAGCATTGCAGAATACAATGAAAGTGAAGCAATTCATGAAGCTCAAAAAATAACAACACGGTAGACTGCTCAACTTGCCATTTTTAAGTGACAATTTTCTCTCTCTGGCTTTAAACAGTTTTGCTGCAGTTTGTCATTATTGTTCTTTTCTGGTGCTTGTTGGGCTTGTTTTCAATGGGAGTTTTGTTCACAGGGTTCTGACAGGGGCTTCTTTTCTTCCTAAAGAAAGAATTGCCAGTGTTACTGGTTTTGTCTCTGCCTAGCCTTTTTTCAGGCTTTTCACTTCTGCAGTCTTTTTTCTTAAATATAAGTTCTTGCTGTTGAAGCTTTCGGAAGATGTTGTCTGTCACCCCATTTTTAGGTAGTATAGATGGAAGAGTAGTGTTTAGTTTAACAAAATGCCTGTAAGACTGATTGCTTTAGGTTTTTATTTCTCCACAGAATTACGTGCTGGAGAAATTTAACACGTAGGGGGGTGTTTTAGTCTGAAAATTTCAGTGTCTTTTAGTAATGTTCATAGGGTATTGTTTCAAGTCTTTAAACTGGGAAAAAAAATCCAGTTTTTACTCTTGAACGTTGTGGTTCAACCACATTTTATAGGCTATTTTTGTACAGCTAAGAGATCTGCCCTAACACAGTGGCTGTTCCCTTGCGCTTCTATCTACGATTCAAGAAGATGGTTCATGGTATCAGTATTTTTTTCTCCTTCAGTTGTAAGACTCTGTAAGAATTTTTCCTGACTTGTTTTTCAGTTTTGGAAAAGTGACTTTTGAAGGCATTTTAAGCATGTATTCTCTCAGTAAATATGCTTTCTGGTTCTTTTTATCAGTATTTCAGTCTATCAAGAAAGAAGATCGTGTACTACACCAGCTTTGACCAGCGGAAACGAGCAAACGCAGCGTTTCTAATAGGTGCATATGCTGTAAGTATTATTTATCACATGGATTCTTCTAACCTTCCCTAAGAGACATCTGCTACATGTGAAAATAGCATCTCAATGGATTGTACTTTAGGGGGGCAGGCAGATTGTCATTTGATTCTTCTCTAAATTTGAAAATTCTGCTGTGTGACTTTTGGGGCTTAACTCTGTTTTACTACACAGGAAGTGGCTTTGGTGGATCATGTGCATGCTTCCCATAGGATACCATGTTCTTGAATATCAAAATGCAAACCACAAACTTACCTCTAAACTTGCCTAGGCTCAATTGCTGCTCATGGCAGTACTGAAATTCTTACTGGGGAAGAGAAAGCCTTTTCTCGCCACCTTTCTTAAAGTTCCTAGACCAGAGGCATACTGATTATTGGATGGATTTCTTAGTTAAATTTTATAATCTACCCAGAATAATGAAAAACCTGAGGTATTTCAGCCTTCTGATCTTACAGATACTATGCAATACACAGGGCTGCCTTAGTTACACAAGCCTAATTTATTAGGCTACCATGCAAGTTTTGCTAGCCCCAAGCTGACACTTTCACAGCCATCTGTGTGTCTTCATACCAGTGTAGTTCAGACTTCAGTTTCACCTTCCTGCTCTACTGTCCAGAACTGGAGCAACTTCTAGAAAACTCAAAGAGTCTTTGTGATAGCGTGTTAGAGTACTGAAACTAACAAGGTGCTGGTTCTAAGCTGACATGCATGTTCCAGCTGAGTTCTGGAAGTCTCTGTTAAGTCAGGCTTTATACTGTGTGAAAGCTGGTATATTTCTTTCAGGTCGTGCTGAAAGCAAAACTCAATAAATGCAGGTGATAATGTTGAAAGAATTTAGGTTGCAGATTCTTGTCATTAAAGAAAATGTTTTACTACATGTATGGGGATAGTGTGTAAATGCTCTTGAGAAAGAAGATCTATTTAAATGTAAGGATGGAAAAAACATTGAGGATAAGTTTTTTTAACCCTTGGGAGTAGACCTGATGGAACAGCTCTACAAAAGGATTACATTAAGAACAAATGAGTTAGAATGTTCTAAGTTTGTTAATGTTTTTTACTCTACGAGGCTGTATTTAATAATGCTGGAATCAGTTTCCAGTTCTGTGGTTTATATTCTGTTTAAGGAGCCTCCAAATTTGATAGCATATGTTTATAAACCTTACCGTCTCTTCAGATCCAAAATCTGTCTGAATTGTAGCACCTACAATTTCCACACTACAGTATGTAAAGAAACTTCAGTCATTCCATTCAGACTGCTTTTTGTTTTCTGTTTGCACCATTTTATTTCCAGTTCTGTATTTAGAAAAGATCCACTTCACGTTTTAAAGCTGGTCTAATTATGCCTATAGCTAGAGAATACTAATCTAGCACATATGCGGATTACAGCATCTAATTGCCTTCACTGGATCGCCCTTGTCTGATCCTGCCTTCACTTTCCAGTACGTTTTAGAAGCCTTGGAAAGAGTTGGACACTGGCATTTTGAAAGGGATTAAATTATCTTTTTATTCCCCTTGTCCAGTCCTTGTTATATGGCTGTCTCAACTAAGAAGCAGTTCTCTGTGGGTAAGGGGTTACCAGTATTAGGTAGACCCAAGCAGAGAGGGCTACTGTCCATGAAGAGAACTTCTTGCAAAGCCACTTTGTAGGAACAGAATGGTAAGGAGACATATAAGATGTGAGACAGAACTCCAAGCCAGAGGAATGATCAGCTAGGTAAGACTATGCTATATTTACACTGTTTAAGACTTAAACATGGAAATAGTCTGGTTTAGTTGGTAGTCCTTATTTGAAGGAGCTGCTCAGCAGCTAAAGCCAGGAATAAGGGCACGCAGTGGGGGTAGAGGGCAGAAGAAAGCACTCTAAAGAAAGTCAAGAGGGGCAGCAACTAGTGTGTGTACCATGGCATGACTCTGTATGTGCTCCATAGTGGATATCAGGTGGCACATCACATGAGCTGGTCACTTAAATGTACAGTAAGGTAAATTAGTGTGTTGCAACTGCATGCACATTTAACCCTTGCCTAGCCTGTTTTAAGCTGCTTAGAGCTCTTACTTGCTATATGCAAGTGATCTACATTTGATATGTTATTGTCCTGTCAGACGAATAGGTGTTTTAAGTATCTTCTCATTACTGAAAGTACATTGCTATGTACTAAAAACAAGGTTTTACTGACACAGTATTACCAGTACAAAAAAGTATTTGTGCTCTTGTTGAAAACACCTTAAGGTCACTTTCCAATTCATCTCAGTTTAGTGTAATGTTGGAAAACAGTTTGCACAAAGGTATTCAATATGTTACAAAAGTATGTCATCCCAGAATTATTTGTATAGATGTGTATTCCTAAGCTTGCAAGTGTTATGGGAGTTCATTCACCTTCTTCTGTAATGATTGATACTAATGCAGATTCATAAAATGACTATTTAGTTATTCTAAAAACTTATTTGTGATCTACCTACCAATCTGATTTTTGGTTTTTTACCTGCAGAAGCTTAGTTTTGACAATCAAGACATATTCATTTCACTCTCAAGAAGTAATATTTGCAGTTCATAGTGTGTTACTTGCAAATACCGTATTGGGTCAGATGCAGTAGATGTACACTCTTGGGTTATGTGATAGGGCGTAAGGAAGGACCTGAAGGAACCTCATCATATTCTTCGGTAAAAGAACTGTGTCATTGGCAGTGTGATCTATCACAGTAGGAATATCCAAATCGTGACAGAAATATATGTACTCTTTGATTTCAGGTCTTGTAGATTTTACATCTTGCCTTTGATTATACAGGCTTTTTGAAACCAGAAAGTCTTAGAGCTGTGAACTCTTACCGATGTGTGAAAGTTAACTGAGACGGCTTGGTTTATTTGTACTGGTGTTAAAATATTAAGTGTAAAATGAAACATGGAAAACAGTGGATCAAGTTCTAGGAATGGGTTTCCACTGGTGATTATGCAACTTAGATTGTTCCAATGAGGAGCTGCTTAGACATGTTACACTGAAATACCCTATAGCTATTAAAGTATTTTAATAAGAGACTCATAAGGTTAAGGGAAAGTTAAGTCTTAAAACTTTGTGGGCAATAGCTTGCCTGTTTGTAAACTGCATCTCTGGTAGATGTGCTTTCTAAACGTCATTTTTTACAATGGATTTCCAATACATTTGGGCTAATCATGTCCAGTTCCTAAAATACTGCTCTTCCTCTTAAGAATTCCACAAAGATTCCTTCTGTTATTTAGACTAGGAAGAAAAGAATATTTTATTTAGCTTTCCACAATAGTTAATTAAAAAGAAAAAAAAAGTAGTGTTTAAAAATAATTTTAAAATAGCATTACAAGTACTTTCATGCATTTCAAAACTAAAGCAGCCTGGTTTGACTCAATTTGTCCCTAGTAGTTTCTGAGGGGAAGAGGGGTGAGAGGGGATAGGTTTTATTGAATTATACTGAGGTGATTACATGAACTCCCCACTTATCATCAAAGAATTCATACTTGGAGAAGGAGAGTGCATTTTTCCCTGTCTGATAACATGGATGAATTGAGGGCTGGTCCCCTCTTTCCATATTATTAAGGTACTTGTTAGGTTTCTTTTCTGGTTGGAAACCAAGGAACACTCACCTGGTGTGTGCTCTGCTATCTAGTAAGGTTTGGATTCCTTGGGGGAGAAGAGTAGGAGGAATGTTTGTACCAGTGACTGCTCAATGGGGCAGGGGGGAGAGAGAACATACATGTATGGCACTTGCTCCTCCTGGTAAACCTAGAGCTTTAATTCTACCCTTATAAAAGACAAGTAGTAATTATTTCTTGAAATTCTTTAAAGATCAAAACTTGATTAGTGGACCCGTATCTGACTTCTGAGCAGTCCTGGTGAAACACAATGCTCCCATACTGTGACAAGCTCTGAAAAGGATCCAGTGAGCTCTTTTGCCTTGTAGATAGCAGCTGGGCTGGTCATATTTCTTTCTCACAGTTCCTTTATGTTTTGGTAGACTTGTATTAGGCTTCTGTAATGCCAATAAGGGAAAAAAGCTGTTGAGTTCTTAAGTTTGTAATTTTAGCACAGCAAATGACCAGGTAATAACAAACTACTACATGTGAGAGCTTCCCCTTAATTTAAAACTATGAATTAGAACTTCTCAGCCTTACCTGAAGCTTTAAGGGTTTGTTCTGGTGTAATCTAAGCATATCACACTACTGCTCAAATCCATAACCGCTCCCTTGGAGGGTCAGCAAGTGCAAAGGCTTTTCAGTTACTGCAGTGTGTTCCAAGAAGCACCTTTCTCAAGACTGCTTTAGACTGGCTTCACAGGATGGCGGTGATAACTTAGCAGCTCTAGAATGGATCTGTTCCATCTGCTTCTCATCTGAACATGGCAAGTGTGGCTGGGAACAAGGTGAATCTAAATTGTATTTGAAATATTGTGGGTAAGTGTCAAGGTGGACTTGCAAAATATTCCTTTTTTTGTTCTCTAAACTTTTTAGAACATGTGGTATGAATTTTCTTGGCCACTACTGCTACATGCCACGTGCCCGCACAGTGTCAAAGCTGTGAGAGGCTTTCTCTTCCTAGAACATCATTATTTAAGAAGTTGAGGGCGTAAGAATGGAAAGGTCAGAGAAAAAAAATACTTGAAACTTTTCAGTATTTGCTGAATCTGTTTTTTACAGGTAGCAGAGCCACATGATATGAGCTAGAGCAGTGACAGTGGGGAAGGGGAGGAGAACTTTGTCCCTGGTAAAATAACTCTTGTAAGACAATAGTCACTGCCTGGAAAGTGGCTTGCTTTGTTTATTTTACGGCTTTTACTCACATTACTTCTTAGATACAGATTCAACTTACACAAACTATTCACAACAGGCTCTTTGTGTTGGTTTCTTTTTATTTGTGTACATTGCAGAGTGAAAGCTCTCTGAAGATTCATCATATTAGATTAAAAACTGAAGCTAAGTTTCAGCTGCTGGCTTTTCATTGATAGAGTCAGAAAATACACCTCATACTTTCTTAATAGATATCCCTAATTTTAAGTACTGAAGCCATGTACTGTAGTGTTTCCTTCTCCATTTCAGTATTCTTCTTCAGTTACTGCATTATTCTTGACATCTGAAATACCTTGTTTTTTCAGGAGCTCTGTTCAGTGTTTCTTTCCCTCTCCTCCTTCCTTTTGTGTTCTTAAAATCCTGTTTCCAGCCCAGCATCTTTATTAGGAGCTTTGTGGTCAGGCAGCTAGCATTGTCTGGTTCAAAATGGCATGTATGTGTATGCCTTTGAGCAGAGACAGCTTTGAAGTACCACAACTTCTGTGAACTAAAACCTGCAGCATTGGAAAAACATTCATGTAGTACAGATTCACTTCAGATTTCTAACTCCCGAGCTGTGTAAGGTGGAAACTCATCTTTCCCTCAAGTCCTCTGAACTCCCCTTTAAGGATCTTTTGACTATAAGCGTGAATTTAGGCTTTAAAGGTGAGTAACTGACATGATTATTGACATTGACATGGCTGAAATCGGTATTTTTCTCCGAAATACACCCCCCATTGAAATCTGTTGCACAGGATGCTAGTTCTTAAATGCAAAACCTTTGTGGTGAAGTGGACTATAAGGGAAAGACAAACGAGACTTCTTTCACAGGCTGAAATAATCCTTTACAAAGAACTGTGAAAGCAGCATAGCATTGCTGTGCTGCAGGGGTTGGAAGCATGATGCTGGTGCCATTAGTTAGCAATCATTGCTGCAGACC
This sequence comes from Strigops habroptila, assembly GCF_004027225.2. Classification (NCBI taxonomy): domain Eukaryota; kingdom Metazoa; phylum Chordata; class Aves; order Psittaciformes; family Psittacidae; genus Strigops; species Strigops habroptila. The sequence goes on from NC_044284.2 coordinate 883,112, forward strand.
GACCATGACAGCTTATAACTACAAAGAAGTGGGCTCCTCTACTTGTTGAATTAGGTAAATACATATATCCATTAAGTAAATCTCTTAATCTGTTCCAATATTAGCAATCACTGGTTTGACACCAACAACAAAGAATGCAATAGTTGAGCTAGCAACAAAGAAACAATTGTTCTGATAACACAGAGTGAATGGAATGGTTTTCATCTAGAAATCGTGGTCTGGTTTGGTGGTGGAAAGGATGCATTGCTTTCAGAGGTTAAGGAGGGGGGAATGTGGAAGTCCGGGCAAATAAAAATCCATGTCAGGGAATTGATCTTTTGAAGGCAGATCAGTTTGTGTCGAGGCTTTTGGTCCAAAAGTAGACCAGTTGTTCAAAGCAGCGAAATAGGTGGTAGTTTAAAACCACCAGAGATGATTCTGGACCCTCTTTTTACTGCATCATGGCAAGAGTTTTTCGGACTGTTTTACTGGGTTTTGGGTTTTGTTTTATCCTTCTCTTTTCTGTCTGCCTTGTCCATGCTTGGGGAAGAAATGCAAGAAAATCTACCTACCATGGTGATATCTTACAGAATACTGAGAATCCCATTAACTTGAGATATGACTCTAGACATAAGGCAAATTGCAAATATTCTGGGAGTGGCCACCACTTACCTACATTCTAATGTGCTTAAGGTCAAAAGTTGAATAAAGCTTTTAGACAAGGAACTAACCTATGTCTTGGTTAAGAAAATCCGTATTAGAATACTTTATATTCAAGACTTAAATGTGCATAGAGTGAACATGTAGCCATATAGGTGCTAGTTGTGAGTTGGAGGGGAAATGGCCAGGGAAATGGTGGGGCATTGTTTAAGAAACATGCTTGTCTACATGAAATACACCACTGCAAACTGCATCACAGCTCTTTTTTGGTTTTTTCCCCTGGAAATAATGCACTTGCTTAATGTATTTTCCAGGTTAGTTTTACTGCGCAAATAGGAATTGAAACGCAACATGATGTGGTTGTATTTTAATTTCTTGCTCAAGCCAGTGCAGCCGATGGTGTTCAGTGATAGCAGAATGAGCCTTGGCTTAGGGTGTTACATTAACTGTGTGTTGGTCTCACAGTAACAGGTTCAGCTTGTTGAATTAGATACTTTTGTTTAATTAGTAGTTTGATATTGACAGTTAGGAATCAAGCAATCTTTGTGTTGGAAAATCTTCCATTGAGGTGTGCTAGAGAAAAGTTTTCTTTGTCAGACACTGTGATATTTGGACTCATCTGAAGTTGGGCAGAGAACTCCTGGTATAGATGCCTATTCTTCTTGGGATGATGTTGAGTCTGTTTTACAGTCTCTCAGTTGCCACAATATGTGATTTTTATTTTTTTTTTAATTTATTTCATTGCTTTTTAAAGGAGGGGGATCACACAGAACAGAATTCCCAGTTTCTGTTGACTTCTGTTGATTTCTGAATCTTTTGCTTTGTGTAGGTATGTCTTTTCTGACCTATAAATGTCCTAGGAGTTGGTCATGAAGGAGTATAGCATACATGCTTAGGAGTGTAATGGGCTGGGGAAGCTTACATGTGGTTAATGACTTTTCAGGCTCAGGGCTGATATTTTTTCCTCTCCCCCCATCCCTTTTAGGTAATATACTTGAAGAAAACACCAGAAGAAGCTTACAGAACACTTTTGTCTGGATCTAATCCACCTTATCTTCCATTTAGGTATGTGAACATGAGAAATGGGCCTAACTTTTGTGTTTTGGAATTTGCTAAATATAGATTTTTTCAGACTGATCTCCTGGAAAAAATATCATTTACTTCTGGTGGGATTACTTGTTCTGTGTTGGAATAAGAAAGCCACTGAGATTGAGTTAAGTGTTAAGTAAAACTTCCAGTCTTACAAACTATCAGGTTTTGAAAATAGTTCTTAGCATGTTTGTGATTGAGCAATTCAAAACTTACTTCATCATGTTCCGTGTTTTACTACTTGGAAGTCATTCCCATCTTTTAAATTCCCTAGTACCTAAGCAGCTAGACTTACTTGAATGAAGAGGGGTTTATGCTGTTACATTTTCTCTATTTTACAGAACAAGTACTGGTGTTCAAATTATTAAGCTGCTTTGCCTATTTGTTTTCAATGAATCATACCTAATTTTTGTCAATCTGTCTTTATTCCCTGTACTAAGGTCCTGCTGAGACTTAAATCTGAGGAGTTTTAGCTTTCATGCCTATCTAATAAGGAGACTTCCAAACTTTTTTCATGGTTTGTTTTATGAAGTGCCCTTGTGCTTTATGAATGAAAATACCTCATGCTATTCTTATGCAAACACTGGCAATAAAAGGCAACTACAAGAAGGTCAAAATCCTCTTTTTTGGGGCAGTCAGCATGTCACAAGTGGTGTTCACTGTCAGCCAGTGCATTTGTGAATGTAGACCTACTTTGTCTATATCAAATTCATCTGATTCTCCAGCCACTCAGCAAAGGAAGATCACATTCTCTCTCCTCATAGCTTGTACAGGAGCCAGATAAAGTATAAACTGTTCAGATGGTAGATTTGTATTTAAAGTCCAGTTTGACCATGAAATCTTAAAATCAGCGATAGCTTATATTGGCAGGGAGTTTATACACTGACCTGGTCATTGATGGCTCTCCAAAGCCCAAGAAGTTTACTGAGCTATTGGTATCCATATTTTTTTAGCTAATTATAAAAATACTTTGTACAATGCGTAAACAAATGAGTTATTTTAAACATATCAGTGGTTTTTAACATCTCCAAATTCTAAATAAAATACAGAAGTGATGATCTAAGTTAAAGAATAATGTATAGTTTTCTCCACCTTTTAGATTCTTTGGTTCCTAATCTTCTCCCAGTTTGAAATAATTACATTGGTCCTTTCTATTTACAGAAGGTTCAGCTACTAGAGAATTGCTACAAGAAGTTCTTTGAAGCAAACTATTATTCTGAGCACAGAAACTGTGTCAATACATTCTATCTCCTTATTACTTTGGGGAAAGCAACAAGTGAAATTTCCTTCTGGGAATTTCATCTGTAGCGTTTTGGTGGAGTCCAAAAATAATTATTCTCCCTTTCATATAAAATTCTTAGTGGTTCATAATTGGCTGGAGTATTTCTTTCTTTTAAGAGCTTTTAATACTAAAGTGATTTAAATTTTTCAGAATCTTAACCTTAGCTTATTCACAACTTGCTTAAAAAGCAAAACTCTTAGTAGCGGAGGATGTATGTTATCTGAGAATAGCTGGATCATGTTCAGCAATGACAGCAACGTACTCTTTGGAATCCCAGTAAGTTGCTATGTCTTTAGGTTCCTTTCTCCCCCACCAAAGCAAAGATTAAGGTGTGGAGAAAACTAAGTGAACAATTTGAATTGCCAGATCCCAAAATTGTAATTGGGAGGAATAGTGTGTTTGTAGACCCTGTTTCCTCAAACCAAAGGCTACAGACCTTTGCCTTGCAACCAATTCTTTATAATAATGATGATGATAACAGTAGTACTAATAAAAAAATGCTATTTCTGCTTGACTGGTAGAGAGTAGTGAATGTAATTGCCTCTGTGATTTCTTGTGTGGCTGCTAAGAACCATGGTCACAAATATAATGACACAAACCAATGTCATTTAAATGTTAAATAATTATTCAAAGCAAATCCTCATGAGTTTGAATGCATAGAATTCTATTCCAAAATAAAAGAGTTAGTTATATCAGCAAAGGAGGGAGTTAAAAATCACAAAACCCAGCAAGATTTTCTGAAGATATCTTTATATTATATACAAAGAGCATTTCATGTTTGGGAGAGAACACTAACTGAAAATGTTGAAGAAGGCAATATCCAGCAAAGAGACTATTCAGGTTTTGCAGTCTGGCTTGTCAAAGTAATTGCAAAAGTATAACCACTTCATTCTGTTTGTCAGCTTCAGTAGAAGAGGGCAATAACAGAGAGATAGGCAGTCTTCTGAAACATAACTCCTCTGCAGTCTTTGTCCGTGTGTTTCAAGCCCTGGGTTGCTGTGAGAGAAATGATTGGCTAAAACTCAAGTTCTTTGGGAGAGGATGTGGGTTTGGTGGTGGGTTTTCTGTGCTGTGGATTTTGGTATGGTTTGGGGGGTTTTTAACACAACGCTTTGGGTATTTTAGAGGATGTGAGGGAGGCAATCTTCTTGAGCAGAGCCATGCTGTTTCTAGAAGGAATGTAGTGTTACAAGCTTTTGATAGAAGAATTAAACATCTGGATTTCTTGAGTATTCTTTCATATATGGCGTGGGACTAGAAAGCACTTAAGTTTCTTTTGCAGCTGCTTTGGACTACGTCAGGTCTTGACACTGGATTAGAGCCTAAGCAGATTCTGTTACCTGCAGTATAGTTTGTCCTGCTGGGAAGAAAAGCTGTGTAATCTAGCTGTACAAGAGGTGAGACAGGGGGGGTGAGGAACGAAACTGAAGGATTCAGACCAGATAGGAGGCTAGGTAAGAAATGGGGAATCTGATAGGGAGGGGATATTTGGGAGCTGAATTCATTGGAAGAGCTAGAATAGATGTATAAGGAGCTTAAGAATTACTGGGGCTGAGAGGAGGGCAAGTAGGGTCTGACGAGGGCCTGCAGTGGGACAATCTAGATTAGCTGGGAATGGGGAAGAAAGAATTGATTCCTCCTCCCCTGTTTTTCCAGGGCCTTTCAGATTCTTTTCTCCCCCTGTCCACTCTAAGGCATTTAAGACATCTCTGGTGCAAAATATAGCATGATAACTGAGGCTCCAGCAAATGCACCTGTGCTGGAAGCAGTTACAGGTGAGGGGGGCTATAGCTGCTTGGCATCAAGCTCTACTGTGAAGAGACAAGTTGGTGCTATGAGAAAGTTTGCAGTCCTTCCATATCTTTAGTGTCTTGAAAAGAACTAAAATCACTTATGTATAATGAAAACCATAGCCAAATGTCTTACCCCATCCCTCCTATTCTAAGGTCTAGGAAAGAAAGAATTTGAGATGTTGAATCATTGGTATTCAGTTCTTACTGACTTGAATTTATTCTTGGAGCCTGGAACATAGATGTTTTACAACTTCTGTAGTATAGGTCCTCTCAGTTTGAATTGTTACAGCCAGATTGGCTATTTTGATACCTGAAATGTCTTCTATTTGGGAAACAAAATAGATAACTTTCAATAGGTGGAACCTGCAGGATTGTCAGATTCCTTATGGAGCACTGAGGAATGCTTACACGAAGTGATCACTGGGAAACTGATCTACTTTATTCTAGCTCAGTGACCTCAAAAAGCCTTAATCGGCTTAGATCTTCAGCTGGTATTTCATTTAAAGACAGCTTCAGCAAATATTGCTCGGGGGTGGAAGGAAATCAGAATACCCCTTTTACAAGATACATGGAAATGTTCTGATTTTGTTTTTATCATAGAAAAATTAAAGACAAAGCAGGAAGATAAGGCAAGACTGTCTTTGAGACACTTATTTTTGGCTGATTCGCTGTCGGTGACACTCAAGTCATTTGAAGATCTTGCACTGTAACTTCTCGCTTCCATTTAAGAAAATGGTGCTAACCCCATTTGAAATCATCATAAATACCAGTTTCCACACTGTGAAACTAAGCTTTACATTTTTACCTCAAACTGCTCTGTATTGACTTTATATTAAAGAGAAAAAAACCAATATATTTTAGTGTGTGTTCAGACTCACATGAATTTCAGAGTTAGATTTTAATTTGTAGCTTTTGGGTTTTGTTTCTTTATTGGCAAGAGCTGGGCAAACAAACTGTTTTGTTACTGGCAGTGTTTAGAGGTTTGGTGGAGGGAAAGGGTTCTGCAGTATTGAGGTCAGCTACAGTAACTGTGAAATCAGATGTGGGATTTGCAGCTCCAGAATGCCGGCTCAGATTCATACCACATCTGTATCTCATAGCCACATTTTTCTCATTTTGAAAGCAAATAGAGTGCTGTCAGGTGACAGTTGGTAAAACACTGTTTGCAAATCAAGGTGGTGATGCATTTGGCCATAAAAGACTGGAAGAATACTGCAATGAAATAGCAGCAACAGGAACTGGAGCACCCGCACTGTAAAACCGTGCCAGAGACGTCTATGTGTGCTCCTTTCTGTCATTCTGATATGAAGTGAGGTCTTACTTTCTCTTCTGTGCTTTTTTAAACACAGAATTCTAAGTTGAACAGAAAGGTTTAACATTTGAAACGCAAATAGCTTGGTTTATACCAGTAAAAACACTGGAATGTTTTTCTATACCAATAAGTAGTCCCAATTACTACTGCCTTAAACATAAGCACATACATTAGTTTTCTGTAGGATAGGATGCTAACTGTAGATAAAGGAGAAGAATAAGTTTAAATAGGAAGAATGTCTGGAGTTAATTTTAATTTCATGTAAAATCATATGTTTCTTCAAGGTTAATAAATGTATTTTTATTTTACAATAAAATAAAAAATCTTTCTTATAACAGCGCTTTCATTTGGTGTTACTGTGGTACAAAGCGTGGCCCATTCAGAATCTACTGCATTTTATGCAAGCTAAAATTAGTTTTATTAACTATTGCTCTAACCCTTTTGAAATATGTCTGTCATTGATAGAAAGAAAATGCATGCTGGTGGATTCAGTGCTATATAATTGACTTCTCAATCTGGTATGAGAATAGCTGCATTTCTAACAGGATTTTTGTAAAGGTTAATATGAGTTCTGACAGCATCCAGTATTTTTATCCATGGTCTGTGAATTTATACAAAATCAGTAGGAAGATAGGTTGACACAGAGAATGGTGGAATGGAACTAGCTGGTCTGCGTTAGTTTTTAATGATTTAGTTTTCTCCAGTAAATGCATTAATTCAGGAGGATTAAAGAAAATAAGATGAAATTTGTTTTTTAAATATTTACAAAGCTTCTTAATGACTCTTCATCAGGGGCTGTAGCAATAGGACAAGGGGTGATGGGTTCAAACTGAACCAGGGGAAGTTCAGGTTAGATCTGAGGCAGAAGCTCTTCCCTGTGAGGGTGCTGAGGCGCTGGCACAGACTTTTCCCAGAGAAGCTGTGGCTGCCCCATCCCTGGCAGTGTTCAAGGCCGGGTTGGACTCAGGGGCTTGGAGCAACCTGCTCTAGTGGAAGGTGTCCCTGCCCGTGGCAGGGGGTTGGAGCTGGATGAGCTTTATGGTCCCTTCCACCCCAAACCAGTCTGGGATCTGTGATTCTAATGATTTGACATGACTTCTCACCCATTTCTCTGGGATAGAAAAGGAACTCGATAACTCGGCCTCAGCCTGGAGGAAGTCATCGAGGTGATTAGTTGGGGGAGATTTGTTTTAGGTTTGCTTTTAACAAAGAAAGAGCCAAAATAATAAGTGATTTAAAATACCGCAGACAATTCCCTCTAAACAAGAAGATATTCTACCCAAGTAGTTCATTGAAAACATTCAGGAAATCAGGTCATGATAGACTCTTAATCTTTGCTTTTTAAGTATTTCTAGGCCTTTCTAGACATGTCGTTGGCAGTAAGATTGTCATTAAGCATCTGTCCTGTCTAACACTTCTGCAAAACGCCCTTTGACTGAACTCTGCAGGAATACTAACGCTTTTCTGGAATAATATGAAATCATCTATTTAAGTGGAGGATTGAAGGTAAAAAATGGCACTTCATAAGTACACTGCAACTGGGCTTCATAAATACTTTTTTACATTGTTTTAACATTTAAAACAGCTCTGTAAAGTGCATTTTGTTGCTTGCTTGTGTTCTGAAACAAGTAACTTGGGTTTCATCTCCTAATAGTCCACAAGCACTTACCTGTATTTCAGATATTGCTGTACTGTATTGGTGGATCCAGCATGCACAGTCCTCATGAATTGTACATAAAACGTCTGCCAGATGAATTTCTTTGTACTTCCACCTAAAATTTAATACCTGTAGAGAGCTTAGCTTAAAATTCTGGAGCATAAAACAGTAAGTTTCAGATAGGGGTTTGCAGCTGGAATGGATTCTAATGAGCCAGTTGTGCTTTTGGAAACTAGAAAAGAAAAAATACATATATTCATGCTTCCTCTTGAAGCATGAGGTGATATCAAGCCACTGCTTCCAGGTGTTACTCACCACCCTTCTGTACTGTCATTCATGTCTAGTGCTTGTTTATGGTTTCAATCCATTATTGCATTCCTAGACAAAAGATAAATGGGGGGGGGTGTGTGTGTGAGGTTTTCAGATGTTAACTCTGTGTGTTTCTTTAAAAAAAATCCCCAACATTAGAATACTGCTATTCTTTGAGTTTCTGGGAATTTGAGATGAGGTTTAAACAGCTTTTCAATTGTTCATTCCCAAACTTTGCCTATTTTGAATTTTGCTGGCTTTCAGTCTTTCTGTTATTCCACTGTGTGTGGATGGCGTGTGTCAGCAGAGCTGTTTTCTCCAGGCAGAGTGCACCTACTCTAACGGTGAGGTGCACAGTGACAGAAATGAGATGTTTGAGGCATGGCAGAGGTAGCAGTGGATGTTAGCTGCCAGCATCCATGTGCACCTCACTGGAAATAGCTGTCTGTGGGCACTGTAACTATGAATACTGCACACCTGGAATTGTGATAGGCTTACCTGGGACAGCGAGGTCGAGTTCACTGTCTTCCCTCCCTTTCTCCTCTCCCTTCTCTCTCTTGCTCTCTGCTGTTAATGGATTAGAGATTACGTGGCTTTCCCCAGTATTTTTATGTACTGCAGTATCAGATGCCTTATCAGCTGAAGAAGTACTTATAGAGGAAATAAAAACTAGATTCTTGCTATAGCAAAAAAACACGTACTGCAGAACATCTGCTGCAATCATGTCTTCCATTTATATTTCTCTAAATAGTTAATTTTGTGGTTTGCATTGGTTTCGGTTTTGTTGTTTCTGCCAGCCCCTTCAGAAAACCGTTACAGCTTTTACAGCTTTTCTGTTCTACATGTTCCCATTGGGGCCTTAATATTTTTTTGCTTGGAAGACCCTTTTGTTTGCTAAAATCCTTTTGTGCTAAAATGATCTGTTATCTAACTTTCTCCTGTCAAAAATGCATTGTCTGTTACGTTACATTTTACAGCTTTGGTATGTTCTGCTTATCTAATGTAATGAAAATACTTTCTGGCTTTTCATTTTGAAAAAGTACTGTGTTGGATTTGGGTCTTGAAGGTTTATTCGCACTTGAAAGTTCGATTCTAAAACACTGTACAAAGTATTTTTTAATACTCTAATCACTTGAAAGCTTTTCTAGAACAGCCTGCCTGTAATATGACATTAGCAAAATTGGAGTTTTTCATTTGCTTAAATACATGTTCTATCAACACTGCTTGCTCAAAGCTGCTTACTCTGTTCTTAAAGAATGGGAGAGAATATTCTAGTCTTAAAGTACTTGGCATTGAAGGAGCACATCAGTACAAAACCTTCATACAACTTAGAGCAAGTAGGCTATCAAAAAAGGAAAGTTTTCAATGAAAGATTGCAATTTTGACTCAATTATAGATTAAAGCTGTAGCTGGCTGAAACCTAAAATGTTGCCGTTCTGCTAAATTGCAGTTCTTAGCACTCTGGATAAGATGGCTTAGAGCAAAACTAGAAAAGATTTCTTCAATGGGTGCTTAGGAAATAATCTGCCTAGGGAGAACCCTGCTAAAATGCAAACTGCTCTGAAGCACACTTTGAAAAGTACTTTGTCTTCTTGCCACACTGCATTTGTTGCTGATATTTTTTGGTGGTGTTATTTGGTTTTATGTTGCTGTTTCTAACCACTTAAATATGTTTTGCTTTGGGGTATCCTGTCATCTTTTAAAGAGAAACTGTTATTTTCATAGTGGCAGAACTGAGGTTAAGTAACTTTATATTTAATTGTATCTGGATATTTTTGAATCACATCTGTAATCAGACATCAGAACAAGAGCCTGTAAATGAAACCCAAACTAGTAGTCTATTTGCCTTTTCCTGTTAGACAGTGTAACTCAATGAAGACTTGAGCAATGGTTAAAGCAAGTTTTGCTTTATTTACTACTATCCTTACACAATTAAGAGAGGATGCAAAGCTTCCTATTCCAGGACAGCATAAATAATTTGGTAAAGGGCATGTAGTTAGCTGACATCAAATAGCACTTAAAATGTTTTGCAGTATCTAACTGCAGTTACACGGAGCTACATCTTCGGTAGGAGTGTGCTTTCGCATCAACAAGCTTCTCACAAGATGTCTTCTTTGAACTTTAATTCAGAATTCTTAGAGAGGATTGAATAACTTGAATATATTCTGTTGTGTGCTACCTTTCCCTGAGTTCTTCAAATAATTCTGTGTATGTTAAATTCATTTGTATTAAATCCATAGGGATGCTTCATTTGGGAACTGCACATACAATCTTACCATCTTGGACTGTTTGCAGGGAATAAATAAGGTAATGACACTTTTCCTTAGCAAAACAGATTTCAATTGACTTTTAAAACAAGAAGGAAAATACTGTTAAAATACATTAGAAAATCTGGTTTCAAAGCAAAAGCTGTGAATTGAGGTGTATGCTGTCATGAAGCCTAAGTTACTGAGGACTGCAAATAGTGAAATGGAGGAAGATTACACCTTTACCTAGCCTGCCTGGTCTCTGACAGCTTTCTGAACTTGACCTTCTGAATCAGAACATGCAAACACCCCAGGCCTGGCTGTTCTTAACACTGCAAGGTAGTGCACTAGATCTGCTATAGATTTGCAATAGATCATTTATGACCAGTGGTAAAAGGGAACAACAAAGGTTCATAAAGTCAAATGCGACAGACACCTAGGTATGCTGTGATTTAATCTGATCTATTCTTGCAAGTATTTGGTCCCAACTTGCACCCCAAACACTCAGTTCAGTGTTTGACACTAATCTTCTCCTAGTTGTTTACAAAGAATGAAAACCAATGTATCTTACTGGTGTTCTGATGTGTCACTTTCAACAGGCCTGGTCCTGGAGAAGATTAAGCTCCAATATGGCTTCGTTAAAAATATAACATCACATCTTAATTTGCAACCTTGTGTTATATACTTCATACTCTAAGTAAAGATGAGATTTTGTTCATCGTTTCCCAGTGATCTTGATGAAGGGAGCAAGCTGTGTGAACAGCTCTGTACAGACACTTTGTAGATTATTTGTAATTCTTATAAGTGTGGCAAAACAAGTGTTTCTTCAAAATTGAAAACAGATCCAGCTTAATATTTTTAGTTCTGTGGGGGTGGGAAAGGAGCTGTCAGTTAACAGCAAGACTCCAATTTGTGTGGCATTCTACAGCTCCTGAAGCTCTGTGAAGCAGTCAGTGCAGTCCCTGTAATTTATCTGCAACAAACTCATCAGAAGGACTTTGAACATCAATTTTTCCTCCTTTGTTCCCATAAAATTTCTTACTGAATTTTTGTCCAATTCACATACAGAGGAAGGAAACACTTTGAGCAAAAACCTTAATCTAAAGAAAGATCTCAGTCTACCTGGGTAAATTTGGCGTTTGAATTACATACATGTAATTCAGGGGGCCTACAAATTCTGGAGTGCAGCCAGCCAACCATGCTAAAATGAAATAGGTTTTCCTGTTAAGACAAACCTCTTGGTACCTTAGGTTTCATGACAGCCCCAGTCATTGAGCCTGCATTGTCTATAACAAAGCTCTTTCTTTTTTGTCTTCAAAAAGGTGCTTTCTATGTAGCAAATAATGGCAGAGTGATGATGATTGGGTTTTTAAATCACAGATCTGTGGTGTGGTTTTATCACACCTTAATCCCAGAGCGTTGCGTAATGTCTGTACTTCTCACAATGCAGTAGATTGAGTATAAATATATTCTGCAGAGCTGTCTTCCACCTATTCCTTGGAAGAAATTTGGGCTGTGAATTCCTTATTCATAGAGTTGGGTTTTGGTGTGGTATTATACACAACCTTTGGTACACAATGGGCTTATTTAATAATACTTCAGTAATCAAATACAAAACTTGACTTCTTTCAGTCCTATACTGGCTAATGTAGTCTAGTGAAAGTCATTCTATCAGTGGAATGTGTATTAAAAGCAAATCACAAAACACAGGTTATACACAGTATTTTATTCTGCATGTGTATGATGCTGATAAAGTCAGAGTTATCATGTTAAGTATAGAAAATCAATAAACTTAACAGTCTGTATTTTGTTGTGTCCAGCTGCATGAAAATGTATTCAGCACAGAAATCATTGAATGGATGTATGACAAAAAGGGAATTGGTTTTAATTTGTCATCTGCCTTACAATAAAAAACATATGTACATAGTGGAATGGGGAGAATCAATTTGATGATTTAAGTGATATGCAACAACCTTATGTCCCATTGTAATGTCTTTGAAGGGTTAAAAAAGAGCCTGACGTGCTTTAGTGACATTGTTGGAGTTTTTGTCGTCTGTGTTGTTAATCTGTGCAAAACGTCATGTTGTCTTAACATAGAGGCTTCAATAAGCCAAAAGCAGAAACATTTAGTGCTTTAGTTTTGATTCCTAAAAACAGTGTTATAAAATTAGATTCTATATAATATTTCAGTATAAACTGACACCTTGTTGCCTTTTAGGCCTTGCAGCATGGATTTTTTGACTTTAAGACATTTGATGTGGATGAATATGAACACTATGAGGTTTGTACATTTAATAATGAGTTGAATGTGTTTGGTTTTCCTAAAATAAGTGAGAATATACAGGACCCCACAACTTAAAACATACTGGAAATGCATTTTAATTCAAGTAAAACCCAGTGTTCATAGTAAGGTATGCCCTTTCAGTGCATCACATAATAACTCTACTGTTTTCTCATAGCTCTTCTGGCTTCTGGAATCTCTTTCAAGCTTTCCCAACCTTCCCCCAGGATACAATCCAAGGCCTCCCAGCTGACCCACAGAGTCTGTGGGGTTTTTCCAACACTTGTTGAGCTGCTTCCTGAGATGCCATTAGTCCCAAATATATGATAGTTTTTTTAATAGCTACACAGATGAAGCACATTTTGAACTTTTTGTAGTAAGGCTGGATTATATGGCATTCTAGTAATGAAAATACATCCAAGTATTTCCCTAGTGAAGTCCCAGAAAGCTAATACCTAAAATAAGTTAGAATATACAGTACCCCACAACTGAAGAATAGATACTTTGGTTGACTCTAGGTGCTTCTAGGGTTTTATCTAACATACGCACTTTTATCTGCTAATAGTAAACAGTTATCTCAAGCTCTGTTGCTGCAGAGAGCCTTTAAGATATGCCCATGCTGCAGCTGTGAACTGGGCTGTGTACAGAAGCTGTGCATACAGCTGGCCCAGAACACTTCCATGAGCTGTCTACCATTTCCCTTGGTTGTGTTGGACCCCTTGTCTTTGGCACTCCCCTAAGTTCCTGAAGTTGCACTGGTTAAGGAGACAAATACATAAACTAGAGGTGTACTGAACATCTGCCTATATACTAAACTCTTTTTAGAGTTGTATTACTTTACTGTAGCCAGTATTCTTCCCTCCCAGCCCCTCTAGTTTCAGAAAACATGGAAATACCAGAATAAATTTGCTTAGTCTGAAAACACCCATTTCAAAATTTATTCCGTTAAGCTGAATATTTCTAATATCAAATAAGGACAACTGCTTTTCTTAAATGTCTGTAACATTTCCTAAACAACTGTTTTAAAAGCAAGAAGATAGGGGTGACTCAGTGCATATCTGACATACATACAGCTATAGGACATACCTCAAGAAAGAGGGTGAAGCCAGGAGCGGAATAAACAGTGGAAAAACTGAATTTGCAACACAAATCTCTACAGTAGATGTTGGCTGCAGCAGGCACGCTATAGCATATAGCTAGTCACTAAACTTAAAAGCATTTGTAGAAGGAGTTCAGTACACTGAAATGTTCCAGAATGGTTAGATTGAGAAACTGGAATAGTCTTTGCTGAATTACCAAAATTCAATGACCAGTAACTAAAATGTAAAGTATGAAATTGCTGGGGTTTTGCTTCCTCTATGTACAAAAGGAAAAGGTTTGACATCTAAACACAAATGATGGTTGGGAATACTTAGGATTAGGCATTAATCTGCCTGAAAGAAAGTATTAGAACAATTGGCTAATTTCTCATTATTTTGTTTGATGCTGAACATTAGTTTAGTCTGTGAAAAGCACGTGTGTGTGAATGGTGTTAAAGTAGCTGCCTGCTGTCTGCGGTCTTCTATGGTTTTATGCCTCGTGGTCAGCTTTGTATGTTTAGATACGTCCTGTGCTACATTTCAGAACCTTTAAATGTTCCAGGTTTTTGCTGTGTTAGGTCTCCAAATGTGTAGTTTTGTGGAGAAAAGTTGCATAAGACTTAAAGGGGGCAGCTAAAGGAAATTCTATTTCATGTTTGTAGCTCTTTCCCCTTACTACATGATCAAGGCAGCTAATTCCCCTTTTGTTGGACTAGATGTAAAATACATTCTCCTTTTTGTTAATAATAATGTTGTTTGCATGTAGTGTTGAGTAGATACAAATACATCTGTAGTTCAGATTGGTTAATATTTCAAGTATTCACAATAACCCACATAGCTATAAAGAACTACTTATTTCACAAATAAAGCTGGTAATAGAGATACAAAAATACATTTGACTTACTGAACAGGACTTCTTGCCTGAAGGGGTAGAGGTGCTCCAATGTTGGCATTGCAGTTTGTGACACAAATCTGGGTGCTTTTGGGGTCCCGACCTGGCTGGAAGATGGGTTCACTGCTCCTTATGCAGCCTTGTTCACTTCCAGATTTCTTCCTGTGAGGACATTTGGAGCAAGCCTAATGGGCTTAGCAGAGCAAACAGTGGGTGAATTGGTTACAGTAAAGTCCATTATCAGATCCTTTCACTCATTAGGATGTTTTGAGGAGCTGAGAACTAAAAACATAAGCTTAATAATGCAGCAGAACTGAGTGCCATGTCCTTAAAAGTCACACTGAGCATAACTGTATTGCTACCTGAGGACTGAGCGCTCTCCAGTTAGGATAAAAGAAGGCAGTTTTGCACTTTAGTTACACGTTTCCAAAGAAGCTTCCAGTTTTTTGGCACTGCCAGGATTTGAAAAGCCTTTTTGAAGTTTTTATTTAAAAGTGGGTGAGAAATGCAAAAGCTCCCAGTTTGAAAACGTTCTTAATTTAGTCTTTTTATTTGATTTATATTTTGCTTCTGTGATTACTGGCTTATCAGAGCTTATGCCAAGATGTAGATTTCGGTTTCTAAAGGGAAATTAGAATTGTTTTTAAGGATTAATTGGTTTTAATTTGTTTTCTGTGAATTGGGTTTTTTAGCCAGGGAAGGGAAGCATTTTTCCATATTCTTTCATTAAAACATACAAGAATGTTGGTATTTGTAAGTTTTGTAAGTAGGTATCTTAAACTGCTGAAACCTCTAAGAGAGAAATACCTTAGAGAGAGGATCTTTCTGCTTTTCTTTGAAAAACTTCAGCAAAATTGGTTTGTGTCTCATTTTATGAAGAGATTTCTGCAAAGCAGCTTATGGTTGGTTAGTTTGTCCCATATAGATAAGCTGGCTAATTCCATTTGAAGTGTTTTGATTTAAGGTAGCAACAACATAGTGAAAAGTAAAATAAACTTGAGATTAATTCTTCTGAACCTTGTCTGTACAGATATTAAAAAGCTTTTCTCTTTTTCTCCTGACATTTTTTATAGCGAGTGGAAAATGGTGACTTCAACTGGATTGTTCCAGGAAAGTTTTTGGCATTTAGTGGACCACACCCAAAAAGCAAACTTGAAAATGGTATGGTGCATATTGTAATGCTGTCCCATTTCCAGCGTGTGCAACAGCCCCACCCAATGAGCAGAAGATAAGAGAGGTTTATAGGTTAATATTCATCTTCAGAAATAATCATACAGTGATCATTTTATATACAATGATAGAGCTTCATTCCAAAGGTTTTGGAACTCTTCTTGGCTAGAAGAATTCCAATTCTTCTAACAGTCAATGGCTTCCATTCAGTGACAAAGTGCCTGAGAAATTCAGGTCCCTTCCTTTTCTCCTGGAACCTGACACGTGATACAATAAATGTGCAGAATTAAAGGCGAGTTGCATAAAACAAAGGAGACTATAACAAAGGAAAGACTTTAAAAAGAAGCTTGCCTTTACTACTGAAGATTCTTGGCATAATGGGAAGAACCTATATGATTCTAATGGAATAAAAAAGAGACACTTCATCAATAGAGGGAAAGGAGAGATTTGGTTCAGCTAAACTCAGTCATTTAAAAACTACAATCAGATTTTTGCTGAATTTCAACTTACTCCTTGTGCTTCTTCCTTTTATAGGTTATCCTCTTCATGCACCTGAAGCCTACTTTCCCTATTTCAAGAAACATAATGTCACATCAATTATAAGACTCAACAAAAAAATTTATGAGGCCAAACGTTTCACTGATGCTGGGTTTGAGCATTATGACCTGTTCTTCATAGATGGAAGCACACCAAGTGACAGTATAGTTCAGAGGTTCCTCAACATCTGTGAGAATGCTGATGGGGCTATTGCTGTACATTGTAAAGGTGTGCGCACTGTTATTTCTCAGACTGAAGTTCAAGATGAGTATTAGTCCATAGAGTTTATTTAGAAATAAAACATTTAAAAATAACACTTTCCAGTCATGAAAATAATATTGCTTAAGATACTTGACTAAATATGTGATAAATATTTGTTATTTTCATGTGCATATTAAGTTCTCTCATCCTACGCCACTACTTACAGTAACTGACAATCTGTTGTTCATTGTCCTGGGTTTTCTTAGTATCACTAGAAGGCATGAGTTTGAGTTGATTTCTCTTTTGCATTATGCTTTCACAGCATTATGATCATTGGTTAGGAAATGCAAAAGACTGAAAGGTTTTCTTTGTGCTTTTGGACTGTTGTCCATTTTTCTGTGGAGCATGACTTTCTCATTTCAAGTTAATGTGAGTTATTGCGATGCCAGCATTTCAAACCTGCTTATTTCAGCAAAACAGCCACAAAACATGCTTAATCACGATGATTAACAAAGGTTTTGAAGGGTTTGGCTTGATTTATGTTTGGAGTTGTGTAAGGACATTGTGGAGACAAATGTCTTGCTGGTCTGAAACAAGAACAGTGCTATTCATAATTTTTCCATGAACAATAAGCATGTGTATCTAAGATAAGTAAGTTTATTTGCTAACAAGTTGTTGCTGTGGCTAGAACTCTGCAATTCTGGCATTAATAAGCTGGACATCTGCTTACTGAGTGAGAGTACAAACTAGTGATCAGCAGGAGCAGATTGCTATTCTCCAGGCTTAGTTGCTGAAGGAATATAATATACTTTTCTAGTATATTACATATATATATCTATATATATATTATTATTAGGTATATTCTAGTATATTAGATATGCACTTGCTAAACTTCCTATTTATAAAACCAGTAAAAACCAAAATCAAAGTACCTTTGAGAGGGCTAACACACATACTTTACAAATCAAGCTTCAAATACATGCAAATACATGTGCACATCACAGCAGAGAGCAGCACGTGCCTCCTCAGCCAGTGTCTTTTTCTTTTTGAATAAGTTCTATTGTGAAACCAAGCTATAAAACTGCTCACTGCTATCTGTAGAAACAGCAAGAATTTTGACCAGTGTATAATTTTATATATCAATGGCTTGGTAATTGCCTTTTTTATAATATCAGCCTTTAAAAAAAACCCAAACAACCAACTTAGAAGTAGAATTGTGCAAATACCAAGAGTGATCACCGTTCCACGCGTTCTTGAACCCTCTTAGCTTCTTATAAGCATGATATGTTTGTTCTTATATCTGCAGCATTGAAATCTAGTTATGTGATAAATGGGATACTGAACAGAAGTTCTTTCTTCAAATATTAAGATGGTGAATAACATTGTAAAGAAGTCTTCTCCTATCCTACTTTAATCGCATACTTAGGAAATGCTCATGACTTTGTTTGTGAATGTTGATACTTGTGTTTCTGTAGCTGGCCTGGGGAGAACAGGAACACTGATTGCCTGCTATATAATGAAACACTACAAGTTCACACATGCTGAAGCCATTGCTTGGATAAGAATATGTCGACCAGGCTCTATTATAGGACCCCAGCAACACTTCTTGGAAGAGTATGTATACCTTCTTTGCTACTAAGAATGAACTGCTTCTCTACATCCTTCTCCATCTTGCACTTTTTATAGGATCTGCTTTCTGTCTACTGACATCGTATGTTACTGCCTGTTGCAGTATATTTAAGGTTAGTCAACTTGGGATTGAACTCAAACTTACTAACAGTCGTCTTTTCTGGGGTGCTGTGCCTTTTGTCACCTTAAGGGGCAGAGAGTCTCGAGATCTGCATGTTTGTGTTCATATATAGCCTATGATGACACTTAAAATTAATCTCACAATAGTATAACTGCTATGGGTTTTTCTTTGTTGTAACTAACGATTAAGAATGTAGTGGACAGCTCCTGACCTCTTTCAGATTCCTAGCATAATGTATGAAGTGTTTCTGATTCGGAGCTAATGGTCGTTAGCAAAATAAAGGTATGGTTTTAATACAGCTTTTCTCAAAATGGGCTGTATACTTTGGGTTGAGAACATTTCATGTGCAGATAATTTGAACGGGTGATTCAAGGTTTGATCCTGACTGGAACTGAAAGACAAAATTGCACTGGCTTCGGAGATGTAGACGTTAAGTTTAATTTCATGGTGGTTTCTACATTGTGCATTTACTATTACAATACTTATGCTGGTATTTTTTATTTGATACCATGATGATATTTAGTTGGAGGCATTTTCGCTGTTAGGAGAAAGAACATTTTGAAAAAATCCACCACAAATTAGTGTGGTGGTTTAAGCCCAGCAGCAGCTCAGCACCACGCAGCCGCTCACCCACTGCTCCCCACTCCCCACTGCGGTGGGGAGGAGGGTCAGAGAAAAGGTAAAGCCCTGTAGGTTGAGGTAAGAACAACTTAATAGCTGAAATAAGAGTAAAATGTAATTTTAATTAATAATAATGATGATGATGAAAGGAAATAGAGAGGAAGGAATAACACTACCACCCCTCACCCACCTCTCTTCCCCCCTTACACCCTTGAGAAAAAGAAAAACCAAAAAAGCAAAACTCACGTGTTTCTCTATACAGTTGCTCACCACCCACTGGCTGATGCCCAGCCCACCCCTGAGTAGTGATCAGCCCCTTTCTGGCCAAGTCCCCCCAGTTTCTATACTGGGCATGACGTGCTGTGGTATGGAATACCCCTTTGGCTAGTTTGGGTCAGGTGTCCTGTCTCTGCTCCCTCCTGGCTTCCCGTGCCCCTCCTCACTGGCAGAGCATGAGACTGAAAAGTCCTTGATTGGGGTAAGTGCTGCTGAGCAACAACTGAAACATCAGTGTGCCACCAGCGGTATTCTCAGACTAATGCCAAACCACAACACTGCACCAGCTCCTAAGGGAGAGAATTATCACACCTGAAACCAAGACAATTTGTCTCGTTTTGGGAAAAAACCAAGAGCTCTGCTAGATACTGTGTAAATACAGTAAAACATACACTGCACAGAATCAGAGAATCCACTGGGTTGGAAAAGACCTTTAAGCTCATCCAGTCCAACCATTCCCAGCACTGCCAAGGCCACCACTAACCCATGGCACTGAGGCCTCGGCTACACGGGGTGTGAACACTTGCAGGGACGGTGACTCCAGCCCTGCCCTGGGCAGCCTGTTCCAATGCCTGAGCACCCTCTGGGGAAGGAATTGTTCCTCAGCTCCATCTAAACCTCCCCTGGTGCAGCTTGAGGCCGTTTCCTCTTGTCCCATCCCTTGTCCCTTGGGAGCAGAGACCGACCCCGCCTCACTGCAACCTGCTGTCAGGCAGTTGTAGAGAGCATCTTAAAATCCAACAGATATCAGAGAGAAGCAGCATTACTGTAATTCATAACAGAAACTGAGCATGAATGAGGATTCCTATTTCTTTTCCAGTGCAACTGAATGGGCACTCCCTTATCTGACATTTGGCCTACAATTTGCCAAAATACTGTGAATCACAAGCTTTCACAAACCACAAGTGCTCACTGAAGGCATATTGAACTTCTCCACACTGTGCTGATGCTTAGATGATGCACTCTTAAAAATAACTTCCATAATAGAGCAAAATTGGGAGAGATAGTAGGTAGTGTGATTAGTAAGTGCAGTTTACTTGAAAGACATCAAAAGCAGGGCCCATGTCTTTTCTGCAGTGGTATATAAATGCTTGGTTTGATTTTATAGATGGGCAAAATTCCTTCAGGTTTTTTTCACTCATACTGTAGTATTGTTCATTAAGAGTTTTCTATTGGCCTCACGGCAATAGATACCTGTTGTGGCAATCAGGCAAAACCCAGGGAATGTCACCAATAGTGTCAAAATAGGATTGAGAAAGAGGGAGCCAACAGCAGTTGGCATCATTCTGATATAAAATCTCTTGCCTTTGGGGCTGCAAAATTGCATCTGACAAAAAGTGAAAATCCTGTAGCTTGGATTTCCCAACATTCCTAAATGTCAGAGCTTCATCTCCAGGTTCTTTGAGGTTTAACAGGGGGGTTGAGAAGGTTTTTGTGGAGACTCTCCCACCCAAGTATTTATTGAGTCAGTTTGTTACTGGGAGTACAGTTAATCCTGGAAGACTTCAAAGATCTTTAAATTCAAGCATGTTTTCTAGGCTCCTTCTGTTAGGTGGAATAAGAGGTGCTCCCTCTTCCTCTGTCCCGTCCTTCTCTCTTCTTTTGCTGTTTTCTTGGAATGTAGTGAAATTTGCCTCGCAGTGCTTACCGTTCCCTGTGCTATTGAGCAGGTTTAGGCAGTTGGCTCAGACTGCTTGGCCCTTGAGCTTTGCCGTAATACTTTCAACCAAAAAAATGTTTCCAGTGCAAGTATATTCTGACTGAATTCCTTATTCTTTTTTCCTCTGTTCAGTGTAAGACTTTAATTTTGTTGCAATAATACGTAGTAGAGTCTCAGTTTTTGGATGGAACTATCATGAACGGTACCTACCCAGCAAAATTCCTTATTCAGGAATAACACAGTCACATCAACAAAAGCCTGCTTGGCCCATGCACATTGTAGCCTTATGTCTGAAAGACGTGATCTTTTATTTTCTGCAAACTGAACTAAAGTCCCATTCAACTTTAAATGGCTGTAACCACTTCCACTGTACAGGTCAGCTGTGATTTTACTGCACAGTGTCTTTACATACACAAATCTCATGCTAATAACAAGTTGGAAAGTGCTCTGTCATCATTCATTCTACACATTACATAAAAGCATTATTTTAAATGAATCTTTAAGTTGTGTTTTAAAAGCCTTTAAAATACCATTGCAGATTCCTCTTTAGTTCATCTCTTTACCCAGTCGGGGTTTGTAAGTTCAAGTTTCATTACCTGTAATATTTCTGTGATGGCTACAGACTCGTTTGGTGATTCTGGGGTGTTTTGTTGTTATCTTTAACCACTGAAAATGTTCTGGGTTTGTTGGGGTTTTGTTTTTTCTGTGATAGACATTCAGATTTTTTTCTTTCCAGATAAAGATGTACAGAAGACCCAAATGTTGGCAATCTGTAAGAGCAGCATGCTTTCTTGTTGGGTTTATGTGTCTGCACCTTTGTTGATATGAATCGATTTGTTTTGTATCCCAAAGGAAGCAAGCAATGTTATGGCTAGAGGGAGATGTCATCCAATCAAAGCACAAACAGCGAGTCCTTGATGGAAACATTAACAGAGTTCTTTGTGGCTTGAAGGACATTTCAATCAGTGACAGCTTGACTAAAGTACAAGACTTGGATCAATACAGGCAGGTAGGAGTTCGTAGAGAAGATTTCAAATAAGCAGAGATGGAGTTGATCTGTTAATAACTAGCTTTAGATAATGTTTAATTTTTTTAGGCTTGTATTAGTACTCAATTGCTTTTTCACAACTAAAATGTTCTGGTTTAAACCAATGTAGGTATTTCTTCAAACTTCAAAAAACTTGTATTACTTCAAGTCATTCTTTCAGGGGTTTCAGTTGTTGGTTGCAAAAAAAATAAATCAGTTCTCTTCCTGAAAATGTATTTATTCCAAATTCCTAGCTAATAATGCATGAGCATATAGATGGCCATCCCTTTATCACAGTGTTATGGGTTACTGATGAGATATATACATTTAGGGTAAGGACCTTACAGTTATTTCTTGGAAGCACAGGCATGAGATGTGAATGAACGTGATCATACTTGTGCGTTCTGGGTGAGGAAAACTCTTGAATTGTAGTTTCCTACAGTATCTGTAAGAAGCAGTTTAGAGGAACTATGCATTTGATTAATGCTCTCTTAGCTCTGCCATAACTAAAGAGCTTTCACATTGCTGACAGAGTCCTTAACTTGATGTAAAAGACCAGGGATGTCCTGGGCATCTGTCACATGATCTATCATCATCTGTAAAGGTACTATGGAAGATAAAAAGTTTGTGGCTTGGGATATAGAAAGTTAAATACCTAGATTTCTAACTTGGAAATATAACACTGTGTAGGGATGATCTTGTACACCAAATGAAAACAGTTGGCACACAGCTGTATGGGTAAAAAATGTTTTCAAATCTGAGCTACTACTACAACTATACTGCTTCCAGTATTCAAGGCAACTTACTTGCAGGTAACTCAGCTACCTATACACTTTGTAGCAGCTTATGTACAGGTTCACAAAACAAATTCACAGTGCCACTTTCTTCTACTGTAAACCTCTCTGTACTATGTATTTAATTTTTTTACAGATGTCATATTCAGATTTCAAACGTTTCCGAATGTTCCTAATATTCAGATTTCAAAACATTTAACTTACATCTTTATCTCTTTGGATATTTGATTATCTTTCAAAACCTCATTATACTGGGCTCTCTAGAAGCTCAAACCAAACTGATGTTCCCAGTCCCCCAAATGCATGAGGGCTCAGAATCAGAGGACAGAACAGCTACATGCAGTAACTGTTGGGCAGGGAAAGACAGTGAAACAAAGTTTACCAGCATTGAGGTAACAGTGGCCTAGCAGATAATCCTCAATGAAATCTAGCTAAAATGTTTATGTTGTCCTATAATTAGTGCAACACTTGGACCTTCACATGATTAGATTAACTTTTATTGTCTTACTACTTCTGTAAACCTTTTCTCTGGGTTAATGGCAGAAACTATTAAATAGAATCCCAGACTGGTTTTGGTTGGAAGGGACCTTAAAGCTCATCCAGTTCCAGCCCCCTGCCACGGGCAGGGACACCTTCCACTAGAGCAGGTTGCTCCAAGCCCCTGTGTCCAACCTGGCCTTGAACACTGCCAGGGATGGGGCAGCCACAGCTTCTCTGGGCACCCTGTGCCAGCGCCTCAGCACCCTCACAGGGAAGAGCTTCTGCCTAAGAGCTCACCCCAGTCTCCCCTCTGTCAGGTTAAAGCCATTCCCCTTGTCCTGTCACTACAGCCCTTGTAAAGTCGCGAGTGTTGGTCATGAAAACAGAATGTATCTTTGCTCTTCTTGCTCTTCTGGCTTGCAGCTACTCTCACTAAGTCCATTCATCCAAATTAACATAGAAAGTAGTGTGCCCACAATACAAAAACTCAGGGGAACAGAAGCAGAAGGAAACAGGAGAAGATACAGCTTAACCCAAAGGATCTGCTGTCATTTGTAACGTCAGCCTTATATCCAGGCTAGATTGGTATTGCAAATTTTACAAAGCACTCATGATTGTTCTGTTGTCTGCAGAGCAGCAAGGTCACTTAAGCACAATAGGAGCTGCAGTAATGCAAACAAACACTTGTCTGAGGTCAGATGAAGCATAATGGCCATAAACTAACACACAACAAGTTTCACCTCAACATGAGAAAGAACTTTTGTCCACTGAGGGCATCAGAGCCCTGGCACAGGCTGCCCAGGGGGGTTGTGGAGTCTCCCTCTCTGGAGACATCCCAAACCCGCCTGGACACGTTCCTGTGTGCCCTGCTCTGGGTGGCCCTGCCTTGGCACGGGTTGGACTGGGTGATCTTCAGGGGCTCTTCCAACACTAATGGTTCTGTGAGTCTGGCGTAACTGGTATGAGTTGTTTTCATTTGGCAATAAAAAATTACAGTTCTCTCCTTGCTTTGTGTAGCTTCATATTTCTCTGCTACTTAAGAAACTGTTCTCTGCTTAATACCTGGGTCTTAGAAAAGTCTATTTTGAATCAGAATTACAAATAGGCATTTAAACAGTGTTGCCAGGACACAGGATGGTTAGGACAGTGGATTTTTAGCTCCTCTTGCAGGACACACAACGTTATCTAAATTTCTTCCTCCTCTTGTGTGTACCACAAAGTTGTTTGTTGCTGCTTCCCTTCCACATTGATGATAACTTTAAAAATAGTCCTGGAGAAAGGAGTTGAATTTGATGTCCTGTAAAAACCCACTTCTTTGAAGTAAATAAATACTGGCACTAGACTCAAGCATCCTGAACTGACTTTGAGGTCACGTTCTGCAAAAAGCCTCTGTGAAATGTGTTTGTGAGTGGCAGAGTTTACTGAACTGTGCAAGGCCAGAGCAGTGCCCCGTCCGTGCAGAGGGATTAGCCTTTTAAATCACAGTCTTTGCAAAGGAGATGTTCAGTACTTTGAAACTACTGCTAAGGATCTGATGGATTTCCTTGCTCGCATGCTTCATGTTTCCCAGAATGAGTTTGAAGACAATGCAGGTGTGGAAGCCCAGGATGGCATGACACAGGGAGATAAGCTCAATGCCTTAAAGACTCGGAGACGGACGTGTTCTAGTACAGCTGGAGCTCTGAGGTAAGTGTTAATGAATTCTGAGGGAAGCTGCAATTTGAAATTCACTCAGTGCTATCAGATCTTTATGGCAAATACATGGCCTTGGTTGTTGTACCACCTTCTGTAGTGGAACTCTTTCTAGATATATATCTGTTAGTTGCAGATTTGATGGTTTTCTGTCTCCCTTTTCAGGCTACCTACTTACTATGTAGCAGTAAAAGACAAAGTAAAAAAATACCTCAAAACCTTCAGGTTTCTCTCTACTACTTTAAAGTTTTTGTCTCAAACAAAATATTCTTCAGTGAACTTTCTGTACCTTTCCATAATTTTCTGTACTCCCTATATAAATGTTAAACTTTTCAGAACCAGTAAAAATGTGAAGTGTGAAAATAAACCTGCAATACTTCTCTGTTGTTTAACTGTAAATGAAAATAATGATTGTCAATAATTCCTAACTCTTGTTAGTCTTGTACTTTAAAGCCAGTATGAGACATGAGTATGCTTTGTGAGAGAGGAAAGGCTCTTTATGGTTTGATAAAGACTGCTGCTTTTGTTTCTTTAGGCTTCAAGACACAAAACTGCACACCAGGTCACGATCACAACCTTTCAGGTATTAACTTTCACATTATAGTTCTCAATGGGTACCACTCAGGGCTTGTATTTTCAATGTTTTGAATTATCACACCAATTTATCAGCAATTTCAGACTTCTGATAACAGACTTTAACACCTGCAAATGCTGTGGGAATATAAGGGACAGAGGGGTACAGCTCTGCTTCGGGGATACCTTGAATTCTATTTAGTAAATAATTACCACGTACAAGTAATTTCCTCAGTCACGTTTTCTAGTATCGATGGTGTTCTGCAGTGAAGGATGAGTAACAGTGGTGGTTTAACCCCAGGCGGCAGCTAAGCACCACAGCCTCCCGCTTACCTCCTCTCAGTGGGATGGAAGGGTAAAAGTGAGGAAACAACTCATGAGTTGCAATAAAGGCAGTTGAACAGGGAAAGCAAAAGCCACACACACAAGCAGAGCAGAACAAGGGATTCGTTTACCACTTCCCATGGTCAGGCTTCAGCCATCTCCAGGACAGCAGGGCTCCATCACACGTTACTTGGGAAGACAAATGCTGTAACTCTGAACGTCCCCACTTCCTCCTCCTTCCCCCAGCTTTATATGCCAAGCATGACTCCGTACGGTCTGGAGTATCCCTTTGGTCCGTTGGGATCAGCTGTGTCCCCTCCCAGCTCCTTGAGCACCCCCAGCCTGCTCGCTGGTGGGGTGAGAGGCAGAAACAGCCTCGACTCTGTGTAAGCTTTGCTCAGTGGAAACTAAAACGTCCCTGTGTTATCAACAGTGTGCAGCACAAATCCAAACCCACAGCCCCATACTAGAGGCTATGAAGAAAATTAACTCTATCCCAGCCAAAACCAGCCCACCAGTTAACACATAACCACTTTATCTCTGTAAACTTACCTGTCTCGAATGCTTAAACTGGCTACCTGTTGTCTGCATACCACAGTTTTTGTCCTTTGTGGTTTAGTAGATGAAGTAGAGGTATTGCTTAGTGGATACAACCAGTGCTGTTCTTTAGAAGATAAATAGTGAGTTTCAGTACCTTTTCATGCAGGGTCCTCACTGGATACGTTACTACAGGCTTTGCTCAGAACTTCCTGCGGAGCCAATAAAGCCATTAGTTTTTTCTCATTTTCTAAATGTTCATTTATGACCTGTGCTGATCTCAAATGAGCGCTGACCGTGCTGCCCAAAAGAAAATAAAATGTAGAGTGAAAATTGACTTAATTTTTAAGAGTTATAGGAATGGCAGAATTGAGTCTCATTGTGTCCTTTACCCCACTGCATCTAAAATACAACATGTAAGATAAACTATCCATCATTAGAAAGCATTAATACTGACAGGAACACGTTCTCTTCAGTTTTGTGACAACCTGGATTTTGGAAACAGATTACTCCAGATGTCCAGCCTTGGAGGTGTCTGTTTACCCTTTCTTGGTGTGGAATGAAAGCTATTTCTGCTCATCGTCATTCTGTGCTTGTAGCTGGAGACTTGTACCCAAGGTTTTTCGTCATTTAAGAGCTGATCATGGTAATATCCCCTGGTGTAAAGATGGAGAGAACTTCATTCTACTGTGAGGCTATTTGTTTGCTAGCTTTTAGTAAGTGAATATGGCCAGCTCTAATGCTAACATTTTTGAGCAGTCCAGTGCCCCACACTTCCAGCTATAGCTTCACAATATGGTACAGCAGGGGAAAAACGTGAGTGGGATCTTTGAAAAGTTTATTAGAAAGAGATTTAAAACCAGGCAAACTGATGCGTTTTCACTGTTGACTTCTTAGTACTCAAACCTGAGAATTCCCACTTTTTAGAATACCAGTCTGAAATACCATACTAGAAGGCTCTATGTGTTTCTGAGATGTATATTTTAATGATAAAAACCTTGCTTCTCACTAAAACTCTGTGTTCTTTTTAGACTCAATACTTCGAGTAGCACAGAAGGATCCATGTCTCCTCTGAAGGCCTCCAAAGTGATGGCAGTTAATTCACCATCTGCTGAAAGAATAAGCAGAATTTCTACATCCTCAGGCTCTAACCTTAAAAGGTTTGGGTTTTTTTCCTTCTCATTTTGGTACAATGGTACACAATGGTTTTCAGCACATGTGCGGTCTGTGAAGGGCTTGCTGTTCTTGGATGTAAGAAGGGTTAAATTTACTTCCAGAGTGATTTGCTGTTCCACCAGCCAAACTTTAGTTGCTTGCAGATTTAAAAAAACAAACAAAACCCCAAAACTTACACTGCTGGCATGAGAGTTTTGGTGGGATTTTATCACGTATTCCCACGAGTCTATTTACTATTAATGACAGAAGAATACTGAGTGATCTTTAATTTTATGAACCCATTATTAGTTGTACTAAGTAGTGATGGATGTTAAGTGAAATTTAGAATGATTGATGCATTTTTAGTAACTTCCGGGCACAAATATTTACTTGAAGAAAATAACTAAAGAGGTATTTCAGGGCACCCTATTTTTATTCTCAAATTTTATCATACTACTTCTTGGTTACTTGAGGACTTTTATTACTGATTTCAAGAAACAGAAGGGGAGTTCTTACTGTTCCATGTACACAAAATACTTCCATGTAGATCAGCCACTGCCTAAACCTTTTAACACAACCTCCTTCATGGGCGTACAGTTTGGCAGAGGTGAAAGCTGGCCATGGTAGTGCTTGAATAAGCCAAGTTTGGGAACTCCTGACAAAGAATTCTGGGTTTCATTAGTTGAGAGGTAGAAGATGAAAGGAAATAATTTCAGAATGGTCTGTGTTATTCACTTAATGTCTTCTGAGTTGTCTGTTATTTTTTCTGTATGTATCTGTACAGACCTTGTGTGTATTTTTCTTTTTTCCCCGTATGTGTTTTCTATTCAGTGTTTCCATAAACTCCAGACTAGCCAGTTCTCTAGGGAACCTGTACGCTGCTTCAGATGATGATGAGAGCAAACTGACATCATCGTCCTCTAGGACAGGTTTTTCTGTAAGCCATATCTCCAGCCACTTCAATGGCAGCTTGCAGCTGCCTCACAGCAATAACCATGAACTGAACAACAACTTGTACAACAGAAACAGCAGTAGTGGCAGCAGCCTGAGCAGCCAAACCAGTTTTCCCAGCGCCGTGACAGATGAGTACGCATCAACCTTCCTTTATGGGCCTTACGACTCCTCCAGCACGATCCCACATTCAATGAATTCCTGTAAGTTCATAGTTACAACAGCACTGTCAGGCATCTGAGCAATGCTGATCTTCCTTGCTTCTGCGAGCAAAGCTGTCGCAAAACAATCCCAGCATGGTTCTCTGACTTCCTTTCATGTTTCTGGACAACAACTTTGTCTCTTACCTTTGAAAGTAATTCTCATTTCATCTGCTTTTTTTCCACCTCTTTCAAGCATCTAGATCAAGGAGGTTCATGAAAATAAATCACTCCCGAACTTCAGCTAACACCTTTTCTGGTATCTTTTTTATGGACCTTCTTGCCCTTTAGATTTTTTTAAATTTCAAATTATCTATAACATAGTTTATAAGTTTATTATGTATCTTAATCTTCATGCAGTAACAGAGTTAAAGAAGCCTTTGTATGTATCATACTAGAAGTACAACATTCTTACAGATAGGGTTCATGTGAAAGATGAGTCCACTTGACATGAAACCTAGTCCTTTTCTAATACCAAATGGGAAAAGTATTTTAGAGAAAGGTATTTCTGATGGTCTCACTATTTTAGCTTTCATTCCTCGACAACTTAGAATCATAGAATCCCAGACTGGTTTGGGTTGGAAAGGACCTTAAGATCATCCAGTTCCAACCCCCCGGCATGGACAGGGGACACCTCACATTAGACCATGTTGCCCGAGGCTCTGTCCAGCCTGGCCTTGAACACTGCCAGGGATGGGGCATTCACCACTTCCTTAGGCAGCCTGGGCCAGTGCTGCTTTGGGCTTATTTTGTGCCCTTTTTCTGTGTGAAAGTCTGTATAAAGAGGGTGCGTGGAGAAATTAATGCAACTTGAAAATGCAGAAAAGAGAGACTATAGAAACTTGTAACTCAGTTATGAAATAAGAGATAACTTCAGGTATTTTAGGGAAAAAATAAACATATTTACTACTATAAATCTACAAATAATTTACAATATCTGGTTCGAAAAGATTTGATATCCTACTAATCATAAGCTGCTGTATTTTTAATAGAATATATTGCCCACAATTAATGGAACCTGTCAGCCTCTGTTCAGTAGTACCAACACTTCTGAGTTGTATATTTTAGCTCCTGGAAATTAAACTGTCTTCATATAAAGTTAACTTCAGAATATGACACCTTTCTCTCCTGTTTCCTTATCACTGATAAATTGTTTCATTCTAAAGTTTCATTCATTCACTCTAAAGCAGGTACTAAAACCAGTACCTGCTACTGGTTTCGAGTGTGGCCGGTCTCCTGCCTTTAAGCACCTAATACACATGGTGTGTAACCAGGGCGTTTCTGAGTTACCTGCAAAGCAACCTTATTTCAAAATAACAGTGGTTAAACTGCTTTCCTGCTTGGAAGATGTTTTTCAACTATGTCCTGAATGTTGCATGTGCTGCTAAATACACCACATGGCCTTGTGCATCTGGCACAATTGCAGTGGAGTGCACCTGCTTTAAGTACAATCGACTGAGTTGAGTGCAGTTTCTGGGATGTCATGGTGTGTACAACAGGAGTAGATTATTTGATCATTTAATCTCTGAATGCTTTCTGTCTGGTAGGGAGCCTCTGACTTACTGGCTGATACAGATCCATCTTGATGTTGGTTTATTTTGAAGACAGTATCATTTTTCTTGGTAATTAGTCCCACTGGTCGAATACAGTCATTTCACTTTCAGTCTGAAACTTATATCTCTTTATTGTGTCACGGTTATAGTCCTTTATTACACTATTTTCTTGTCAGGAAGGTATTTCATGCTAGTCATCTCAACTTGATTGTCTTCCAGTAAGCTAAGTTGGCTCAAAGATCCTTTAGGAAAGTGTTCAAATCCTTTTACAGGTGTTGAAAATCCCTTCTCAAGAAGTAGATGCAACACTTTTAAATTCATCTTTCAGGTCTAGAAAGCTATTCCTCAGTGCTGTCCTGCTTAGAAATTCATAGCTTGTGTAATGCATTGGGAATTCATGAGAGACACTGACTTGTATTTTAGCCCAATGTCCTGCATTCCTGTTTACTTTTTACGTGGAACTCTGTGGAAAAGCAGCATCTTCCCCCTCACTCCCACCCCCTTCTTAATAGGACCCATTAACCAGCCACGGACGATGTTGTGTTTCACCACTGCAAGCACTGACATCCGGCTGTTTTGCTTTTGGTGATGTTCATCGGTGGTCTTGAGCTCTGAGCAAAATATGGAATAGCATCAAGCCTTAATACCAACAGTACTGGTTGGCAGAACTCTGTTAAAAGCAGACTTCTATTTGGTGACTTCCACTTGACTGCTTTAGATGCTGAAATGACTTGGAACTCTTGACAGCCAACCCTTAGTCTTGTTGCTGGAAGAGTTTGCATTACATTGCACTTCTTTCTAATTGGAGCACATCAGATGCTCTACCTGACGGAAACCTATTCCATACACTGCTGGTGATGTTTATTCATTTAATTTATCACATCAAAGAACTCTTGAACGATATGAATTCTATTCCTCCTCTTTTTACTAGCAGGATCTCCCTTACTGAGTTAGATCTCAAGCTATCCATCTGTAACTGTACAGGTACTCTGATTTTAGAAAATCATCATTCTAGGTTTGTTAACTATCAGCACAAGTGGTGCACGAGCATTTTATGATGGTTAGGACAGTAAAATTGCAGTTCTAATTCTTCAATCTCATTAGTGAGGAAACTGGGAACTTCATTTTTATGCAACACAAGTACATATTTTTTTGTTTCTTCAGTATGGAGAAGTTATTCAATACTCTCTTCTTTTTTCTGTTTATAATGAAAATCTTTAAAAAACATTTATGAATACTGTTGTTCCACAGACAAATCCCAAACATGACTGTCACTTCCTGTTGTTGTCAGCTATCTATTTTTTCCTAATGGTTTTTGTCCTTCATCAGTGTAAGCTCATAATCCATTTCCTTTTTATCATGCTTCTGCTGTTGTATGCTGATGAACTAGAAAAAAAGCTTGATTTTCACAGAATAGACAACTTGCCATTCTAGCCAAATAGAAGAAATGTTTTATTTGCAAATGGGATGTTTTGATCAAACAGAATCTCTCGCAATTATAATTGGCAGAAATATTCTTACCAAGTAGAATCACTTTTAAGGTACCACAATAAGACTTTGACTTTGTTCTTACAGTAGTTATAAATCCAAATATCACTCTTTAAAATGTATTTTTATGGAAGAGTGTAACTGGGTAGTTTTAGGATGAGTCACCTTTTGCTTCTATAGCTGTCATGGAAACTGGCAAGATGGAAAATGCTCAAAAAAGTGAAGCGTTAGCAGTGTTTTAAAATTTATATACATCATCTTTATATGTTTTTCTTAATAAAAGCTTCCCATTAATGAATATAGGACAGCCTTTGCAAAAAAGAGAGACAAACACCAGCGCATCTTTCTCATCTGGAAAGCTGGCAGACACAAAGGATTATAAGTGCTTACGCATTTTCTGTAACATAGATTTATTTTAGTGGATCTTGTGGATTCAGGGTAGTTCTTGCCTGCTGCAACAAGAGTGTTGCAGCAGAGGTTTAGGAGAGTTGATGCTCAATTCAAAACTCTTACATTACTTTCTGCAATTCTCTGGAAAAAGTGCATGTTCAGGTGCTAACAAATAGTCCTAAATGCTCTCGAGGGGTTCCCTCTTGAAAGCTGACTCACAGCTCACTTGGTCCTCACCTTAAATGCTTGTGAACATGGTTCTAGTGCCCAGGTGGATCTGTGGCTTTTCTCTTCCAGGAGGCTTTCTGTGCCCCCTGTTGAAGAAGGGTAGTGATCTAAGCAGTTGCTTCAGCATGAACTTCATTAGATATGGTTAACTGTAGTGGAGCTAATTCTTTGTTTAAACATCTGATACTTGGGTATAAAACGACAAGCTTGAGATTGCATGGGACCACTGTAGGGGTACACTGAAAATTCTACTCAATTAACTGATTTTTATACTCTCATCATTGCAGTTCAGCAATTTCCTTTGGTTTTTTTCCTTCTATTTTTACCTCTGCTTTAAATGAGATTTTGTTAAATACCAGCATATGCCTTGTAAAGGTGGATTGGGGTCTTTTGTTTTGAATAAAGCTTTTAGAATCACAACACATACTTTGAGTCCCTGCAAATAGGAGGTAGGAATGTAAGTTTTAAAATAGAAAATTCAAAAGATTGAAAAAGGAAAAAGAAAAAAAATCACAATTACAAGCTTTGAAATATTGCCATCAATCTCTTTGGACAATGTGAAGAGATTTAAGGGCACAAATTAACATAACTGCAAAAGCAAACAAACCAACCAAGTTTCCACTTCAGAATCTTTAATTTATGGATTTCTTGTTTGTTTTCTTAAATCCTGATGTAGAATTCTTGGTTACTACTGCCTGCTAAGTAAAGGCCTGGGGTTCATAGTTCTTTGTCAACTAATGGCTAGCTGTTCCCAGGCTCACCAGAAGCATACAGTGCTTTCTGGTCATCTTTCATCTGTCCAAGCTTAAATGAATCTGTACTGCACAACATAGGAGAGGGTATAATTAAATTTCATGCATTTTTTAATGTTTGTTAATCAACTTTCCTTGGAATTCAGTTCTGAAGGATCCATCTCAAATGCTGCTCTGATTAAGTGTAGCAATCTTTCTGATGATTAAAATGCACATCTGAAATCGAGTGAGCTTTGAGGGCTGTTCCTTCTGCCTCACTCTTACACATATAATAAATAGCTTGACAAGTGCTCTCCCCAAAGCTAATAATCCAGAAGGATTATTAGAGAATGGAGTGGGGGGAAAGGCTTCTATTATTGTGTTTGGTGATTCCACGGTGATTCTGAGCCTATGATGAAAAAATACTTGTTATTTCTGTTTAGTTTTGCAGTCAAGTATTTTCTACTAAATGATACCCTTCATGTTGAATCCATTCAGTGCTAAAAACAGACCCTTTTTAGTCAGTGGTATTCAAATCTTTACATGCTGACAGCACTTTTTAAACCTAGGAAAGAATATCCAGATGGTCTCAGATCTTCAAGATGTGAAAATGCCTTTAAAAGACAACTTTGGAAATACACACCGAGACCTAAGATACAGAAAAAAGTGGTTTTGTGATATTAGTTAGAGCTCTAAAGGTTTATATATCTGTTATGCACTTCTCACTATGTATAATAAAGAGCATTTCTATAGGGAGTAGTTAAGAATAGTGGGAAAATGGAAGACTCCAAGGTTCTGAGCTTTCTTGGAATTCATTGTCTTCTCCAGTAGTTCTCTCTCATTCTGATGAATTGATGCAGTTTTAAGATATGATTTGGGGCTTTTATTTGCTATTTGTTTATAACTAGTACAGTGAAAAGCTCTCTCAGATAAGACTTTTTTATTCATCAGAATCCCAGGCTGGTTTGTGTTGGAAGAGACCTTAAAGCTCCTCCAGCTCCAGCCCCCTGCCACGGACAGGGACACCTTCCGCTAGAGCAGGTTGCTCCAAGCCCCTGTGTCCAACCTGGCCTTGAACACTGCCAGGGATGGGGCAGCCACAGCTTCTCTGGGCACCCTGTGCCAGCGCCTCAGCACCCTCACAGGGAAGAGCTTCTGCCTAAGAGCCCATCTCAATCTCCCCTCTGGCAGGTGAAAGCCATTCCCCTTGTCCTGTCCCTACAGGCCCTTGTAAAATCATCAGTGACAACTTGAGCACGTCTGTATAGGAGGTAATTAAATATTTGGATGCTCTCTAAACTACTTTATAATAGAACCAGAAACGCAAATAAATACAGTAGACCAGCTTATGTTTTCCTCCTCTTCATGATACGACTGCTCGCTGATCCCAGATGAACTATTTGCAGTGCTTCATTTTCATCTGGTTTTAGTAATCCTACATAAATTTATTCATGTGCATAACGGTGCTGCTGTAGGTTTTTTTCTCAGTAAGTAGCTATACCGTGTCTGTTCCCTCTCATTCCCTGAATCAATGTCTAAATTATGCTTATTTTTTACAGTAGCACTTTGATTCTCATTCCGGATAAATGGAAACAATTCAGTTAGAGTAACTGCAATCATCTGTTTTCCCAACACATTTTTAAGGTATTGTTTTAAGGTGCTGTTTGAAAGGACTTGTAACGCTTCTCTAATCTTGTTCTAACTCCTCCTTCCTGTCCTTTCTCTACTCCTTAAGTGCAAAATGCATATTATATACCAATATAACCTCCCCAGTGAGTTTTAATCAGTTTTTCTTCTCTGCACAGTCCCTTCAGTCTGAGTATGTTCAGTACTAAAGCCTTGCTGCTTTGGTGAAACCTGCTGAGCTCTTAAAATCCAAGTCCTTCATGAAGAAGAACTTCAGGAAGGAAACTGCTTGCTCAGAGGAGGAATCTTCAATACACAGGACATATTAAACCCTTAACGAAGAGGAGACTTCTTAACAGGCAGAAATTTCTTGTTACTGACTACTGCAGCTGCACTGATGTTAAATTTATCGAAGTTCTTACCCCGTGTTATATGCAGATTTAAATTTTTAATGTTGAGACAGCTTGAATATATTTCTAATGAGTTTCATTAAGACATTTATTAACTTGTTTACAGTGTTAAAATATGTATTTCGAGAATATTTTGGTAAGCAATATATATAAAAATGATGTAAAAATTAGAATATATTTTAATTTAGTGTCCACTTTGCTACAGAAATGTGTATTTTAAAGAATTTGTACATGTTTATCAAAGATAGGAATTTTTTTATGAACAAGAATTTTTCTTGGTGTAGGGGTCCACCATTCTTGCCGAGAGCCTAATGTAATTACTTTTTCACTACTTGGTCTTCTGGTAACTTAGTGGAAGTCTAACTAGTGAGAGACTAGTTACTGCACTATCAACTGAAAGCACTTGATGCACAGTCTCTTCCCACTTTCAGCTGCTAGTGTTTCATAAGGAAACACTGTGAAAGAAAAATAAAGGGAAAATCTTGGTTGAGATGGAACTTACATCTGCTGCTGCAAAGAGAAAGTGATTTATCTGATGATTCAATTCTAGAATTAACGCTTTCTTTCCATTTGTCTTAAAGGAATGTTTTCACTTTCTTTTCAATGTAGAATGTTACATTTTGCTATGCAATATATGCTGCAAAAACGAAGGCAAGCCGGACAGAAGTTGGTAAGAATGTGTATGTACAGTGAGTTGGGCAGTGCTGCATACTTACATGGTTTTAACCTACATTTGGCAGTATGTGTACACTTTCATTAGCAAAGATGTTGGAGGTATATTACATTTTCACTTATCAATTGGGTAAGTTTGGATATCTTATCAATTGGATAACATCAATTGGATGTTTCATAAACCTTTTAGTTTGAAAACTGCTGTTAAACACATAGCTAATGTAAGCTCCTGTATCACAGACTGTTTTTGTCAGTAGTAAAGATGCTCTTTAACGTCTAGTTTAATCAGGTGTTATTAGGAAGGAGGCTGGGAATGAAGCGGTGTCACAGTGAAGCACTGGAGATCCCATGGGAAATTTTCACAACTCCACAAGTGCACAGTAAGCAAAAAAAAATACCCAGCTGTGAGGACTTGATTTGCCACTAGTTCAGAAGACAAAACCAGAACAGCTTTGTTACCTAGGAGTTTTTCTGATACCTACGGAAACTTAAAGATCAAACTTGGTTGAATTGTCCGTCTGTTCCTGAAGATCAGGAATTCCCTGCATTTGCTCAACAGTTGAAGTTAAGATAAAGTGCCACATTATTTATTTAAAAGATAAGCTCACAAATTGCTATGGAAAGTTGTACTGAAAGTGTTACTAAGCAATACTGAGAGCAGCTATATAAGTCACTGAATAAAATCTCCATGCAATACTGTACTTTTTCCACAACTGTGTATATGTAACATATACACACACAAAGTAGCATATGTGTGTGCATATATATACAATATACTGTATATTAATTATAGATTAATGGTAAGGTAATTCTACCTCTTATAAAGAATTTTGTCATGTACTTTGTTATAAATAGTTTTCCTTGATAAAATATTGTTTAATTTTGAAATGTAGATATATATATACATACAGCTAATTGATAATAAAATGCCTATATCATCCAGCCTCCTTGTTTCTTGGCTTTTCTTACGTTAGCTATTTTGGTGCTAACTAATAAAATTAGATCTCTAATCGAAGAACAGCTCTTCAAAATCACCTTCCTCGTTCTAAAGCGTGTAATGTATTTTTAAGTAAGGTGACATTGCGCAAAGTCATTAGTATGATGGATATCTTTTATAACATCTCTAGCTAACCTTGTACTTGCTTTGTATAACATCAAGTATTTAATCAATGTGTTGATACTATGATGTAAAGGTTGCATTTGAAAATACCATAACTTAAAAGCTGTATCTGAATTGAGGAAGCTCTTTTTTCCTGGACAAGGACCCCTGTTAAAAGTGTACTATACCTTGTCTTTTGCAGATGTAACAGGTTTCTTAGTCTCACGAACAGCAGGGTCTTTGTCTGTAAGAACCGAAAAGATCATGCT
The DNA here is from genome assembly GCF_004027225.2 of Strigops habroptila. NCBI lineage: Eukaryota > Metazoa > Chordata > Aves > Psittaciformes > Psittacidae > Strigops > Strigops habroptila. Next base: position 920,105 of record NC_044284.2, read on the forward strand.
TTCATTAGCTTCTTATCCTTCCTTTCAATTAAAAACTAGTCACAAATGGTGCTAATGTCGTTTAACTCTGCTGTTGATTATCAGCACATTTGTGTGTTGCATGATTATTTATCCAGGGTACTTAATATTCCTGTCGGGTAAGTCTGTACCACAGTGGATGATGTGGACAGTATGGAACTGTTACACAGCCACTCTAAAGGAATGGCAAAGCCAAGAACAGAGCTTTGGAAGTTGCCCAAATTCTAGTGACAGTCTAATCTAAAAGCAGAATAAAGGCTTCTGCCACTACATTCAGAAAATTAATGGATGGTGGTTTGGATGTGTAGAGTAAATATAAAGGAAGGCAGCTAAATAAAAAGTTTCCAGTACATAGGAATTAACCTCTCCCCTAGCTTTTTTCCTGGACTTCCTATACAAAATACATAAATGCCAGCTAACATACAACATATTTTTTGTCCTTAAAAATGAAAGATAACTATAGCCAGTATTCTGTTGTAATCGGCTTCCTAACAACAACAACAAAACCGGGGACAGTGAAAGGTCAGGGAGATCTTTAGAACCTTGTAGCTTTTAAGAAATACCCTGGAATTTGTTTCTCTGTTTATCCTCTGTTCACTTCTCCTTGACCTTTACCATTTCTGTTGCCTCATATATAAATGTATCTTCTTGTTCTGGGAGCGCAGGCACAGGAGATCATTAAAACAGGTTTGATAAACAGGCAAGGATGGGTTAAATAGATCTAGAGGTCTCGCTGGGCCTGTGATTCCGTGGCCTTATGAAACTGTTAATCATCTCTTTAAAGTATGCTTTATGAAGCTTTTTGGTTAGGGAGAGATTTCTTGTTACAGATTTAGAGAATATTTTTCAATTACAGTACTGCAGAAAGAGGAGGATTTGAGTTTCTATAATAACTGTTCTCTACTGACAGCTAAACAATGAAAGGCCTCAAAAGGTTTGACACTTGATTAGATCTACACTGTAAAGTGCAGCAGGCAAAAAATATGGTAATTAAGGGCCTGATCAAGTAAATCACTCAGGTATGTCTTTAACCTTGAGTACGTGAGCAATCTAATTAATTAAAGAAGAACATAGATATTCTTGTTGGTAACAAATGCATATTTGGATCAATAGTCCTGTCAAATTGCAAACATGAGCCTTTCTGTCAAATGAAAGATGTGCTGTGTTGCAAAAAAATAATCCATTAACCCACACTAATTAACTTCAGTATCTTAAAGAATGTATATTGTAACTATAATTATTTCCTAATATATTATTTAGTGTTGTCATTTGTTAGCACCATGAGTTTAACAAAGATACCTTTAGTCAATGTACAGATCATACCTTATGAGCCAGGAATGCTCATTTCTGTAGCCTACATATAACCCACCTGTAAAAGCAGCTTTTCTCTTACAGTCACCACAAAATTAAGCAGCACTCGTCTTCTGGGAAGCTTTTTTGACAGAAAATGTTAAGTTCTTTTACTTGGTTTCTCACTAAGTCTTGTGCAGGGTAAGGACAGCTAACATTCCGTTAACGGTTTGAATAAAGCACGGTTGACTTCCTGGGAGAATCCCGCTACAAACTCTTGTCCATTTGGGAAAGAACTGTTAAGTCCAGCTTTTCACACAGCTTTTAGTCCATGGAAGCACCTGCCATTCACCTCTGCTGGAACTTGTGCTCTGAATCAGTTCTGGTGTGAGACTGTTTCAAACACCGTGCTGATTCCATTTTATCTGTGTTCTTACCGGCACCTCCAGCAGGCTGGCAATGCAGGATCGCCTGTGGGCTGATACAGCAGGCTGTTTAATCAAGAAATACTGAATATTTTGGCTGAGGGCCAGCTTCCTCAAATAAGGAATGCTGTCTTACCAAGGATCTGTGTATCTATTGTGTTTGAATTATTTCATTTGGAAAGTATATTGTTATTATAGACCAGTTCTAAAATTAAGCTTTCAGAAGCCTAGTGCACTTTCTCTTAAAAAAGGATCAGAAATAAAATCAGTTTAAGGGAAGCATCTTGCAGAGGATTTTCTCCAGTAAATGGATTGTGTTTCAGACAGAAGTGACTGATACTGGTTTGAAAGCGTGCTGCAAATGAAAGTTGTGTAAATGGGTTCGAACCAGGAAACTGGTAAGGCAAAGAGAAGAGTCAGACTGTGTAGTTGCAGTATTTCTGGAGCATGACAGGGTTTGGGTTTTTTTCTTTTCTTTTTTTTTTTTTTTTTCCTTCTTGATTTAACAAGTTGAAAATCTGCTGAATAATTCATGAAGAGTGGAAGGGCTGAATCTTCCTGGAATGATATACAGTGTACGTAGTGTGGCACAGGAGAAACTGCAAAGCTTTGTATCAGTTGCTACCGTTTCTGCTGCTGATTGCAAGGTGCTGCTGCTCTTTGCATTTTCACAGCTCCAGAATCCTCAGCCGTGCTCCGGTCTGCTCGCAGCCATCCGCTCCCTATGGACCCACCTTCGCTACCTACACGGTGTGGGATCTCATAGTACTGCCTGCCTTGGACACTGCCGTTCTGTCTCACTGCAAACTGCGTTTTCTGGACCTTGCAGCTCGTACAACTGGAACATGCCTTAAGAGTCCCTCAGCTGCACATCCTCCCTTGTGCTTGGTGGGGGACTCCTGCAGCAGGATCTTCTGACCCAGACCAGGATGGGACTTACAGGGAGAAGCCAAAACTGAGCTGCATTCAGCGAGATGCCCAACGCCTCTTCCTGGAGTGCCAGCTCGCCTCTGCTGCTGCTCTGGGAGGACTCCTCTGGGACCCGCATCTTCCTCTCGCTGCTCTACGCGGTCTTGGCTATCTCAGGCACTTTATCCAATGTGATGGTCATCTATTTGGTGTTCTCCTTCAAGAAGCTGCAGACTACCAGCAATGCCTTCATTGTGAACGGCTGCGCGGCAGACCTGAGCGTGTGCGCCCTGTGGATGCCCCAGGAGGCTGTGCTGGGGCTGCTGCCGCCCAACTCCTCCTCCCTTCGCTCCGCAGAGTACCGGCTGCTGCGAGGGGGGCTCCTGGGCCTCGGCCTCACCGTGTCCCTCGCCTCTCACCTGCTGGTGGCCTTCAACAGGTACGTGCTCATCACCAAGCTGCCCAGCGTGTACCAGGCCCTCTACCAGCGGAGGCACACGGGCTGCATGATCGGGCTCTCCTGGGCCCTCGCCCTGCTCCTGGTCCCCCTGCTGCCCGGGCTCTGGACGCCGGGCTCTGCCCAGCAGCCGCCGCTGCGGCAGACGGACGGCAGCTCCCGCTACACCGCGCTGCTCCTCGCCCTGGCCGTGCTGGGCCAGACCGCGCTGCTGCTGCACTGCTACCTCGGCATCGTGCGGCGGGTGCGGGGCAGCGCCAAGCGGGTCAGCGTCCTCAACTTCCATCTCCTGCACCAGCTGCCCTTCCCCGCCGCGCCGCCGCCGCCCCGCCGCGCCCAGCGCCGCCTCAGCAGCGTCTCCGTCCTGCTGCTGTGCTGCGTGTTCCTGCTGGGCACGCAGCCGCTGGTCTGGGTCAGCCTCCTGGGCTTCTTCCTGCGCCCGGCGCCGCCGGCGCTGCAGGCCGCCAGCTGGCTGCTGCTCTGCGCCCTCTCGGCCCTCAACCCGCTGCTCTACACGTGGCGCAGCGAGGAGTTCCGCCGGGCGGCCCGCTCCGTCCTGCCCCGCGCCGACGGGCCCGCCGCCGCACCGCGGCCCGCCGCGGCCGCCGCCGGCCCCGCCGCCGCACCGCCCTGCCCGCAGCTGCCCAGGCGGCGGGGCACGGGGGGCAGCGCCGGCGCCAGCGCCGCGCCGCGCTGAGGGGCAGCGCCGGGCGGGAACAGCCGCGTCCCCTGCGGCCGCTCCCCGCCCGCGGCCACCTCACGGCGGGGAGAGAGCCGCCCGCCGCGCCCCCCGCCGGGCCCGGAGCCCGGCACCGCTCCGTCCTTCGTGCGTTCTCCTGTTGCTCCTTTCTGGCCCCTCTCCCTTTTGGCCGCGCTGGCACGAAGCCCGAGGCTCCGGGGCTGAGGTGCGGGTTTCCCGCCCGCCCGCTCCCCTCAGCTCCGCTCCCGGGTGCCGGCCAGGACTCCAGCCAGAAGCGGTGGATTTAGAAAGCTGGGATAACTGGTAAATATGGCAACGTACGTCACTGTTGTTATGCTTTAAACTGTCGTTATGCTTTAAAGATGTCGATATGAGGCAGGCACCTAGACAGCTCTTTTTGAGACTTGCTGCAAGTTTGGTTTTATAAAATCCGTGTAATCTGTTCAGATTCTGAAGTAATTATTTGAAAAAGCACACTTGTGAAGGACTGGCAAGTGTCTCTTTGCACACACAAAGTAATAAATCCACCAGGAACTGCTGCCTTTCCCCCGTTACCTCTCTCCCTGCTCCATGCAAGACCCTCCTTCAGCTTTCCCTGGCAAACCTCCACACGACGCTGTCTGTGGAAACTGTTAAAAACACGTACACCTTTGTGGTGATATTTTGGATATTTTAGTTTGAAAGCTCTTTATATAAGGCCTTTTTTTGACAAAGGCCTCTCTTTGCCTATGGTTCTGCACTTGATAAAACACAATGCAATATGGAGAGCAGTGTTGTCCATCCGGCCTTGTCACCTGTGCAGTTAGAGCTTATTCTGTTTCTGTTAAATACATTATTGCTCAAGTGCGATTTCCCAGGCTCTGCTAAATGTAAACCGGCAGATTCTGCGTGGCATTTGGAAAGGTGGCGAGGGAAACAGACTGCGGTGGTGAGCCTTGTGCCTCCCAGGAATGGACCTAAAATCCTTGTGTTTCCTTCTCTGTTGCTTGGCCACCTCCTTTCTCTTCTCCAGCACAACTGCTCCTGTTCTCTGGTGGTGATACTTAGCACTCTGCCTTTTGGCACAAAAGACTGGGAGAAGGTAGTTGTTTTCTGTGTCCGTGGGCACCCACAAGCAGTATCACCTGACCTGTGCTATCTTGAGAAGAATGGACACATGGGAACATAGGAAGGTTCTTCACAACAAGAATATGTTTTGTTGGGTGACAGGTATTAATGCGAGCTTGGCAGCTCTCATGAGGGTGTCTGAATGATGGGACAATAAGAAGGAAGAGACAAGCACGATGGGTGTAACGTAAAAGGCCCTCTGGCCATATTTTATAATGCTCCACACTTTGCTTGCCTTACCTGATGGGGTTTGCTTTAAGAGGAAGGGAAGAGTTTAATTCTTTTCCAAGTCTAAGACCTGCTAGGCAACTGTGATACAATGCTGTATCTAAAAGCCCCATCCCCAAACTTATTTTTCTAAATAAAAACATGAGGCATCATCATAGAAAAGATTCTTCTTGACATCAGGATTTGACAAAGGCAAGGAACCAAGGCCTCAAAAGGAAAATTAAGTCATCTTGACATCCTGAAAATGTATCAACATCTTGAAAATCGCTTTAGCCACTTGCAAGGACCTGTTTCCCAGAGCCTGAGGCTTACAGAGAGCTTCTTCCTCCACCTTGGAGATAGCGTGAGAGCCAGTGTGCCACTGGGTGAGAGCATCAGAAAGGTGGGGAGGGCTAGCAGGAAAACACGAACAACAAGATATGCAAGGTTTATTTTTATCAACACTGTGCACGTATCTTGGAGAGTGGAGGAGCCACTATATCCTTGTTGGAATCTCTCATCCTAATCTCAGTGACTGTGCTTTTGCTAGCTTTGTGCAGCAGACGGAGAAGGAAAACTGTGCCAACCACACCTATACCAATTCTGGAAAATACTCTGGATCACTGCCGAAGTAAAGCAAATCCCAGGGCCACCAAGGGGTAAGACCCTGTTCTACTGTGGAACATTTGTTCAGTGTGGAACAAAAGGATGCACATCACCACTTCCCACCATGTCTGAAGGAGCTGAAGACACTTGGCAGCGCTCAGTACTGGGCTCAGCAGCAGAAGAACAAGCTTTAAAATAAAGAATCATACGATGTTGTCCCCCTGGTTTTGACTAAGGAACATGTTAGTCTGGAATTAAAGCAATAACCTGTTTCAGAATTCAGTGTCCAAACATCAGCTAACTGGAATTTCTGGGCTTCTTCCCATGTAAAATAGCATGCAAGTGAAATGCCTGTATTTTATATAGACTACGTTTTAAACGCAAACGTGTATACAGAATGCTCTCATGTACAAAAACCTAAGTCAGCTATCCTTCTGCTATGCATTAATTCCAGAGAACAGCTGGAAATCCCTTGGAAGGTTTGATGTAATTACATCTGACTGTAAATCTTTGACTGTTTTAATATACTCAGGTGATCTAAATAGCATTACGCAGAAAAGAACTTTAAAGTAATTAAAAAAGAGTAATTGTCTCAAGATCAGTTTCTTAGAGAAATTACTGCTCAGAAAAGTCCTGTATGCCTTGTTCTACAGCCATGTTCTTTGTATTTCCACATTGTAAATACTCCATGGTAAATTGCAATGGAAGCTCAGCTTAGCTCAACTTCTCCTGGCTCTGTGGTACTGCTTCTTGGTTAAGAAAATTGATCTGACCCAGTTTTTGGCATCTGTGCTTTACTTTTACAGCTGGCTCATATGTGTCCGCTGCTAGTTTAATGGTGACTTTTCTTCAGTATGAATTTCTGTCACGCTCAAACAGCTGATTTAGAGCTGCAGGGGCTGTGCTGCCAATTGTCCTTCAAAATGCCTGAGCCAGTTTTTCAAGAGGTGTAAATGAAGGTGGTGGGAAAACCTGTCAGCAACTCCAGGGAGGTTTGCTTGAACTGAATTGCTCCTTCGCTTTGGTGTTGTGCCAAGCGAGTTGTCTGGGCACGGTCTAAGGCTGCACTGCCTAGAGTGGCTGCTCAGCTGGCTTCACATACATTAGATCTCATTCAAGTGTTGGATTTATTATACAGCGGTGCAGATCAGCCACGTTGTTCATGTGCAATAGGTGCCTATTCCTTTGCCTTTTTCTCAGGGCTTCTGGAAACAAGAGCAGCTAGGAGTTAGTAAGAGGCTGAATTGTGGCCAGTTGTACTGATGTGGCTTGAAAATAGCCATTTGGTGTATAATGGCCTAAGTAAATCTACCCCTCAGTTTGTGGTTTGCCTGTGCAGAAACATGTGTGGGACCTGCTTTTTAAGGGTGACATTGCGATGCCTCAGAATAACACCCTAAGGCAGAAATATGGTTACTTGTGAGAATTGCTTGCAGAGGGGCTTCATGAAGCTATCATTTGGATTAAATCTTTTTGAAGTTAACCTTAATTTAAGACAGTCATAAAAAGCCATTGGGCTGCTTTGTGGGATCAGGTAGCTGTAATAATATGAGCCTCCACCAAAACTGGGCAATCGTTGGCCTTAACAAAGGTGCGTAAAAAAGTACAGGCAGCAAAGTGAAGCTTGGAAACAGACAAGAAAGAGATAGCAGGACAGGGGCACTGACAGTGGGATGCTGAGAAACGACACAGAGAGAAGTTTGAAAGCCAAAAGAGGCCTGGGATTATGATGAAATACACCATCCCCAATTCTTTGATTCTTTATAAATGTGAGGAAACAGAATTCTATGCTTTTCCTAATAAACAAACCCATGTGATTGTATTCTCAAGTTCTTCTTTTATCAAAGCATTCCATACAGCAGCATGTTTCTTCAGCCTCTGGAATCCAAAAGGACTAAAGGTGGATGTTGCAGCAGCATGGCTGGACGTGGAGGCAGGCTACCCCTGAGCTACCCTCCCCGCTCCGCCAGCAGCACGCTCTGAACCTTGCTTTTTTCCTAACTACCAAATTGATGCTATTTTTAAAAAAACCCACATACAGATTATTTTCAAATGAAGACGTTTGAGTGTAGCATTTCATTAAAGAAAAAAGTGACAACATATACTTTAGCTTTCTATTTCATCTTAAATCACATAACCAGATTATTGCAGTATTCTTTAAATTCAGAAGTCCCTTTCCCAAATGGCAGCGAAAATAGCTTTTCTCGTGACTGTTTAACTTGTAAGAAAGCTACCTTTTTTTTGCTCTTTTATGTCAATCCTTCCCATGCACTGTCATCGTTGTACCAGGGTAATAGTCTATTTTCTTTCCTTCTTTTTCCTTTTCTTCAGTATTTTCTGTAATTTCCTTCACTAAAAGAGAAGTACTTGATTCTGCTGACCAGGGAGTGACTTCTTGAGCAGTGTCAGGCTGGGGAGATGATTGTAAACTGAGACTAAAGAACTGAGGGACAAATCCCACATACTTAAATTTCTACTTAAGACTGAGTAGGTTTTCAAGGTGGGTTTTTCCCTGTGTAGAGTAGTGGTCAAATGCTGTGTCTGTATTCACAGATGCTTGCATTTGATTAAGGCTGTGTAAAAACCAGGGGTAATACAGAAAAAAGTCACACGTAGTTTGGAGGCTGGAGAAAAAACTTATCAAAAGTGATCTCATTACCAAATATACGCTCTTAGGCAAGTATCCGACCCAATCTGCCACCATAAAGGTGATCTAATGATCTCTTCTGGCTTAGCAAACATGACTTTAAAGGAAAATAGCTCTGATATAAGCGTGTGGGCCACCTCTTTTGTTTATTTTTGAGTTCAATATGGCAAGACTTCCTGTGCATCTGCCCTATACCTATTCCAGGCACTTTTCATAGAATCCCAGACTGGTTTGGGTTGGAAGGGACCTTAAAGCTCATCCAGCTCCAACCCCTGCCGTGGGCAGGGACACCTTCCACTAGAGCAGGTTACTCCAAGCCCCTGTGTCCAACCTGGCCTTGAACACTGCCAGGGATGGGGCAGCCACAGCTTCTCTGGGCACCCTGTGCCAGCGCCTCAGCACCCTCACAGGGAAGAGCTTCTGCCTCAGAGCTCATCTCAATGTCCCCTCTGGCAGGTTAAAGCCATTCCCCTTGTTCTGTCCCTACAGGCCCTTGTCCAAAGCCCCTCTCCACATTTCTTGTAGCCCCTTTAGGCACTGGAGCTGCTCTAAGGTCTCCCCTTCAGGAGCCTTCTCTTCTCCAGACTGACCCAGCCCAGCTCTCCCAGCCTGGCTCCAGAGCAGAGCTGCTCCAGACCTCGCAGCATCTTCATGGCCCTCTTCTGGACTCACTCCAACAGGTCCACATCCTCCTAACGTTAGGGGCCCCAGAGCTGAATGCAGTTCTCCACATGGGGTCTCACCAGCGTGGAGTAGAGGGGCAGAATCCCCTTCCTCGACCTGCTGCACACGCAGCTGGTGATGCAGCCCAGGGTACAGTTGACTTTCTGTGCTGCACGCACACACTGCTGGGTCATATTGAGCTTCTTGAGAACCAACACCCCCAAGTCCTCCTCAGGCTGCTCTGAATCACTTCTCTGCCCAACCTGTAGCTGTGCCTGGGATTGCCCCTACCCAGGGGCAGGACCTTGCCCTTGGCTTGGTTGAACTTCATGAGGTTGGCATCAGCCACCTCTCCAGCGTGTCCAGGTCCCTCTGGATCCCATCCCTTCCCTCCAGCGTGTTGACTGCACCACACAGCTCAGTGCCATCACAAACTTGCTGAGGGCACCTCAATCCCACTGTCCATGTCGCCAACAAAGGTGTTGAATAGGATTGCTCCCAACACTGACCCATGAGGATCGCTACTAGTCACTTGGTCTCCACTTGGACATCAAGCCATTGACCACAACTCGTTGAGTGCGACCACTCAGGCAATTCCTTATCCACCACATAGTCCATCCATCAAGTCCATGCCTCTCCAGTTTAGAGACAAGGATGTTGTGCGGGACAGTGCCCAATGTTTTGCACAAGTCCAGGGAGACGTCATTTGCTCTTCCGTTATCCACCGATGCTGTAACCCTGTTGTAGGAGGACACTAAATCTCTTAGGAATGATTTGGCCTTAGCGAAGCCATGTTGGCTGTCACCAATCATCTCCTTATTGTCCATGTGCGTTAGCATAGCTTCCAGGAGTACCTGTCCCATGATCTTGCCTGGCACCAAGGTGAGACTGACTGGCTTGTGGTGCCCCGGGTATTCATCTCTTTCCTTTTTAACAATGGGGGTTACATCTCCCGATTTCCAGCCAGTGAGAACTTCCCTGGCCTGCCCCAACTTCTCAAATGTGATGGATAGCAGCTTAACCACTTCATCTGCCAGTTCCCTCAGGACCCATGGGCTTGTGCACCTTCAGGTTCACTAAATGATCTTGAACCTGATCTCCTACAGTGAGTGGTCCTTCATTCTCCCAGTCCCAGCCTTTGCCTTCTGTGACTTGTGTGCTGTGGCTGGAGCACTTGCTGGTGGAGACTGAGGCAAAGAAGTCATTCAGTACCTCGGCCTCTTCATGTCCCAGGTGACCAGGTCTCCCATTTCCTTCTGGAGGGAGTCCACATTCCAATATGGAATTGTTCATGGAATTAAAGAACTGGAAACAAGATAATCCTGAAGAAAACCCACTTGTGGCTGCTTTCTGGCCTGAAGCTTTGGGTTTCTGAAGAAACATAGTAATGTTAACCATTTGGAGTGTAGGACAAACTATAGGATATCTCACCTGCAACCCCACACCATAGGTATAGAGCCAAGCTTCTGAGAAGTGTTCAGAAGGAAAGCAAACTGCCTGTGCAAGGGCGAGCTCAAGCCAAACCAGGGAGCTGTGTAGCACCCTAGGCTTCACCATGCTGAACTATTCCTTTGTGGGGCAATGGGTTGAAATAATGAATAACAAAAATGGGTCTGACAAAACTTTTCAGTACTATTTCAGTGCCTTTTTTTTTTTTCTTTACTGTTTTGGGATCATTCTCTGCTCCAAATTTTTCTTACTGCTCTAGAATTGACAGTGGATGAAAACATATTTAGTTGTAATCATTAAAGAAACACAGTGGAAGAAAGAATAATTCTCATTGTCGCTGGATGGAACCAGCTCCCATGGTGCAAGGACCAAGGTACGAGGACCAAAGAGCTGAATTCAGAGAACAGCGGAGTGAGGGAAGCAGAAGTGCAGTCCTGGGGGCAGAAATGGCAGCAACTACTGTACCTGGAGGAGATACCTTTTATATCCTGTTATTTTATTCATAGCTTCAGGACTCTGCCATCTCAGATGGAGTTTTGTTCATAGATGTCTTCAGGCTGTCCGGAGTCTCCACCTGTCCTGTGACAGTCTCAAGGCAGAATTAAAAATGCAGATATGCTTTAGGCAAGAGCTGCATCCATCTTGATCTGTCCCGAAGCCGATGATGTGGTGGAGGAGCGATGCCACTCTGAAAGGAACAAGGTGAGCATTAGCAACACAAGAAAACTATGAAAGAGAGCTTGAGAGGCCAAGGTGATGAATTGAACAGTACCAGAGTTTAGCAAAGCATTGCACAAACTTTGCTTCATGTTTGTTCCACCGAGATGTCACAGGGAAACACCCTCTTTGCTTTCTCCTGCCCCCTTTCTCTGCCTTGCCCCAGTGTACCGCAGTGCTGGGATAGCTGATTTCCTCTCACCCTAGAGCCTCTGACACTGACTTTGATGTCATTGCATAAAACACTGTTACTGTGATTCTTTATAAACTTTCCCTATTTCATTCTAAGGTTCAGTGAAATGGCTGTACAGTGCTGTAGCTGTGGAGACAGGAGCAGCAAGGTTTGAGCAGAGGTAATAACCAGGAATCTTGTGAAGATGTGTGAGTAGTACTTCTTCATATCTACGTTTGAGTATTAAGCCTTTGTCTTCTGTTGCATTTCATCTGTTGCTATCTACACATATAGGAACAGCTTCATTGCAGGAGTGTCCTTTCCCGTCAAAAAATCTCAATCGTTTTGATAAAGGTAGTGATAAAATCCTGCAGGATTTGAGGTGTGCAGCGATGTTAGCTCCTCCATTGAACACAGGTGTCCCTCTTCCATTCAACAGAGCATCTGCCTTTGCTCTAGGTGTAATTATTGTGGCATTATTTCTCTCAGGCTGATTAAATGAGAGAGTTGGTCGACTGCAGAAATGAGAACAGCCTCACCACTGCTTCTGTTTGATTCCAAGAGAAAGGAACTTTTCATAGGTTTTGCTGTACCTAACAGCTTTTTTGTGTGTGTGTGGTGTTAAGACAGTAGAACTATCTCTCATGTTAAAAACAAAAAGAGATAAATAGGAGCATGAAAGTGATTCATTGTATATGATGAGCAAATGAAGCTCTCCAGATTCCACAGGAGGTACCTTGCTTGTTCGAGCTGTTCTGGACGTAAGAACAGGATTAGGAGAGTCACACAATAGAACAAAGGGTGGCTCTGAGCTGAATTAATTCTCAGCTTAATTAATTTTCTTCTATCTCATGCATCATTAAATATTGCTCTTGTACTGTCTACGGAGTATCTATATTATACCTGTCACCTGATAGCAACCACGGTCGTTATGGTAATGTCAAGATTATAATTATAGCCCCTTCTGCAATGTAGTCATACTATGCTAAGAAACCAGAGCTTTGAGATGGTAGTGCCCCATGCTTGGGAGCAGCCCAAACATGAGTGAATGCATTTTGAGAGGTTTGAGGGGAAAAATGTTTTGTTTCTGACTTATTAACATTCAAGGAAATAGACTTATATGTACATATGTGTGTATTTAATTGAGAAGTATATAGCCTTTGAGCTATGGCTTTACTTCATTTGAGGTAAACAAAACTCGTCAGGACTTCTTATCCCTTGTTGAACATCCCTTTGTCTGAGTTTGGGAATTTAAAAATGTTTAAAAAATGCAGCTATTACTCAGAGATGGAAGAAATCACGTGCAGGCTTGTCTGGCAGCATGTGTCCTTGTGGTAGACCAACCCGTACCCTTCTGCAGTGGATGGCAAGATGGCAGAGAATAAAATGTGTGTCTTCAGAGAGCAAGGTGATTTCTGTAGAATAGAAGGGCAGAACTCCAGCAATGTAAGACATTATCTGGTATCTTCTTCAGATTTTAGTGCTATCATTGGCCTGTTTTCTTTCGGATTTGGGAGACAATTGTTCATTTAATTTTAGAGAAAAAAAAAATTGTCTCCTAAGTATACAATGTATGAAATAATTCTCTTCCCAAATGGAAAAAGGTTGTAGGGAAATCGTAGTGAGGAATCTGTGTGAATGTGGCTCGAGAAGCAAATAGTTCAAAAGGAAAACCCCCTGCATGTAAAACTAAGGGCCTTGTAACCATTCTCTCATTTAGTAACATCGAACACTATAAACATCATGTTAACCTCATGAATAAAATAACTGATTACATATTAATCTTGTCTGTAATTTGAAAATAGTTCTGATCAGGATACTCAGGATAGAATGGCACATGCAAGTTCTTGTCTTTAAATGAGAGATCTGTAGAAATACTGCAGGGTTGTTTTGTTTCCTATTCTCATCACTTTCACAGTACTATATCAAAATACTGCT